>NC_136430.1:351448499-352048499 GCF_052849685.1 Lactuca virosa
GTCGATCACAAGGCAAAAAGCTCTCTTATCAAAGCAGAGCCGATAAGGTCTATCAAACACATCAGATGGAGAATTAACAACCTCCTTGCACAATAAATAATGACATACTAATAAGTAAGACGGAACACCTATAGGAAACTCAAACCACACACAAAAACATGACACCTTAAAAAATGTCGCATGTGTTGGGGTAGGCGATAAACAGGCCATTATTTCCCTGGCAAGTTGTTCTGATTTCCAAGATGTAGTTACAACCACTTTATATGTGTCGTCGTGCTATAATGAAACAACTTTAAATTAGGCCACTATTGTGTGTTCTGATCAGAAGGTAGTATTTCAGATTGCATTCGGGCAATGTTCCAGAATGTATTATGGACTCTTCATTTCAGAATAATTCTAGACATTCTGGAATAGTTCTACAAATTCCGGAGTAGATATCTGCATTGCACAGTGGTTCATAATTGTTTTTTTTTATGGTTTACTAATCATATTAATCATATATAATCATACAATAAGCGTAACAACCATCAAAATCGAAGAAAACCAAATTATTTTCAATTAATCACATATAATTATATGAAGAATCCACATATAGCTACAATTGTTCGAGCTCTTTACTGATAGAAGACATTTTTCGAATTTTGAGTAGTTTGGCATGGAAAAGTCTAAAACATCTGGACAATCTTTATGACATGATATATATATATATATATATATATATATATATATATATATATATATATATATATATATATATATATATATAATAGTGTCGGGTCGGATCATTTGGAACCGGAGGTTCTAACTTTTCATTTTGTTATGAGTTTGGTTCAATTTTCTTTGAACTTTTTTATAATGACGATTTTGCCTTACGTTTTTTTTTTTTCAATTTTTTTATTTATTTAAATACTTTTATGATTAAAAGAAATTTTCAACTCTCTTCTTCCTTCCCATCTTTCTCTCAACTTTCTCTCTCTCTCAACTTTCTGATTTTTAACACACCAAAAAAAGCTAGTACAACCCCCTTCGCCTGCCGGAAAAATATGAACCACCACCATCACCACCACCACCACCACCGGCCATAAACCATCGTCACTAGTTCAACACCACCAACAACATCAATTTTTCGGGAACAACTATGTAGATCTGAAAACTACCGAAGCCAACGACGACTTCACATGTGCCATCAGACCTGTTTGCCACCGACGTCTGTGCTCGAGTCTCTAGCGGCGATCGTCGTTCTCCGAATCGATCTGCAAACCCTTCGTCGGACCATCAGTGTCGCCATCTTCGTCAACGAACCCAAGCTCGCCACCGCCTTCGTTTCTCTCCATCTCCGATGTTTCGTCGTTTGCAGGAGTTCACATATGTTCGTCGTTCGCATAAGTTCACATCCGTTTGTTGTTTGGTCTTTTGTAGGGGTGACAAGGACTTTATACCAAAAGAGAAACAGGGGACAGGAAAGTAAACTGCACAGGGGACAAAAATGATAAGTGACAGGAGGGGTAAAACTGGAATAAGCAGCTTTAATAATCTGCAGTGAGCACAGAGCACAGGTGAAACAAAGAGATAAATGAGGCAAAGTGGTACTATTTTATTCACTAAACAGCAAGAAAAGTAAACAGGAAGATAGGGAAAATACCGATAATAGTAAAAAAATTGGGGGTATTTTCAAAATATAGTCACAAAAAAATAGATTTCCGGATATAGACATGGATTCCGCGGAGGTAGCTCCGCGGAATCTACTCTAGCTCCGCGGAATGGATCTTGAGTTTTTTTTTTTTTTAAATACCCTGATTTATTTACGATTTTGTCATTCCGCAGAATCCATGTCTATACCTGGAAATGTCCATTTTCATGTCTAAATTTTGAAAATACCCCCCATTTTTTTACTATTACCAGTATTTTCCCAAGAAGATACAATCACAACGTACATTTGCCTTTCTATTTAAACTAAGAACTTAGCAGAAAAATAGGAACTAACTAGCTACATGCTAAAGACCAGGGAATCATCTTCACGTGATCTTTGATTTATTCAATGAAAAACTAAGTAATACTAATTTAAAAATGTGCAGAAAAAAACCTGAACTCTGAATTATTTCAACATTTTCCCTCCTAATTCAGAGTTCTCAACTTTCTTCAAGCCAATCAGCTTACACATTTCCTCATGCTTCACTTTAGCCAGAGCTTTTGTAAGTATATCTGCCTTCTGTTCCTTTCCATCTACAAGTGAGACAGTGATTTCTCCATTCTCCACGCACTCCCTGATAAAGTGAAATCTTATGTCTATGTGCTTGCTTCTTCCGTGAAAGACTGGGTTCTTCATGAGTTCTAGAGCTGACTTGTTGTCCACATACATTGCCACTGGTGGGATGTTTTGACCTGTTATTGATGACAAGAGTCTATGCAGCCAAATGCCTTGGCATGCAGTCGTAGTGGCTACCATAAACTCAGCCTCACACGAAGATAGAGCTACACATCTTTGCTTTTGTGATGACCAAGAGACCAGATTTCCATTCACATAAAACACCATGCCTCCTATACTTCTTCTGTCATCCAAGTCCTTTGCATGATCACTGTCCGAATACCCTGCAATATTAATTTTCTTTTCTCCTCTTGTATAGACCAAACCATTATCTAAGGTGCCCTTTATGTACTTAAGAATCCCTTTCACAGCTTGAAGATGAACCATTGTAGGACTCTCCATAAAACGGCTCACTACTCCAACTGCAAATGTCAAGTCTGGACGGGTATGGGTCAAGTACCTAAGTCCACCCACTATACTCCTGTACTCAGTGGGGTTGACCAGCTCTCCATTTCCTTCTTTAGTCAGCTGTGTCTTGTGCTCCATGGGACTTTTGGTGGGATTACAATCTAGCATACGGGTCTTTGCTAGTAGGTTTCTAGCATATGCTTCTTGCTTCAATGAAATATAATTCTTGTGTTGATTTAACTCAATTCCCAGGTAGTAGGTTAGTAGTTCGAGATCGCTCATTTTGAGTTTTGCATTCATCTCCATCTTGAACTCTTTCACATCACTAGTAGAGCTTCCAATCACCAACATATCATCTACATAAATTCCAATGATTAAGGTGTTTCCATTCTTCATCCTGGTGTATACAGAGTAATCCTGAGGGGCACCTTTTGAATCCCAGACCTTTCAAGTAAGTATCCAGTCACGAGTTCCATGCTCTGGGCGCCTGTTTTAGGCCATAGAGGGCCTTTGATAACTTGTAAGCCTTACTCCCTTCACCTTTCTTCTCAAACCCTTCTAGTTGTGTGACGTACACTTCTTCTTCTAACTTCCTGTTCAAGAATGCTGACTTCACATCAAGATGATGAACACTCCAGCCGTTTGAACCAGCAAGACCAAGGATAACACGAACAGTTTCAATCCTAGCAACTGGCGCAAACACCTCGTCATAGTCGATTCCATACTTCTGCACATAGCCTTTTGCCACGATCCTTGCTTTGTGCTTCACTATTCTTCCAGTCGGGTCCCGTTTTACTTTAAAGACCCACTTTAATCCAATTGGCTTCCGATCACTTGGAAGTTCGACTAGACTCCAGGTATTGTTTCTTTCAATCGAGACTATTTCAGCTTCCATCGCCTGTACCCATTCCTTCTTCCGACTCGCCTCGGTATAGCTTGAAGGTTCTTCATCGTTGCGCACCATCATGAGTTCTTCCGGTGGCAATTCAATTTCTTCAGTTTTTTTGTATAAGTCAGTGAGCAGACGGTAACGTCTTGGGGCACCGCCACCTGTAGAGCTCGAGGCGTTGCTTGGAGTCGATACCGGAGTTTGGAGATTTGGGGTAATTGACGAACCAGGTGAACCCGGTGGTGTATTAGCGGGTGTATCATGTTGACTTGGATCGACTGGTGAGTTAGTGGGCTGAAGAGATTCGGCCCAAACATTATTACTATTCGATGACCCGTTTCCTTGCTCAGGTATATCAGACCCGCTTCCATGATCAGGGGTATCCGACACCCATTCACCATCATCGCTATAGACCTCGTCACCGAAGTCAAAACCTTCAACAGCGAACGACATCCCTGGTGTCGATTTGATCTTTGACGTTCTCTCCCATACCCATCTCCGGTTTTCTTCAAAGATTACATCCCTGCTCACATACACCAAACCTGTATTAGGGTCTAGCAACCTATGAGCCTTCGAGCCCTTCTCTGTTCCAAGATACACTAGTTTCTTACTCCGATTGTCCAGTTTCTTAAGATGGCCCTTCGCTGCTTTCATGTGAGCAACACAACCAAAGATTCTTAGATGACCAACGTGTGGCTTTCTTCCCGTCCATAATTCATACGGTGTGGTCTCCTTGAGGGCTTTGGTACTTAACCGGTTCAATACATAGACTGCGTGACTCACAGCCTCGCCCCACAACACATCGGGAACTCCCATTGTCTTCAGGCAGCTCCTTGTCATCTCCAGCACCGTCCGATTTCGCCTCTCCAGGTGCGGTGTAGTGGCGCTCCAATCCGGTTTCACTACAGTACTCATCAAAATCCTTCGACAAGAACTCACCTCCACGATCCGTTCTTAATACTTTTAGCTTTTCACCGGTTTCATTCTCCACTTTGCTTCTAAAATTCTTGAAGGTATAAAAGGCTTCATCTTTTGTTTTCATTAAGTACACCCACATGACTCTGCTGTAATCATCTGTAACGCCCGTAGATCCGGGCTAGTCAATTTAGAGATAATAGGGGTCGAAAACGACTTTTCGACAAAAGATTATTTAGAATAAATAGTCTTAACCAAGTTGTAGAATATGTCTCAAGTACATATAAAGAACGCCGAAATCCGAGTTATAACGAAGAAGTTATGACCCGTCGAAGTTTCGCGACGGAACCGGCACGGCACCGGGAAGCGTAAATAGTGAATTTACGATAGAGCGAATTTTAGCCTTAGCTATCTAAACTAAAGTCGTAGAAAACGTTAAACCGAGAGCGTCCATAAAAAGAACGCCCAAATCTGACTTCGTATGAGGAAGTTATGATTTTTCGAAGTTTCGGCTTAGCAGTGTACAACCCGAAGTTCGAATATTAGATCAAGCGGTTTCTAGCCGACACAACCTAAATGAAAGTCGAAGATCTCGTTAATATTAGCATAATGATAAAAAGACAGACGGAAACGGACGTCGGATGAAGAAGTTATGAATTTTTAACGGACCAATCATGTCTCGGCCTGTTAAAAATATAAATTTAAAATAAAGTCAAAATTAGCCGATGGAGTCTAAACGAAAGTTGTAGAGTACGTTCCCGCCTACGCGTGGATATAAATAACGTCGAAAACGGAGCTCGTATGCGAAAGTTATGATTTTTAGAAGTTAAGTGTGCAATTTGCGAAGCTGATGCATGAAATGATGACGTGGCCAAACCACAACCGTTCGATGAGCCCGCTTCGGATTGCGACACGCCACCGTTCGCATTACGCCCCGCGTCCGAGCTCGATATGCCCAGCGTACGCCTCGCACCCCTCGGCCCAGCTTCGTCCACGTCGCCCCACCGAGACTTCGCCACCTGGCACCTTATCCGAAGCTACGCCCCGCGTAGCAGTTCTGAACGCCCAACGTTCCGAGAGTGCTGATGCCTATAAAAGGCATGTGAGGGCTGCCGACTTCCTTGCACCTTTCCACCTTCTTTCTCTCACTAGTTTCTCTCTCTACCACCCTAACCCCCTCCCAAGCCTAGGTAAACCCCCTAGCACCCGAAGAAAGCCCCGAGGCTCCCGGAGTCCCGAGAAAAAAGGGTCTTTCGGTTCGGAAACGCTGCTCCAAGCAAAGCCCGGTTTTCTATAAAACCCGCTGTAAGTGAGCTACGCCTATGCTATTTTTAATATAGCTTTTATTTAATTATAGTAACGTTATTAGGAACTTATAATAAGTACTTGGGCTATTATTATGGGTTATATAAGTATTGTTTAACGCTTATATAATAGTAATAATAGCTAGACTATTAATTAGTCGCGTTTAACGTTAGACTAAACCCTAGTGGTACTGATATTAGGTTTGGTCAAGGGAAAAATTGTTTTGAGATAACGAAGAGCTGTCTGAGTACCGAGTCACCACCTTTTCAAGTGAGTGCATAGTTACTTTCATCTTACACATAGATATGAAGTATTTTATATAAATTACTTGCTATGTGTGCATATTATCTGTATACTTGATATCTATGCTGGAGGAACGATTTTATACAAGTTTTATATGATTTAAACTGTATATGTATTTATATCTACATAATATGTTGGGTAAAACATTGGTAGATGAAATATGAGTTGGATGATGAGTTAAGAGGTGATATAGACCATGAGGTAAGGGTGAGAGGTGGACGATGTGAGAAGCCTTGTTCCCAAATGCTGGACCCATCATCTAGCAGAGTATGGATGACAACCACGGACTATTCTAGACAGTCCAGTGGAACACTAGCATGCTCGCAACCTGTAGGTGTTGTGAACGATGTGTTCACCCGGTGTACTCTAAATCCTGGCGATCATGCAGACTTGGTGCCTAAACCTTGGCGATCATGCAGACTTGGTGCCAAAAACCCTAGCGACTATGCGGACTTAGTGTCTGTTGTATAAACCCTAGCGACTATGCAAACTTAGTGCCTAAACCATGGTGACTATGAAGACTTAGTGCATGTTGTATAAATCCTGACGACTATGCAGACTTAGTGCCTAAACCCCGGTGACGATGGACTTCGTTCCGATTCCTTAGGATGATCCTTAGGAATGAATGAACGAGGAATAGTTGATTCTTAGGGTAGATCCTTAAGAGTAAAGAAGATAATGGGGATGGGTAATTGGGTTGATTGTTTGATGTTTAAACATAATAATTATATTATTGTGGGTTGAAAACCCTATGTACTCACCAGGTTTCCCAACCTGACCCACTCCAGCTTATTTCTATCACAAGTGTCAATATGAAGTTACATTACACTGAGAGATTTAAAAGAGATGTAGATCACTAGTGTAAATGAATGTAAGTTCTGTTTATGCTTATGTTTCGGTATTGACGATGACATCCCAAATGTTTTAAAATTGAATAAAAATACATTTCTTCGGAAATGCTTTGATAACGTATTTATCATGTTTTACTGGGAACAAATTCCGCAACATTTTTATTAAAAGAAGTACTCTGATTTTTATAAAGCATAAACAAAATCGGTCTTTTCTGGCCGTGAAAATGGGGATGTCACATCATCGACTAATATCATGAAGTATCTGTTGCCTGCAGGTGTTGGAGGTGAGACTGGTCCACACAGATCGCCCTGTACCAGCTCTAGTTTCTTCGTGGCCCTGAAGTTCGTACTTGATGGGAATGGTGTTCTTGTTTGCTTCCCTATTAAACATCTTTCACATGGTTCCGATGGCACCACCACCTTGGGAATTCCTTCAATCAAGTCCTTTTCAGACATAGCCTTCAAAGAGGTGAAGTTCACATGGCCCAGCCTTGTGTGCCACAACCATGTTGGATCACTAAGATTGGCTATTAAACACCTTGGTGTGACCTCTTCTAGTTGGATTTTGTAGAGCCGGTTTGGAGACTTCTTCACCTTCATTAGCAACCTTTTAGTATCATCATGTACCCATAGGAAAGGCTCCTTAATTATGATCTCATCACCTCCTTCAGAAAGCTGCCCAAGACTAATTATATTACTGCAAAGATCAGGTATGTAATACACATCCTTCAACCTTTTTTCTTCTCCATTCTTACACTGTAGTAGAATCGATCCTTTCCCTTTGATTCTTACTTTGGATTCATTTCCAAATTTCACAACACCATGAACTTTTCTGTCCAGGTTTTGGAACTTACCTTCATCTCCAGTCATGTGGTTACTTGCACCAGTGTCAAGATACCACATTTTTTACTGATTCAAGACACCACCATTTGGTTTTAATTCAGGCTTCACCTTTTCTTCATTTAGGAACACTTCTCATGTTTCTTCTTTGACTTCAAAAGATGAAACCAACAAAGTTGGTTCGTTATCATCCTGGACTAAGTTACTTTCTTGATTACTTTCTTTCTTTGGGTTCTTACACTCTGCTGCATAGTGCCCGAACTCCTGGCAATTGTAGCACTGCACATTACTTTTATCTTGACTTCTTGATGTGCCTTGGCCTCCTTGATTATAGTAACCACCTCTGCCACGACCACCACGACCTCTTCCTCTGCCTCTTTCTCTTCCACGTGACCCATTGAAACCACTACGGTTTGTTTTTGTTTTTGAGTCACCATCACCCTTCTTCTTGTTCTTCTCCGACCACTGCTGATAGTTCATGAGAAGCTTTCTATCTTCTGTCTCACCATGGCCTTTCATCCGTTCTTCATAGGCTTTAAGTCTTCCAATCACTTCTTCAACGTACATGGAGTTTATATCTCCAAATTGCTCAATTGTAGAAGCAATCTGGAGAAACTTGGGTGGTACTGCTCTCAGCAGTTTCTTCACAACATAGGACTCCTCTATAGTGTCCCCAAGGGTGCGCATAGTACTCACTATGTTGCATATTTTTGCAGCAAAGTCATCTATCCCTTCTGTCTCCTTCATTATCATGGCTTCAAACTCTGTCTTCAGTGTCTGTATTCTAGCTGTCTTCACCCTATCTTCTCCCATAAGCATGGTCTTCAAGGCATCCCATGCCTGTTTGGCTGTCTTCTTCTCTGCCAACGAGAGTAGCAAGTCTTCAGGAATGCCTTGGTAGATGGCCGCCAGTGCCATCTTATCCTTCTTTACTTCTACAACCGTGTTCTGAGTTCTGGGCTCCACTGCTTCCCAAACTCCTTGAGCTTGCATGAATACCCTCATCTTTATAGCCCATGCACCATAATTACTCCGGGTGAGCATAGGGTAGTGAAAAGTGATCTGACTTTCCTTGTCGCCATTTCCATTATTTCCAGACATCTCTTCTCGAGACTGGTACTTGGGCATGCACCTGAAAGCTCTGATACCAAATGTTGGTCTTTTGTAGGGGTGACAAGGACTTTGTACCAAAAGAGAAACAAGGGACTGGAAAGTAAACTACACAGGGGACAAAAATGATAAGTGATAGGAGGGGTAAAACTGGAATAAGCAACTTTAATAATCTGCACAGTGAGCACAGAGCACATGTGAAACAAAGAGATAAATGAGGCAAAGTGGTATTGTTTTATTCACTGAGCAGCAAGAAAAGTAAACAGGAAGATACAATCACAACGTACATTTTCCTTTCTATTTAAACTAGGAACTTAGCAGAAAAATAGGAACTAACTAGCTACATGCTAAAGACCAGGGAATCATATTCACGTGATCTTTGATTTATTCAATGAAAAACTAAGTAATACTAATTTAAAAATGTGCAGAAAAACACCTGAACTCTGAATTATTTCAACAGTTCACAAGAGTTCAGATCTATTCGTTGGACTTTAGAGATCTTCCTCAATCTTCCCTCCTTATGTTCTGTTCATCTTGAACCGTTGTCGCCTCATGGCCTCCCTCCTTCTGTATCTACAACACCCACCCAGATCGTTGTTATAATCGAAGGGTTTGCTAGGAACATGGTCGCCTGAGAAGGTGAGTGAAGATGGAGTTGTTCGCTTAAACTTCGACGAAGGGTTTGCTGAGGAAGATGGTAGCGGCATTCTGATTCTCCGACAGTGGCGTGGAGATGGTGTGTTCTAATTGGCTTTCTATTTTGTTTTTATCTATTTTAATCAAAAAACTAATAAATTAATAAAAAAATGAAAAAGGAAAAATGGCAAAATTGTCATTATAAAAAAGTTCAAAGGAAATTGGACCAAATTCGCAAAAAAATGAAATGTTTGGACCTCCGGTGCTAGTTTAAACCTTTTTAGACAAAAGTGACAATTACGGAGACTTTTTGCAGTTTTATCTTAATTATTTATAGATATTAATGTAAGAGCATATGGATGGATGATCACGTCACAGTCTCTTACATGTTGACTTCTGAAAATGACACACGTAGACAAAAAGGGCCTTTGCCTTGTAAGAGTTTGAATGAGTAATAAAGATAATCAAAATGTCATTGCATTTTAAACCATTGGCCATAGCTCTTTCAGATTAAGAGTTTAAGACACTTTTATTCATATTAAAACAGTTATCAAGAAAGCTTCCAAGAAATTTTTGAGATTACAAAACGAGAAATAAGTCCAAACCTCGACTTTTTTGGATTGATGGTCCTTTTGAGCTGGTTTACATGCAGTTTTGGTCCCTGTCCAAACTAAAAAGACTATTATACCCTTAATGAATTTAGTTTTAATTTTTCTTTCACTTTTTAAAATTATTATTATTATTAAATATAAAAATGGGCCCACCTCTCTCTCTCTCTCTCTCTCTCTCTCTCTCTCTCTCTCTCTCTCTCTCTCTCTCTCTCTCTCTCTCTCCAACATTATTGCTCTTTAATCCACAGTCCAACATGACCACCCACCACCGCCCTTGAAACCAACTCCGACAACCGGCTTACAACACCACCAATAACCACCGATGCCAAATCTAACGACACTAAATCAAAATGAAACCTTAAACCTGAAATTAAAACCAAACCAAACCATTTTTCTAAGAAACTGCACCAATTCCAAATAAAATAAGTCCTCGATTTCAACCTGTATGAAACCAATCAAACCAGGAAAAAAAATCAAAACCTTGTTTATAACAAACGTTCATTCGTTCACACACACACAAAATAACCCATCAACCTAGATTTATTTCATGGAACCTGTCTTCCACCCCAGGATCATCTCCCCATCCTCATTTTTTTGGCATTTAATAGTTTGGAATAAGCTCTTATCACGTACTGTATTTCCTGTTTATTGCTTTCTCTCACATTTGATAGGAGAATACGATTCAGCTGGTGAAGAAGAGCCATCTATTCAGTCAATTGAATGTCGTATCCGCCCAAGAGGAGAGTCAATTTACTGGAACAGGCGTCCCATACTTTTCGAGCTTATGTAAAGATTCCACTAGCTTAGCTTTGATTACAGGTTCAAAATCACCAATTGGCTTCTATTTATATTCACATATTTTCCCCTAAAATCCGCCAAATTTACCAAATTAAGATTACAATTTCACAGTTCATAAACCAATCAGAGACTTGGAAAAGGTAATTGACGTAAACATTGAATAAATGAACAAATGATAGATGATTAAAGATACGCTACCTATTGATGAAATAAAAATCATAATAAAGTAATCTGGGTCTAATTCCTCGCCGCCGGTAACTTGCATCTATGTCGAAATTCGTTACCGAAGTTTTGAGAAGATCGGAGTTGTTGAGACCAAGATTAGTAATGGTGATGATGCTTTCCGGCGAGAGAGAGAGGGGGGACGAGAGGTGCGTGATCTGGGGTTGTTGAAACCAAGAAATCAGAAACTAGAGAGGAAATCGACCAACCTTCTTCGTCGGGGTTGGGTGGGTTAGAGGGTTTCAGATCGTCAATACCTTCATCAGCTTCGCTGGAGACTGTGGGTTTCGTTGTCTTCTCTGGTGGCTTTCTCAATGCTGTGGTTTCTTATGCAAGCATCAGTGATCAGTGCAGATTTCAGCATTGGTGTGATTCTTGATCAAGCTTCTAGGCCTGGAAAAGAGGCCAAAGTAGCCATTGAGATAGCAATTCAAGATTTCAACATCAAAACCAATCAGACTTCTGTTTTATATCTTCAAAACTCTCGAAACAAACCCCTTCATGCAGCTATTGCAGGTAAATTATTCTGTTTTTCTTATTCAAAAGTTGTCAAATTCATGTGAAAGAAGTTTAATTTGGTTGTTTTGAATCGTACCCATATGCTAACATACTGAGAGATGATGTGGGAATGCAGCAAAACATCTTATTAATAAAGACAATTTGAAAGCCATTTTGGGAAGTCATACATGGGAAGAAGCTTCTGCCATAGCCGAGGTTATCATATATGAAGCTTCACATCTAGCCTCAACAGCATCAATCATCTCTCCTCTCTCTCAGGCATTTCGACAAACAGGTTCTGAGCTAAACCATATCTTACCACTCACATCTGGTTCATGTTTGTTAGAAGAAGAGCTTGAGGTGTTCAAGAAACAACAAGTTAAATTCTTTGTAACTCATACATCTCTGGAACTCGGGATTCGTCTCTTTCAGGAAGTCACGGAGATGGAAATGACCGGAGTTAGGTACCTATGGATTGCAACTAATGGAATCACAGATCGTTTTCATTCCACGATTTCTTCATTGAAAGGCATGGCTGGTGTCAAAAGCTACTTTCAGGATAACACGCCGGATTTTAGAGATTTCAGAAAAAGATTCCGTCAAAATTCCAGTTCCGATTACCCAGAAGAAGAGGAGGACGAACCTGGAATTTTTGTCGTGCAAGGATACAAAACCGTGAAATTATTAGAAGAAATGTCACCTGAAAACTTTGATCACAAAATTCCACCCCCGCAGAGTACTGTGGAGATCGTGACCGTGGTAGGAAAGGGATATCACAGTGTGCACAGGACCGAAGGATCAGGGTTTTCAGAGACAATTGACGATGGCGTCAATAAAGCAATGGACAAAGTCGGGCAAGCTTTGTGGTCTGCGCAACCGTGGTATGCCAATAAAAAGTGCCAGGATCAAGCCAAAAGTACAGAGATTCGGATGAGGGTCGGCGTGCCTGGTAGATCTCTGTTTAAGCAATTCGTAAACGTGGAATATAATCCCAAGAAGAATGAAACTGTCATTAGTGGATTCGCAATCGCTGTGTTTGATGAGATGATGAGAGAATTGAAATTGCCATACGATTATTTTCCATTCAATGGTTCTTATGATGAGCTGATAAGCCAAATACCAGCAGAGGTCTGTCATCATAACAACTCTATCTTCTACAAAACCGAACCCTAAATTTTGACGTATATCACTGATTTTTTGTCTTCTTCTTTTCTTAATTCTAAACATAAATTTGACGCGATAGCAGGCGATGTAACAATTGTGGCGAGAAGGCACGACTACGTCGATTTCACACAACCATACACCGAATCTGGTTTGGAGATGATCGTCCCCAACCGATCCAAATTATCAAACCAGCCATGGTTGTTTATGGCGCCTTTCACTGCTGGAATGTGGTGGTTAATAGCAGCAATCACCCTTTACAACGACTTCGTCATTTGGTTGATCGAGAGACCCCACCCTAACTATCTTCAAGGCTCCATCATTTGGCTTGCATTCGCTACACTCTTTACTTTGCGAGGTACCATTTACAAACTTACAAACTTTTTCTAATCTTTGATCTCTTCGTATCACACATAATCATTTTCATGGGACAGGTTGTGTAGCGATTGGTCAAGAGTGGCTGTTGTCGTCTGGCTGTTTGTGGCTCTAAACATCACACAGAGCTACACGGCTAGCTTGGCCAGCATGCTAACTGCTCAACAACTCGAACCCACCATAACCAGTGTTGAGATGCTCAGGAACATGAATGCAACAGTGGGGTACTGCAACGGGTCCTTTATCAACCACTACTTGAAGGATGTTCTCGGTTTCAAGAGCATCAAGATTAAGAGCTATAACTCAACTCCTCAATATGCACAAGCCCTAAACAGAGGCGAAATCGCCGCCATATTTCTTGAAGTTCCGGTAGCCAAAGTCTTCCTAGCTCAGTACTGCAAGAGCTTCGTTAGAACTGGAGAGACATTCAAAGTTGGTGGATTTGGATTCGTAAGTGGTTTCGTCAGTTTAACTTTTGAGGTCGATTCTACGAATTCCAAAGTTTTTTTTAACCTAAAAAGTCAAATTAAATTGCATGCAGGCATTTCCAAGGGAATTTTCATGGCTTTCTGAGGCAAACAAAGCCTTAATGACTGCATCAGAAAGTGGGAAACTGAAAAAACTTGAAGACACGTTTCTTACATCCGAGAAGTGTGTGGACGATGATGAATCGTTTCCTAACGAATATGAGAGTCTTAGCCCTCAGAGCTTCTCGACACTATTTGTGTTAACGGGAGGGACATCAACTGTTTGTCTTGTCGTCTACATTTTGAAAAGGATTGGGAGGCGTTTGGTTCGCAGAATGTAGTTGGAATGAATGATTATGTCAAAGTATTAAAATATGAAGAAATTGGAATCTATAACGATTTTGTTTGACATGAAATGAAATCTATTTTCTTTTTGGTTTTTTGTTTAGTTTATAGATTTGTCAAATAAACTAGAAAGTACATTAGGTAAGATGACCAAAATATTTTTTTTATTGATTTTTTGTTACTTGTTACTTTTTAAAACATTCATTCATTAAATTCTTACTTGCTCAAACATATATGGGCTTGTTAGTGTGGGCCTCAGCAAGTGTGTGTATGTATAGGTGTGGTTGTAGGTGTAGGGTGTGGGCTTGTTAGTGTGGGCCTCAGCAAGTGTGTGTATGTATAGGTGTGGTTGTAGGTGTAGGGTGGAATGGGCATCAAAATGACTATAATATGTTTTGATTTAATTAAAGTTTATTATCCTAAAATTGTGTTCTTTTCGTTATTTATCAATTTACTCCATTTAGGGTGCTCGGAGTTGTGAACAGGCTCCAGCAGTACCGCCTGGGTGATGGATTTGAGTTTGGTGGGTACCACCAGAAGAAGCCTCTTGCGGGTTGTAGGGGAACCCCTCCCTCCCTCCCTCCCTCTCTCTCTCTCTCTCTCTCTCTCTCTGAAACTTGTACTTCATGCATAAAAGCTTGTAATAAAATAATGTTGCATGTTTTTAATTAGTTAATGGGTTAAATGGGCTACGAATATGGTTTTACATGTATAGTGGATTAGGAAAGATGGAAGAGAGAAGAAAGAGAAAAGTTGATATTGAGTTGGATAGGTTGGGAGTGGTCTACTCCCTCTGCCCTTGGGTTTCTATTTATATATTAATAAAGAAACAATATGTTTTAATGATTCATTCCATTCTTTCATGCCAACCAAGCAGTAGAATGTAACGATCTATTTCATTAATCACTTTGCTAAGTCCATTATATTGTTCATATTCCATTCTTTGATGATTTCGTTTCATCATACTAAACAAGCCCTTAATGTTCTACGAATAATAAACATACAAACATGAAGAGAGCTAGAGAAAACAATCATAACGTTAATCTAATTTTCTTAAATGATATATTAGATCTTGATTACCATCACTACTAGAAAAACAGCCTTTTACGACGTGCAATGCGTGTCATAAAACGCTCAGACGACGCGCAAATGCGTGTCAAGGAAGACTCTGTCATAACGAGAGACGACACGCTTTTCAGCGTCGTCTATTTACGACGCACATTTATGACGCGCATTTACGAAGCGCAGTTATGACACGCAATGCGTATCAAGAAAGGCCCTGTCATAAAGGAAGACGACACGCATTTGCGTGTCGTAACCTTACGACGTGCGTGTTTATGACACGCAATGCGTATCAAGGAAGCCCCTGTCGTAAAGGAAGACGACACACATTTTTGCGTGTCATAATTTTAAATGTTTTTAAAATTTTATATTTTTAATAGATTTACTAATTTTCAAATTAAATAACACATTAAAAGTCTCATAATACAAAATAAAATACCATAAACAATAAAGATAATTCATTGCATTAATATGCCAAATACAAATAATCATTCCAATAGTAAGTAAATGTAACACATTGCTAATATTGCATAATATTTATTATAGAAAACAAAACATGTACAACATTAAAAGAAACCCATGACTAAATTCTCCTTTGACAATCTCCTTTGACAATTTCCTTTCTAAGAGAATAACCTGAATGCAGGAACTTTGAGAGGCAACAGGGCATGGAAGGAGGTTGCTAGAGCTATCAAAACATGCACAAGGCAAATCGGTAACTTAACATGCAATACAATACGAGATGATATGATAGAGAAAAGAGAAAAGTGAATACACACCTGAAAGTTTGCACTTTCAAAAACCGGATCAAGGGTACTAAGGTCAAGCAGCCAATCAATGAATAACTTGAAATACGGTCTGGGGTTGAATGATGTTTTCTTCTCCTATGCATCCTTTTGAATGAATCTCACAGTCATTGTTAACACCTGTTGCAAAAAATGTCAAATAATCTACTATCCAACATATACAACTAATCACAAGTCTTGATTGTAATTCGCGATTCTAACCTTTGACAGAAGAGACAGCTTGCTTACTCCATGGTCAATAGAGGAGAACTAGCCATACAAAGAAGAAGCAATTATGTTGATGATATATATATATATATATATATATATATATATATCAACAAGAGACTGACTATGAATGTTACAACTATGCATTCATTAAACATATATATATATACACACACACACACACTAATAGTAGGACTAAGAATCAAGACTGAAAAGAAAGTCTAGATGATGGTATACCTTTCTTTTTCTTCTCATTCCATATGTCATTTATGCCAATAATTCTTCAAAGTTTGCTCCAGGGAAATCCTCTTGTCTCAACTTCTTTTCTGGTGCCATTCTGGCACAATGCACAAACTTTCTAAATCTTATTTTAGATAGTATCATCTCAATTATCAATATAAGCCAAGGTTTCATAAAGAAGGCCTGTTTAAAACCAGTTCATGAATTGAAAAGCAATAGAAAATGATAATAATTATCCTTCATGGTTGTAATTATTTACTTACTTTATTGACACCATCATTCCCTTCTAACATAAGGTAGTACTTCAATGCGGATTCATGCATGGTGCTTTACGGTCATTAATGAGTCAGCAGCTTCAATAATTAAGTGAGAATAATCATTTACAATCTCATGTGTGAAAACACAGAAGAAAGCGTACAAACATTTGACAACAGAAGAGAACAAGGTTAGTTTCAAAGAGAAACAAGTCACTCAAGGGCTAAATATATGAAATAGTAATGTTCTTTCCACAAAAAATTCTATTATAGCGTTATACTTCCATTTCTTCTTATCCCAATCCATGATATATAAAGGAGTCCTTTAAAAAAAATACCTATGCTTTTTCCATGTTTCCAAGATCAACAGGTAAGTCTTTAGCAGCAGAATAATTCTGTTGTGCATACTCAATATGGTGAAGAGCTTTGTCATGTGCATTTCCCAACATATGCATTGAAGCCAATAAATGAACCACACTCACATCAACATCTTTTGGGTTCTTTCTCAAATAATCGTCAAGAATGCTGACAATGCGATCATGCTGACTACATCTTTGGTACATCTGAAAATACCAAAAAAGTTAATTAATACCCATTCATTCAAATTGGAAAATAACATATATTATATATAGATTTGTAAGTCCAAAGTCGAAACCATAGCTGCTGTCTTCAATGCTTCAAGATTTTGAGGACGAAGTTGCCAGATTTGCTCATATGATTCAGCAGCCTTGTGATAGTTTCCAAGCTCAACATAAATCGAGGCACGGTGATATCTAAGACTCACATCATCCGGATCTGCTCTTATTATTGAATATCTACCAATAAAAATTAAAATATATGAATCTAAAATATTGAAACCTACCTGTGTGAGTTCAGTATTTGGGAGAGGTTCCCCTTCATAATCACAAGGCTGATAGCTCATGGATTCATTCCATTTTCCTGGCATTAATATTTTTGGTTATTCTTCTAAATTGTATACATATCCATCCACTTCATGTCGTCCAACACTGCACACAAATTAAAAAACAAAAAAAAGTAAATTTATATACAATGTAAAAAAAATTGAAGTTTACTTTTGTGTATTTAAAAACCACGCACCCGAACCAACCACAAGGTTGAAAATAGAGGACAACTTTATCTCGTGATGTCAAATTGGTCAAAACCATCTCCCCTGGGGAATCAATCCATGTTCTTCCAAATATTAAATTGTTGACTTTTGTTGGAGGCGGTACTAATTCTAGAATTACTCCATCTTTCTTTAGCTTCAAACGAGTTCTGCAATTATAACAACATATCATCCATATTTTTTATATTTAAAAAAAAACATGGTAGAGTTAGTTATTTACCTTCGAAGAGGATAAACATCAACAGAGTTACCAAGAAACTTGGTCTTCACCTTTGAAGTTATATCATATACAAAATGCTCATTTTCAGCATGTGCAACACTTATTGGAGGGTGATGACTCACCTAATTTTTACATTAACGTATTATCAAATTAATAAACTCTTAAAAATATGAAAGATCTTTAAAGTTTTTTTTTACCTGCTCTGCAATAAATGTAATGCCACAATGATTAACCATTTCATATGTTTCACCAAGAATTGGATTGAAAGGCTTCCAGGTTCGTTGTAGAGCATAATATATTGATATAAACCATGATGCTGTAATAGGAAAAAAAATTCATGGTTTTGAAAATTTATATAGAAAGAGGAGTGTATCAGTGTAGTGTGTGTCTATGTGTGTAAGGAATTAAGGGTAATGATTCTTACCTGTATATACTAATCGCATGTATGGATCCTCACAATTATCTGCTTGCTCTAAAAGATGGGCGTATTCCATCAACTACAAAAACAATAAAAGTCTCTTACTCATTACTACTTTACTATGAACAATTATAGAAGAAGAAGAAGAAGATATAGATTATAGAAACATATCGGTGTTGGGAAATACCTCTGCCATTTTCTGTAGCATTGTCATGGGTTCAAAAATGAGTACCGGTAGAGTCACCATTGATGTGATATCAGCACCTACATACTTCTGCATTGACCTCCAGTAACTATCACGCTCCTGTAAAAACACAAAAGAAAACAATGAATGATGATAATAGAACATAGATGTTATATGTAATAAGTACCCAAAACAGAGCAAAATGATGAGATTGTGAAAGAAAAAGATAAGAGAAATAAGTTAGTGTACCTCTCCCTTCCATCTGCCTCTTTGTGCTTCAACTTCAACATCATTATTTTTAGTTATGTCTTATTTGTGTAATATAAACTTACTTGATCGGTTCCAGTGGGTAGAAGTAAGTGAGGTGAGTCCGATCGAGTTGGAGTAAGGTAGAGGGGAATTGGATTCGCCGATGAGGTGAGGTAAGTAGGAGGTTGCCGACGAGGTGAGGCGAGCCTCATCAAGGTCGCCACCGTTGTTAAGCGTTCTTGCCATCGTGTGGAATGAGGATACTGGATGTGATTTTGTGAAAAAAGCCCTAGACTTGATGCTGTTTTGTGATGAGGATAATGGACACAGAAAACAAGTCAATTCACTACATAAATAGTGTAGTGCATATAACTGAGGAACAACTATGGTTAGGGTTTCAATTGTTGAAGGCGTAATGTAAATATGTATATACTTGAATGTCTCGATCAGCAAGAGAGAATGGAAGATGGCGTGCCTGTTGCCTTGATCGATGTCAATGAACGGGGAAGAATCGGTGGCGGCGGTCGGAGTGCAAGGGAAAGAAGCAATCAACACTCGATATAAGGAGGCGGAGGAAGACCAGAGAAGATTTTTGTGGTAAAAGAACACACCCAGAGCTAAAGAGGGGAAACAAGGAAGGCGGGTTTTCTAATTTTTTTGATTTCCTTTTTCCCGCTGCTAGTTGCTGAAGAGCGCGTTTGTAAAATTATAAAGTGACATTTCTAGACGACACGCATTTAACATAAGCGCCCTCCATGTTTTTTTTTAGACACTAATTTTAGGGCACGCAAAAATGCGCGTCCTAAATTCTTCAAATTTCTAAAGATCTGACATTATTTTTAGGGCACGCACTTTTGCGTATCATTAATCAGTGTGTGTCGTAAAAAGCGTGTCATTAAAGGTCTGTTTTCTAGTAGTGCATAAAACATATTTGATGTATGCACATCCACACTCCTCACAACCAGTCAGATATTCTCAATTTATAGCATGGTATGTTTTGTATTTCTTGAAAATATATCGTAATGACAACTTGTTGATTTCAATCCCAACTAGGAGGAAAGGTTAATAATACTCCATTATATCGGATATACTTGTCAGGAAGGTATGTAACACCCCAATCTTATAAAAAATACATCCAAAATCCAATTCATTTCAAATATCAGCAACTTTTTCATGAAAGGTTAATAAAAGGTTTTCCTTGTGCTTCTCTAGAATGATCGGGAGAACAAAACAGAACACAAACATCCACTTTGTTTGGTGTTGAAATTGGACTTTAAAATTTAGATAATTAAGATAAAGATGATGGTGTTAACATTTTAGTAGACATTATGCAATATATAGATGATGTTGGTAAAATAACAAAATGGAATGGAATCATGAATTCCATCCTTTAAAACCATGGAAGTACTATTAAACTTGATTTATATTTATGAAAAAAGTATTAGAACTTGAGCAGATACAAACGTTTTGAAGCTACTATATGATAACAACAAGTTTAGAATACATTAAATTATTTAACATATAATCCATTATTGGAATGGAAAGACCCATAAAAATAGGTAATTTTATAAGTGCAAAATATTAGTATTTTTATGCCAAGCAGCCCATGTTTGAGGCTATGTAACTTAAACATAAATGAAACAAATCGGTTGATTTTTTGTTCTACTTTGTATTCAATACAACACAAAGCACATATGAAAAAAAAAATCAACCAAATCCGACTTCGTATGAAAAATTTATGAATGTACAAAGTTGAGGAAAAATTCTGCACAAGGCTGGAAATGCTGAATTTTTCTAATGCTGAAAAATTAAAGTGTGGAGATATCATTTTTGGAGCTTTATAACTTGAGCTATACATATCTAAATCAATTGATTCTTGATCATAAGATATAGTGTGGCATGAGAGGAAGGTGCAGCAAAACGAATCAACTCATTCGACGATCATATGCAAATATAGTGAAGGTTAGAGGTCAGCTCCAGATTCACTTTTGATGCTGTCAAAAACTAGTTTTGACTTTCTGGTTGATTTTTTAAAAATTTGGGAATTTTTGGATAAATTGAATAAAGTTAGCTTAGATTAAGTTAATTAAACTTGAATAATGAGTTATAAGCTAAAAATGTCAAAGTTTGATAAAAAAAAAGGCTCAAAATTTATAAATTGCCCGTTAAACTTTAAAAGTGAAAATTGTTTTTTTTTTCGAAAGGACCCTAAACTTAACTAGTGTGATCCCTTATCATTAAAAAGTGCAAAAATGAAAGAAATAGCAAGTTTGGATTGAGAAAATAGGTATTTTGGTTAAGCAAAAAAAAAGACCAAAACGTCAAACTAAAATGCTACAGTACTTTTAACATATACGAGCACACATGAGTGTGGAATGAAATTTTAATAAAAGTATGTAACGTTGGATGGATTTGGCAACCAAATATGTTGAAAAAGTAGAATGTAAAATAATTATTATTTAGAAATTTTAGCGCCTCAAATCACCAAATCTTGTATAAGACCAAATCCAACTGGTAAAATGGTGGAATTTTGTCAAATTTTTCTCCAATCATATGGCATAATAGCCGTTATTATTGTGGGATAAATTTTGACAGCCATATTTGGTGGTGCTTTTCTCCAACACGAAATTACTTTTATATTAAATTTTTAATAATTTATTCAATAAAGGATTTTCAAAACTATAATAATTATCATTATAAAATCTTTAGCTATCATAATTTCTTCACAAATGCAGCGGCTTTTTAATTATAGTATTATATTATATTTGTAACTTTCAGGATATTAATGTAATGTATTTTTTCTAACAATATAATGTTATTAATGTTAATTTAGATGTTATAACAAATAAGTTAAATAGAATTATATAATAATAAAGAATATGTTGACTTATTATAATGTTAATAGAATATGTTTTTAGTATAAACTTTTAGTGTGTGATTGGAATGAAAATTCTATTTTGATGTTAAAAGATTACCATTTTAGTGTGTTTTAGTGTTTTGTTGTTGGAGTTGCCCTAAATGATTAAAATGCGAGATGTTTTGACATCTAAGTATTGATATTGTCTTATAAACATATTCACTACTACAAAATGGGTAAAAGAACCCGGTTAAAAGCTTAAAAGAACCCGATTTCCAACCGGGTTTCTTATAGGCAAGTCATATTTTAAAAAAGTAATAAAACCCGGTTTAACAACCGGGGCCTATTAATATAATATAACCCGGTTCCTTTGAACAAAACCGGGTCCTTTCATACTAAGCAGAAGCATTTTTGTATCACCATGTACCCCGGTTCTCTAACATATAACCGGGTCCTTTTACTGCTTTTAACTTTTTTTTTGACATTTTTATTGAATCGGTAATGCCAATACATTATGGTTCCAATTCACAACTAGAAAAAGGGGACAATCACTTCACATTCATCAAGTATCATAACTAAAAATAAAAGCTTGAAATACAACCAAATAAACACATACACCAACAGTCTAAGGCTTAATTCAATGCATAACATGATCCTATAGAATCCTTGTAAAATTAGAGACTTTTTGGTACATAATCAGGTATATATACTTGTACGTATCCAAACATACGTACTAATATTTGCAAAGAGAAAAAAAAAACATATTTCTTACTCTTTCTAAATCCCTTAATTCTACAATGAAAAGTTCTTTGGATTTTATTTCACCCAACTTTTCTTGCCATTCTTCATACATCGAGAACAATTCTAGCAACACTTTTGTATCTACAATACCTATTTCAAGAACAAGAAAACAGATCAATACAAAAAGGCTATGTCAAGGTGCTTAAAAAAACACAAAACAAACATGTTTGCATACCAGTCCAAGGGATCCCTGCACAATAACTGATTCAATGGCTTGCAAGTCTTCCACATCATGTGCCGTTTCAGGGGTCAAAAATTGCAAGTTTTCAAGCAAAGATTTCTTAAATTGTCTACCTGGATTAATAAATTACCATATTATAAACAATACAACTGTGATAAAAAATTAATTCACTGATTTTGGACAAAAATATACCCACTAATGATGGTGTTGTCATTGCACCATTGAGGACAGTAACAAAATCTTACCTCCCTTTCCATGATATAATTTGCATCCCTTCATATAAATAGATGGCCCCAAATTCATTCCGCGATTCACCATTAGGACCGATTCTTTTCATCTGAAAAGGAAGAGAAATAGAATGAATCGCAGATTCATAAACCACATTTGAATGACACAACAATCCATCCTTAAAAAGGGAAACAACAAAACGAAATGAGAAGCTTCAGAAAATTCATTGATGAGAGAAGCTACGTAGTTGAATAGATCGATGGTAATGTTTCATGAATATATCATTAGATCCACAACGAGCAAGGGTGTAGATTTACCTGGAAGTTCCAAAAGTGGGAACCTATGAAATTAGCGTAACTCACGCCTTGAAAAGTCACAACCTGTTTCATACTCTTCACGTATCAAACACACGCACATACAGTTAGAACACCCGAACACAGATTAGCAAGTGAAAACGAGAAATAATAGAAAAATGAGATATATCAGATTACTTGTTCCATCACTGACAACAACAAAAATATAGCAAGAACAAAAATTGAGTATTGAAATGTAATAAATTGCTACCTGATGCAAACGACTCCTCTTTTCAATTCCTTTTTTTGTCAACTTCATTCGTCGATGCCGCCAGGATCCGTGCGAGTTAAAAATCAAAGAAATATGAAATCAGAGGCGCCACTACCATTAGATGAAGACGACGATGTTAGAGGCACCACCGTTTGTTGATCTTGGTAATGTTGGTCATGAACTCTAAACCCATTTAACATCAGAACTTCAACAATCAACATTACTATTTAGGTTAAGAGAATGTCTGTTTTGGGGCATAGAGAGCCTGGTAATTTCTCTGCACCTGAAACAGAATGTTGGGGTGGGGCGGTGGAAATCGGCGATGTTGGGTGTAGGAATGGCGGGTTGAAATTAGGGTAGGAGAATGGCGGATTGAAATTAGGGTAAGTTGTTTTCAGTAGGAGAATTTGGGAGGGAAGTATTGGGGGGAACGAAAATATTGAGAGGGAACTAAAAATCATTAAAAATCATTTTCCAATTTTCCACCTGGAGGGAAACTTAGGATGTGGGAGAATAGAAATCTTCAAAGGGAAATCTTTGATGAACTGTACAACACGGTTTTAGTCTAAAAAGTGAATCACAAAGTATGTGGTGGAAAAGACCCAGTTGTAATAAAGTGAACCAGGTTATTTAGTATCAGCATATACCACGGTTTCTTATTTCAATCCGGGTCATTTAACATTTCTGTCATAAACCCAGTTTCTTTAGACCATCCAGTATACTCTCCACGACAACGGTCGTGGAGAGCTTCCAAGTCAGCCACCTCAGGCCACCATGAACCACCGGTATACTCACCACTACCGGAAAGAAGAGAGAGAAGAGAAAGACAGAAGAGAGAAGAGGAAGCTGGGAGAGAAGAAGACGACCATTGGTCGTTTATACTCGTGATGCCCACCACGAAACACCACGAAAAACCTCAACCACGAACGGTCGGGCTGGTGTGCACGGCCGTTGTTCGTTGCCACCTCAACCACGGATCCGTTCGTGGAGAGTATACCGGTAGGCCTTATAATATAACCCGTTTTTTTCAAAAACCGAGTCTTATATAGCGTGTCCTATGTGGTTTTTTGTAGTAGTGATTAAAACCTGAAGGTTAAAGAAACAACATTTTAAAATTCAAGAAAATCACGTTTAGGCAAAATAAAATGCCTAAATGAGAAAAGTGTCAAAAAATATCGAAATGAAAGTTGTTCAATGACAAGTTGGGATTAGTAGCAAGTCTAAAACACTAACAAAACCTGTTTAAGCTTAAATAACAATTAGTAAAGCAATACATGCAAGAAAAAAATACTATTTTGTTAAAGTGTGAAAATAAGGGCAAAAATGTCCAAGAGGAGTATTTTGCTCTTATAATGAATGCATAACTATTGAAATGGATTCAAATTAATTTTATGATGACTAGATTAATACAGTCATTACATAGTTATGAGAATTGAAGCATATTGCTAAATATGTGAAACAATAAAAAGAAAATAAGTTGTTATTTATGAAAAATGAGACCTACATGATATGTGATACTTGGAAAACTAGACCATATTATTAGTTTAGTTCTATAATGAGACTAAACTACACTAAATGTAATTAGTGAAGTATTATGTCATTGTTAAAAGTTGGTTGCTTAAATGTGAAAAATAGACTTATGTAATGAATAAAGCATTTGAAAATGAATGCTTAGCTATGAAGCAAAATTTAGATTGCAAAGAGTGGATTAGAGACTAGGTGCTACCTAGTCTCCCTAAATGAGTACATGTGAATTTTCCTTATGAGGAACATGGCATAACAATAATTTTTTATTGAATGAATTCTTTGAATAAATAAGAAAGTATTTGAAATAATTTTGAAAGCGAAAAGTTATGATTGGTGAATAAATGAACTCTTTTTAAAAGAGTAAGCTAAAGGTTTTGAAAAGTAAATGTTTTGAATAAATGAATTCTTTACAATAATAAGTATGGAAATTGTCATAAAAGCCCTTAAGTTTTCCAAAAAGTGACGGTTTTACCCTTGGATGAGTTTTGGGGGCATTAAAGTCGGATACTTTCATTAAACCTATCAAATATCTCATTTAACAAGTTGGACCCTTTGTAGTCGGTTACCATGTGTTGATTTGGCACTTAATTGACATGTCAAACAACGTGGGCCCCAACCCTCTCCCCACATAACCCTTCCCCACCCCCATGTTTCTTGCATCCTCTCGCACCGCAATATCCCACGCAAAATATTCTCCCACTCAAAATGCCAACATCTTCTGCAAAATCAAGCTCGAATTCACATTCACGATTCAAGAAGAAGATCGAAGTGAAGTGTTGGTGTGAAGATTTATGCCCTGTGTTTGTTTCACGCACACCAGAAAATCCAGGCAAGAAATTTTGGGGGTGCCCTAATTATAAGGTAAAAATCATTTTCCCTTTTCTTTAGCATGATTGCAGTAAGGGTATTATGCGCTGACCTAATTATGTAGGGAGAAGGAGGTTGTGGGTTTTTCAGATGGGTTGACGATGAAGGAATTCAAAAGCAAGACATGATGCCAGAGTCAAATTGCATTACAGAGCAGCGACAAATGATGGCATTAATGCAGATGGTTGTTGTTTTGTTAGGGGCTATATTGTTCATCCTTGTTCTAGTGTTATGCAAGATTTAATGGCAATAAAGGGTGTTTTCTGAAGGGAGTATTAAAGGGTGGCTTTTCTGAAGGGAGCAGTATTGTGATCTTGATGGTATTTGATAGTTTGTTAGGTATATGTAATGTTAGGATTGTAATTTGTAATGTGTGGATGCTAATTGCAATGTATGGATGTTAATTTCTAATGTATGGATGTTAATGGATGTTAGTTTCTAATGTATGGATCTTAACTGGAATTCAAGTTGGTTTGCAATGTATGAATGTTAATTTCTAATGTATGGATGTTAATTGGAGTACAAGTTGGTTTGTTTTGTAAGTATATTGAATTAACAATTGGTAATTGGTATAAATTTCTGAATGGTAACAACTGGTGAATGGTAACATTTGGTTTGTTTTGTTTTAGATTGAATTAAAATGGTAATTGGTATAAATTTGTAGTACAAGTTGTTGAATGGTAAGATTTGGTGAATGGTAACAAGTGTTTTGGTGAATGGTAACAATTCTAAAAGACTGAACAATTGGTGTGTATTTGCAAGTTTGAATGGTAACAATTGGTGTGTATTTGCAAGTTTGAATAACATTGCATAAAATGGTATATTGCAGAAATAATTAGTGAATGGTAACAATTCTAAAAGATTGAACATAATATATAAGGGAACATAATATAGAAGGGGTTGTATCCATTACATGTAGTTTAATTACATACTACCAATATGTAGCAGCCATCCATTTGTACCAAAATGCCTAAACAATGCACAAAAAAGGCAACCTAAATGGTAAGAAAATTAACAATTGGATGCATGCTACAATCAAAATGCCAAAAAACAAAGTTTACAAAAGTGGCAACCTATACCATTCCCCTTACACCCCCATCTCCCTTCTTGCTAACAAACTACTCCAAGTTGATTGACTTTACAGAAGAAGAACCACCACCATCTTTGTTATAGACACCCTTCCTTAGCTTTATCTTGGTAATCCTCTCAGAAGTTTTCCTTGTTCTCATCCTAACCATTGGGACAACCTGATGTCCTTCATCATCACCCTGGTTTTCCTCACCATCATCAACATCTCCACCACCATGACCTTCTTCATCACCATCACCTTCAGGCCCATCACCATCATCAATATCTCCACCACCAGGACCTTCTTCATCACCATCACCAGCACCTTCATATCCAACACCATGATCAGGTCCAACATCCAGACCAACATCATCATCCAGACCACCATCACCAGCAGCTTCATCTCCAGCACCTTCAGCTCCATCATCCAGACCAACATCATCATCAGAATGATGACCATCAATGAAATCATTTACATCCTAGTGTAAAAAGATATAATTAGGTCACAAGAATCACCAGAAAAATTGTTAATTAATAAAAGATAATAGGTCTTACCAGTTCAACTGGTGGGGAATCATCCAATTCCACTTGTACCCCTGGCATAGCTTTTATTTTTGCCATGCTATAACCAGCTTCTAGCATACTAGCAATTTCTTCAGGTCCTAAATGTATCTTCTCTGGGAGAATATCATCCTCTTTTCCCTCAGTAAACTCAATAAACTGATTATCTTCCACCTCATTGTCACCATTTAGTGGACTGGACTTTGTTTTGTTTGTGAAGTTAACCCCTTCTAAAATTGCATCAATACCTTGTTCAATTTCATCATTTATTGATTTAAGCTTCCTACCAATACTGGACCCTACTTGCCCAAAAGTGTCACTACCTTCCATCACACTTGCTTGACTACTTTCTCCTTGTTGCATCATATGACCATCTTGAATATGAATTATTGGAACTTCCTGCACAACTGGAACTTGTTGAACCACACTTTGACCCATATTATCACCCATCACATTTTCACCCTCATCAACAACTGGAACTTGTTGAACCACACTCTCTTGAGTACCTATAGTTGCAGAACCAATCCTCCCACCACCTCTCCTTGTGCACAACTTCTTCCTTGGTACATCAATACTATTTCTCCTAAATCTTTTAGAACCTGCCTGTTGCTGATGTTTTCTGGGACTCATCCTCAATGTGTTATGTTTTCTTGGACTCCTGCTCACTGTGTTAGAGCATGAAGGTTGACTTGGGACATTTGGTTGACCAGGGCTTGTAGACACATAGGGGATGGGATGTTTTCTTGGCCTTCCTGTCTTCTTTGGTGGGGGAGGCACATATTGTTTTCTCTCATTCTTACATGCCCTCTTGTTATGACCATATTCCAAACAATTACCACATCTGGTAGTTCTTGCAACCTTCACTTTTGTTGTTGAAAACTTGCTCTCCTTCTCACTGGCATGCCTCTTTCTTTTGGTAGCAGGCCTACCAGGCATCCTCCTAGATATTGGAGGCAATGGCTTAATGTATTCAGTTTGGGCCCAAAGATTGCTGCCATTAACATGTTCAATGTTTGTTGAGTAACATTGCCTAAATTTCTCTTTAGAGAAGTATGCATTGATGTATGCATCTGGTGTTTGATGGATAAAATTAATTGCTGCATTTGCATGCACAGAAGGGATGCCAGCCAAATCCCACAGCCTACATGAACATGTCATATCATCTAAGTCCACCCTATAACTGTCACACCCTCTTCTGGCCTCAAACACATGCCCTTGACTATGAATTATTCCCCAGAACCTACAATCAAGTATCTAGTTAGTAACAATAATTAATGATTAAGATAAGTTTTAAAAAGCATAAAATAGTACCTCATACTTTTCCCAAATTTATTCATTTTTTTCAAAATTTTTGGACAAACATTTGAATTCCACTTTTCACTTTCCACATTCATGTAAGCAAACCTGTCCATGATATAAATTCGTATCTCTTCAAGCATGGTGATCAAAGGTTTTTTCCTAGCATCCAATATTATTGAGTTGAAGCACTCTGAGATCCCATTCTCAACTGCTTCACATGCATAGCCTGTTCCAAAATAGGCTCTACACCATGTTTCTGGTTGCTTTGACATCAAGTATTCATATGCAGAAGGGCTCAATTTCTTGATGCTTTCCATATGCCTCTTGAAGTCACCTTCTGTGCAACTCATAGAGGCAGCCCAAAACAACTTCTTATACTCCACACCTGTGAAAGCCTTTCTAAAGTTGGCATAAATGTGCCTAGCACAATTCCTGTGTTCAACATGAGGCAGTATATCTTTCACAGATTCAAGCAGACCCTACCAGACAACCATTTAATTAGTTTAATAGAGGACAAATATGTAATAAGATAATTATGCAATTAAGTAGAGGACAAGTATGTTAAATTTTACCTTGTGTTGATCTGATATCACTACCAAACCTCTTCCACTATCAAGATCTAAATCATCCCTTAGAAGCTCAAGGAACCATGTCCAGTTAGCCTTATTCTCAACATCCACAACAGCCCAAGCAATTGGGTAGACCTGATTATTGGCATCTCTACCTATGGCTGTCAACAACTCACCCTTTACTGCTCCCTTCAGAAAGCACTCATCCAAACCAATAACTCTTCTACACCCTCTTTTCCAGCCTTCACATATAGCTTTGAAACCAATATAAAACCTATGAAAATAGTTTATCCCATCTGGATTGACAGTAACACACACCTTACATGTAGAACCTGGATTGGATCTTAACAACTCTTGTGCATAATCCCATATTCTGGCATAATGTTCAGTCAATTTACCTTCAATTAGCTCTTTGGCCCATTTCGTTGCCCTACGACATTGGCCTATAGACACAGCACACCTAAACCTTTGTCTCATGTCAGTAATCTTCTCTTTAAGCTTCACCTTAGGTTTATTTGCAATTTCAGTTATGTAGTGTCTACCTATCCATTCAGGAGTAACCATACAGCCAAGTTTGAACTTCCTACCACAAACATGAGTAGCTTCTAAAGTCTTGATTTGAATAGATCTTTCATTGAACATCCATGAGGCATATAGTCTAAAAGGGCAACAATTATCCTCATTTCTTTTCCCACATCTTACAACTATTCTTGTACGGTTACACTTCTCAAAGTAGAGTTGATACCCATTGTGGACTACGTAGTTTTGGATACAAAACTTCAGTTGTGTAACATTCTCAAAAATGTCACCAAGTTTTGGTTCCATTTTGTCCCATCTTGTTTTTGGATCATGTAATATGTACTTGTTTATCACCTGTTCTTGCTCTTCTTCATCTTCATCACTTTGCAAGTCACCATAATGATACACTTGTGCTCTTACATCATTAGTCAAACTAGAGTTTCTAATATTTTCATCACTTAGTAACACATTAAGAAATGTATCCTTACACTTGTCCAGTGGAGTAATGAACTCTTCGTCTGGTTCATGATCCATGTAGATGCCATGAAGCTCAAAATCCATCTCATTAAGATCAGAGAAAGGCTCGCGTAAACCAAAAAATGGGTATGTGTTACCTTCGTGTTCTGAATCCTAATCCATCATAACAACCTGAAAAAAACACAAACACATGTTGTCGTTATTCATTAACCTTTAAAGAACAAAGAACTGTAATAACACAATCTTCAAAGAAATTACACATACCCTGTGAAATCGACTCTCCAATAACCTAATCTTCTTCAAAAACCATAAGCCCTAATTTTGAGATGAATGATATCGACTTTCTGAAGGATTCTGAGAAAGTGTACGTATATGTGCAAAAGGGTGAGATTAGTTGGTGGGTAAACGGACGTAACAGAGTAATGTCCGTTTTGACATGTCAATTAAGTGCCAAATCAGCACATGTTAACCGGCTACAAAGGGTCCAACTTGTTAAATGAGATATTTGATAGGTTTAATGAAAGTATCCGACTTTAATGCCCCCAAAACTCATCCAAGGGTAAAACCGTCACTTTTTGGAAAACTTAAGGGCTTTTATGACAATTAAGTATTGATAATATTTGATTTTGAAACATATTAAAACTTGAAAGTTAAAGATACGACATTTTAAAATTCAAGAAAATCGCGTTTAGGCAAAATAGAATGCCTAAATGAGAAAAGTGTCAAAAAATATTGAAATGAAAGTTGGTCAATGACAAGTTGGGATTAGTAGCAAGTCTAAAACACTAACAGAATGTGTTTAAGCTTAAATAACAACTAGTAAAGCAATAAATGCAAGAAAGAAAATATTATTTTGATAAAGTGTGACAAAAAGGGCAAAAATGTCCAAGAGGAGTATTTTGCTACCTAGTCACCCCAAATGAGTACATGTGAATTTTCCTTATGGGGAACATGGTATAACAATATTTTTTTATTGAATGAATTCCTTGAATAAATAAGAAAGTATTTGAAATAATTTTGAAAGTGAAAAGTTATGATTGGTGAATAAATGAACTCTTTTTAAAAGAGTAAGCTAAAGGTTTTGAAAAGTAAATGTTTTGAATAAATGAACTCTTTACAAGATTAAGTATTCATAATATGTGATTTTGAAAGATAAAAGTGTGTTATGAGCCTATGCTAAATGTTTGAAATTTGTTAATGTTTTGATATGATAATATGTTTAAACTATGCAATATGATATTGTTTTTATGTAAAACATGTCATTGTATGTGATTGAGTCATGAAAAGAAAAGTGGTGATCATGCATCATTTAAGTAAACTGCATAGTAATGGAAAAAGTAATGTATAAGCCGACTAGCCTAGAGGTCTGCAAGGGGACTAATGAGACTCTACTGGGAGGGTACCTCCCGTCGCGAAGTAGGAATCTCGAATAATAGGGTCACCAGGATGATATGTTCTCATGTGGTGGTCAATACATGAGATCACGTAATGTGATTACTTTATGTGATTGAGTCCATATCAGACTAAAAAAGCAAATGTAATGAAAAGGAAATATAGAAAGGGATGGAACTGGTAAAGTCTTTTGTGTGGGGACATGCATTGCATAGTCATGAAATTGTATTAAATTTTATGAAAATTATATTTTATCAAATGTTTGATATAGATTTTGTATCTAACCCATGCAGCGCACTAGACAAATTTGTCTTGTATTTCAGGTTCAAGTACGAAGTGTTCGAAGACTGATTGTATTGATAGCAGTGAGCTTTTGTAGTTTAGAAACTAGACACAGTTTATACCAGGGGTGGAACACAAGTACAAAATCTTGGGGCCAGAAATCGAGACTTTCAATGGTGGCACGACCTTATTATCTTTTCTTAATAAATATGCATAATAGCAAACTTGAAAATAATCTAACCATTGCCAAATCAAAATCAAAACATCATGACTAACTTTTAATAATAAATAAATAAATAAAAGAAACAATTATGTTAAAATTGATTATTATATCATATTTTATAATGTTTTTTTTAGTTTTTTATCACATTCATCCATAGAAAAAAAAAACAATATTAAACCCTAAGGAACAATGAAAAGACATAGCAATAGAGCCAATAGATAAGGTGATAGAGCATACTCTAGATTGTAAAGTACATAATCATTATATATATGAAGAACTGATAATACCATTGTGTACTAAGAAAACACAAAATTAGAAGCATATCATCTTTACCTGATAATACCATCGCGAGTTACAAAAAAACAAACGGTGGTGGTTGAAGCAAAGAACTGTGGTTCAAGCGGAGGGCGGCGGTTGATCTAGCGTCTAGCGACTCCGGTGATAAAAACGACGAGCCGAGTAATGGAGAAGAGAGGAGAAGAGAGGAGAGCATCGGCGGCGATTCAATGTTTTTTTTTGTTCCCCGTATTTAAATCTGGAACGAGGGTTTCGGTTTTCCTGAAGATCTTTAAAAATGAAAAAAAAAAATCTTGAAAATTCTCAGCAAAATTGTTGATATCGTTTGGGTATTTAATTAAAATATTTTTAACTTTATTTCCTTTCTTTGTCTCTTCCTAATGAATTCTTGTTAAACCCAACCAATTAAAACATAAACAACACAAATACAATCTATTTGTGTTCTTCCTCAGTCACACGTCAACCTTCACCTGCAACTTGCTTATTTATTCTTCTATCATCTTTACTCATATACATAAGTAGCCAAAAAAGTTGGGGGGCCATGACCCCTCGTGGCCCCTTAGTAGCTCCTCCATTGGTTTATACTATGTATGTATATTCACTAACTTACTATGCTTTTGTTTGTATCAATTATAACACCCGGTGTCGATTGTAATTGTAACAAACATACATCTTTTTTTTGGACCATATTTTTATAAAATGACTTTTATGTCATGAATGCTTTGAAAACCATAGTAATTAAATGTTTTAAAAGGTTGGGTTTTACAAGATAAGTCTCATATCATCATGTTAACGTCATTTTGTAATGACTTTTCTCATTAAAATAATCTTAAATATTTCTTTTCCGAAAAATATCTATCATTCAAAACTTAAATTTTCAAATACGCTTTTAACTGAATTATTTTATAATTAAAAACTCAATCAAACTTACTTGATTGCAACATACATTTCAAATGAATGAATGATCATTGATATTCTATCTCACATAATCGTGATGAGACTTCTGGATTCAATTTTATGAACTCAACATGTTGATATTGCACAACGTCAATTAGTGCATCAAACGTTCTTCGAAATAAATTTGAACTTTCAAGAAAGAAAAACAATATTAGGTAGAATAAAAACAACTATTATTTCATGGTTCAAGAGAGCCACATTAATCACACACTCAGTTGTTCTTGAAAAACTTCCAAGCTATGATTTATCTTTCTTAAAATCACAAGTGAATACAACTTAAGGATCCATTTGAACACTAAACATGACTACATGACATGAACGAACAAATTGTTTTGTATTTGGTGTGCATTAAACTCGGACTCATGTCAACATGACCGAATTCTTCTTTTTTATCCTACCAAAAAAGATGGGGCCGTAACATCATCTATAATAATAGTCTTTTTACAAAAAAAAGAAAAAAAAATTGCCACATAAGCACCATCTTAACAAACCAAAAACCTCAAATTATCGCCACTATATTAACGCTTTTTAAAAAAAGCTTGTTTATAGGTTCAACCAAGATGAAAAAAGCTATGTAACTGAATAAAATATTATTATAATTATGAAAAACTCCATGTATAGAACTTGTATTTTACAAACAATTATAAAAAATTTGAAAAAGATATGTTGTGAAAAAACATACACAATAGTTTGTTTGACTTTTTAGTTAGAAATGTCTTATAAAAATAACAAATTTCCTTTGCAGAAAAGTTTAAAATCTAGATATTAGCAATCTGACACCTAATTATAAATTAAATATTGGTCCTTGTCATCCGTTTATTTTTTTTCAATTGTAGAGGACAAGTAAAATATTTAAAAATAGTCAAACAATCATAATACAATTCTTTATATGTATTAGCGTAAGAGCATATGGCTGATTTAGTCAGACCCTTGGTACATGTTGACTTCTGAAAATGACACAAGTAGAGATAAGATGCCTTGTAAACTAATTAACAACCTTGCAAGAGTTTGAATGAGTAATAATGTCATTGCATTTTAAACCATTGGCCATAGCTCTTCAGATCAAGACACTTCTATTCATCTTAAAACAGTTATACAAGTATAACAATTAACATTCACAAAACGAGAAAATAAGCCTGATATTACATATGTAAGTATGACTTAAGATATTATTTTATACAACAGCACATGGGTCGACATCAATGAAAGCTTACAAGAAATTTCTTTAGTGGGAACGTTCTAACAAACCATGTGATGGACTTTTGTGTACAAAAGATGTAATATGTGTTGAAATGATCATATAATTTGGAGAATGTGCACCAAATTTTGAGATATATATTAATATATGTAAAAGAATAAAGAAGAATCAAAATGAAGATGCATAATTCTGCAAGTTGCCTCATCAGTTTGGTTGCTTTCTCAATGCTGTGGTTTCTTATGCAAGCATCAGTGATCAGTGCAGATTTCAGCATTGGTGTGATTCTTGATCAAGCTTCTAGGCCTGGAAAAGAGGCCAAAGTAGCCATTGAGATAGCAATTCAAGATTTCAACATCAAAACCAATCAGACTTCTGTTTTATATCTTCAAAACTCTCGAAACAAACCCCTTCATGCAGCTATTGCAGGTAAATTATTCTGTTTTTCTTATTCAAAAGTTGTCAAATTCATGTGAAAGAAGTTTAATTTGGTTGTTTTGAATCGTACCCATATGCTAACATACTGAGAGATGATGTGGGAATACAGCAAAACATCTTATTGATAAAGACAATGTGAAAGCCATTTTGGGAGGTCATACATGGGAAGAAGCTTCTGCCATAGCTGAAGTTATCAGTGAAGCTGATCAAAATGTCCCGGTATTTCTCTCACTATCGACTACACCACAGGCCACTCATCAATGGCCATTTTTCTTTCAAGCAGTTCCCACACAATCAACACAGATGAATGCAGTGGCTGCCATTTTACAATCATGGGGTATACGTCAAGTTACTCTCATATATGAAGCCTCACAGCTATCCTCAACAGCATCAATCATCTCTCACCTCTCTCAGGCATTTCGACAAACAGGTTCTGAGCTAAACCATATCTTACCACTCACATCTGCTTCGTGTTTGTTAGAAGAAGAGCTTGAGGTGCTCAAGAAGCAACAAGTTAAAGTCTTTGTAATTCATACATCCCTGGAACTCGGGATTCATCTCTTTCAGGCAGCCAAGAAGATGGAAATGACCGGAGACGGGTATCTATGGATTGCAACTAATGGAATCACAGATAGTTTTCATTCCATTAATTCCTCCATGATTTCTTCAATGAAAGGCATGATCGGAGTCAAAAGCTACTTCCCGGAAAACACTCAGGAGTTTAGAGATTTCAGAAAAAGATTCCGTCGGAAGTTCAGTTCCGATTACCCAGAAGAAGAGGAGGACGAACCTGGAATTTTTGCCGTTCAAGGATACAATGGCGTGAAATTATTAGAAGAAATATCACCTGAAAACTTTGATCACAGAATACCTCCCCCGCAGAGTATCGTCGAGATCGTGAAGATTGTAGGAAAGAGGTATCACAGTGTGTACTGGACCGAAGGATCAGGTTTTTCAGAGACAATGGACGAAGAAATCAACGGAGCAACCACGTACACCAATTCAATGGACAGCGTCGGACAAGCTTTGTGGCCGGTGCAACCGTGGTATGCCAATAAACGGCGCCGGAAACTCGCCGGAAATCCAGAGATTCGGATGAGGGTCGGCGTGCCTGGTCGATCGCTGTTTAAGCAATTCGTGAACGTGGAATATAATCCCAAGAAGAATGAAACTGTGATCAGTGGATTCGTAATCGCTGTGTTTGATGAAATTATGAGAGAAATGAAACTGCCATACGATTATTTTCCATTCTATGGTTCTTACGATGAACTGATGAGACAAATACCAGCAGAGGTCTCCGATCGTAATTTCATTTTATCTTTAACAACACGAACCCTAATTTATGATATATCGCTGATTTATTGTCTTCTTCTTTTCTTGATTCTAAACAGAAATTCGACGCCATAGCAGGCGACGTAACAATTGTAGCTAGAAGGCACGAGTACGTCGATTTCACGCAACCATACACTGAATCAGGTCTGGAGATGATCGTCCCCATCCGCTCCAAAATATCAAACCAGCCATGGTTGTTCATGAAGCCTTTTACTGCAAAAATGTGGTGGCTAATAGCAGCAATCACCCTTTACAATGGCTTCATCATTTGGTTGATCGAGAAACCCCATTGCAAGCATCTTCAAGGCCCCATCATAACTCAAATCGGAATCGTAATTTGGCTTGCATTCACCACACTCTTCACTTTGCGAGGTACCATTTACAAACTTTCTCTAATCTTTGATCTCGTCATTTCACACATAATCATTTTTCAGGGGACAGGTTGCATAGCAATTTGTCAAGAATTGCAGGTGTCGTTTGGCTGTTTGTGGCGCTAATCATCACACAGAGCTACACGGCTAGCTTTGCGAGCATGCTCACGGCTCAACGACTCGAACCAACCATAACCAGTGTTGAGATGCTCAGAAACATGAACGCAACCGTGGGGTACTGCAACGGGTCCTTTATCAACTACTACTTGAAGGATGTTCTCGGTTTCAAGAGCTTCAAGGTCAACAGCTATAACTCAACTCATCGATACGCAGAAGCCCTAAACAGTGGCGAAATCGCCGCCATCTTTCTTGAAGCTCCGGTAGCCAAAGTATTCCTAGCTCAGTACTGCAAGAGCTTCGTTAGAACCGGAGAGACATTCAAAGTTGGTGGTTTTGGATTCGTAAGCGGGTCTTTTGAGGTTGATTTTATGAATTTCAATCCTAAAAAGTCAAATTAAATGTTGTTGTTGTACGTGCAGGCATTTCCGAAGGAATTTTCATGGCTTTCGGATGCTAATAAAGCCCTAATGAATGTATCAGAAAGTGGAAAACTGAAAGAACTGGAAGACACGTTTCTCACATCTGAGAAGTGTGTGGACGACGAATCTTTTCCCAACGAAGATGAGAGTCTTAGCCCTGTGAGCTTCTCAATACTATTTGTGTTAACGGGAGGGACATCAACGGTTGCTCTTGTCGTGTACGTTGTCATGAGCATTAGGCAATTTAAAGAATCTAATCCTGGAGTCACAAATATCTTCGAATTCATATATGTATCTATGAAAGACCAATGGTATCAAAGGAGACACTCATCTAGAGTAGTTGCCGATGCAGAAAGCCCCACAGGCCTCCAGATGGGCCCGGTGAACACGAGTTGACGTGGATCTTGTAACAAATAAGATTGGTCGTCTATTCTTAAAAAGAGAATTGTAAAAACTTCTATGAATTTCTATTATGGGCATTTCACTTCTTAGATAACAATACTCCGATTGGAGTATGTAACTAATTGGGGATTAACAGATTAGAAAAAGGAAGTCTCAATAATATACAAAACAACCCACTCACTCCTGAAGTTTAGAGTTTCGTGTGTTATTCATTAGTTTCTTGCCTACATCAGTTTTGTGATTTTTCTTGTTTTTCTTTGTTTTGTATGAGAAGTACAAGCAACCCCGTTTGGTAGAATGTGTCAAAACAAAGTTGAGATTTGAGAACGATCCAGAAAGAGAAACGGCAAAGGGCATCGAGGTTGGTCAAAGTCACTATTCACGAAGTTGAAGACCGAATCCAAAATGATTGTGTCACAATTTCAAAGAAGTTGGCCATTGGTAAAGATTGTCCCGTATTAAAAGGAAGAGGGCCTAATGCAATTCTTGCTAAAAATGATTTACATTCCGAAAAATATTTAGTTCTTGTGACTGCGGCTTGTAATTTAACCTTGGGTTTTAGATTGCGGATGTTTGGCAAGTTGGGCGACCGTCCCACGCCTTGCCAAATCTGGGGCCTATGAGTCACGATTCATTTATAGTTGGGATGCGTCATGCGCATGAAAGTTGTAAGCGGTAAGATTTTAGTTCCAACCTCACTTTTAATAGTTTTTAGATTTTTTTTAGCAACTTCATTTTTCTCAATAGTTTTTGGATATTTTAGCGACTTATCGGTTGGATTTTTTAACAACTTATCAGTTTTCAATAATGTTCCCTGATTCCCAAATCGACTTCTCGGTTTTCAAGCACAACTGTTCCAAAGCGAGTTATGCTTTTAAGGCTTTCTGTCGATTCAGATATTAGACCTTTTGTTCTAGCTTTTTTCACTACACTGTCGATTCGTCGTTCATATATCATTCAAGAATCAAGCTTCAACAACGCTAGTCAAAGACCTCAAATCCTCAATCAACCTTCCATCAACAACGATCTCGATGTATGATTTTTTTTTTGAACAAATTACTGAAATAGTCCCTGTGGTTTGGCTAAAGTTGCGCGTTTGGTCCCTATGTTTTGTTTTGCACTCGGACCATCCCCACGTTTTATTTTTATTACCCGCCTGGTCCCTGGGTCCGTTAGTCGTCAATTCCAAACGTTAAGTCCCCCACGTGCTTCGCACATGAGGGGTATTTTCGTCATTTTATACATGGCACCTAAATGCAATGCCAATCGATTCTTCATTCCGATCATTTTACGATTACCTCCCTCTCACACACACTCTCTCTCTCTCACTTAATCTGTAACTCATCAAAATCGAGTAGAAACCCTAACTCCTCAAAAAATTGCAAGAATCATCGAAGCAACAATGGTGGGTTGGAGGATTAGAGCAAACATGGAAGAAATAGACGTTGAAAAACATTACGGTAACCCCTTATTTTCAAAAGTTAAATTTATCACTTACAAATTTCAAGCTAATAAGTTGAAGCTTTCTCTTTTACAGCTGGTCATCCAACTATCTTCTCCATCAGATTATTCTATGGTGGAGAGTTTACGAAGTTTCCTGGAAGGAGGTACGTCAAGGGCAAAGAAAGATACGTTGATCTATTGGACATTGATGAGTTATGTGTACACGATATTGATGAGATGATGGAGACCCTAAGCTGTGTTGAGGAGGGTAAGTTGCTTTATTACCACTTCAAAAGACCCTTTTCAGATTTGGACTTTGGGTTGTTTGCATTGGCTAGTGACATTGACATTAACCATTTGGGTACATACGTGGGTAAACATAAACTGATTGAAGTTTATGTTGAACATGGTAAAACAGTGTTGCATACATATACAATGTCATCTACCCCTAGTAAAGTTAGGATAGAAGAAATCGTTGATCAACCTTCATGTAGTAAAAGGCTATTTTTGGAATGGAAGGAAACTGAAACATGGGATTGTATTGGATCAAGTAAACCAGATGTTGTGCCAACAAAAGAAACTGAAACTGACCAAATTGATGCCCAATGTGAAACACAAGGTATATTTGATGAATTTGATGAAATTCTAAATGAAGAACCTGGAGGGAATACTCATGAAAGTGACAATAGAGATGATGTTGATGATAGTGGTGATAGTGGCGATAGTGATGATAGTGAGTTCTTAGTAGACTTAGATAACCTCCTAGATGAACCTGAGATAGACATGAATGAGTTTTTGTTAAATATTGATGAAGATATAGAGTGGGTGGGTGATCTTGGAGGGTCAAATGTCAAGGAAACAGAAACAAGGGAAATTGATGATATTGAGGTTGTAAACAATGAGTTATTCTTATATGAGTCATCATCTGATGAAGGTGGGAGCAACAGGAGAAGAAAATCAATTAAGGCAATTCGAAGGGCAATGGAAAACAGTGAAGCAGGAGTTAGTGATCCATTCTATGTGTACCAAAAATTCACCTCATCTGAAGAATTGAAAGATGCAATAAGACAACATGCTGTGGAGACAAGGAGGGAAATAGACTTCATAAAAAATGACAAAAACAGAGTAAGAGCTATTTGTAAAGGTACTATCCCAGACCTTGGTCAACTTGATCCATGTGGGCCCAGTCAAAGCAATAAAGAAAGTGAAGAAAAGAAGTGTCCATGGGTACTTTATGCTAGCAAGTGGGAACAAGATGTTGACTGGGAGATCAAGACCTACGAGAAAGAGCATAGATGTCTACAAACAAGAAATGTGAAAGCTTGTACCTACAAGTTTTTGGCAAAGAAAATAGTGCAGCAAATTGAAAGCAACCCTACAGTCCCTACACGAGCTTTACAAGAACAACTTCAGCGTGAATACCAGGTAGATATTTCGAAGATGAAGGTATTTAGGGCTAAAACAGAAGCATTGAATCAAGTAAGGGGCGATTATGCAGGGCAATATACTACACTACGAGACTATATTCAAGAACTTCGCACTCGAAACCCAAGGATAACAGTTAAGATAGAGGTCGAAAGTGAGCCAAACCCAGCTTCTGAGACTTGAACTTTCAAACGGGTCTACATCTGTCTAGGGCCATTAAAGAAAGGTTTTGTAGCTGGTAAAAGAGATTACCTTGGTTTGGATGGGACTTTTATGAAAGGGCCTTATCCTGGAATGATACTCACAGTAGTGGTAAGATGTAAACACATATCTTGTGTCATTTTATTCCATTTTATTTAAATTACTAACTCCTTCACTATGTTTAGGGTCTTGATGGAAATAATTGTACATATCCTTTGGCATATGCTGTCGTAGAGGCTGAGAATATAGATTCATGGACTTGGTTCTTAAAGTGCTTGGGTGATGACATTGATTTGCAAGCTAATTCCAACTTTACCTTTATATCTGACAGACAGAAGGTAAGTAATTTCAATGGGCTTGGTTCTTATTGTACATTGTATACATTACATCTAATGTTGTTTACTTTTTGTACAGGGCTTGTTGCAAGCAATTGGTACATTGTATCCATGTGCAGAACACAGGTTTTGTCTGCGACACATTCATGAAAACATGAAGAAAATATGGAGGGGAAAGGTGTTTCAGGACATGTTGTGGAACTGTGCAAGTACAACAACAATACAAGAATTCAACCATGCTATGGAAGAGTTAAGAAAGCTAAACAATGATTGCTACGAATGGGTCAAATCTGTTCCACCTCAACATTGGTCTAGGGCACACTTCACAGGTTTGTTTTATTTTTTTGGGTTAATTGTTACCAAATGATTCACTTTCTCACATAATTTTTTATTTATATTGTAGGGAGGGCTCATTGTGATGGGCTTCTGAATAACTTGTGTGAGACCATGAATAATCAAATTAAGAAAGCACGCGACCAACCAATTATCACATGCCTTGAGTACATTAGAGAGTACCTTATGTTAAGGATTGTGAGTGTCCAAAAGGTAATTGATAAGGCTGTTGGACCATTAACTCCAACTGCAACAAGTGTGCTTGAAAGAAACAAATCTGATGCAGCTCAATGTGTGGGTAAGTTCTGTGGGAATGGAAAATATCAGGTGAGTGGTCCATGGATGGACCAATGTGTGGTAGACATGGTTCAGCACACATGTTCTTGTAGAAGATGGGAACTCACTGGTATACCCTGTAAACATGCCCTTGTTGCTATATGGGACATGAGAAAAAATAAGCAGAATGTTGGCGTACCTGAAGAATGGGTTCATTCTACTTACTGGTTAAAAACTTGGAAGGAAATGTATTCTTTCAAGATTGAACCAATTAATGGAAGAAGAATGTGGGAAAAGTTTCCATGTCCAACCACTTTGCTTCCTCCCAATCATCATGTCCCCATTGGAAGACCAAGGAAGAAAAGAAGGAAGTCAGTTGTTGAATTAGAAGATATGGTGAAGGGTGGTACGGCATCAAGGAAGGACAAGAGTGTGACATGTTCAACATACAAAAAGCTTGGTCATAATAAAAGAAGCTGCAAAGGTCAAAGTGCATGTGATGCTAGTTCAAGCAAGAAAGGGAAGGCTGGGAATAAAGCTAAAAGTGTAGGTGATGGTACTTCAATCAAGAAAGGGGAGGATGGGAAGAAAGATCAAAGTGCAGGTGATGGTACTTCAAGCAAGAAAGGGAATGTTGGGAAGAAAGCTCAAAGTGTAGGTGGTGGTAGGCAAAGTGGAACTCAAAGTGCATGTGATGGAATTTCAAGCAGGACAAGGAAGGCTGGGAAAAAAGGGAAAAGTATTACTTAAGTTATGATTGTGTTATCATATTTTGTGTCTGTGTTATAACCAATTATGGTGTTATGATCTTTTGTGTTTGTTATATTTGTCATTATGTTTTGTGTCTGTGTTATGAACAATTATGGTATGACTTTTGGGACATGTTGTCTATGTATGGTATGACTTTTAATGTATCTCTATTTTCAATTACGGTATGAACAATTAGTGCTATAATATGTTGCTATGTTTTTGTTTTAATTCAATTCTATTCAATCATTCAATTCAATTCCATCAATCATCCAATTCTATTCAATCATTCAATTCAATTCCATCAATCATTCAATTCAATTCCATTCTAATTCAATATCATTCAATTCTATTCAATACCATTCAATTCTATTCAATTCAATTCAATTCCATTCTAATAGAAAACCAGTCAATTGCATTCCATTACAAACCACTCAATTCCATTCCATTGTAAAACAGTCAATTCCATTTCATTCCATTATAAAACAATCAATTGCATTCCAGTACAAACCACTCAATTCCATTCCATTACAAACCACTAAATTCCATTCCATTCCATTATAAAACAATCAATTGCATTCCAGTACAAACCACTCAATTCCATTCCATTACAAACCACTAAATTCCATTCCATTATAAAACAATCAATTCCATTCCAAAAGAAAATTGCATTCCAATACACAATTCTAGTCATTCATACATTGTCATTCAATTACATTACTGCCCTGATGAAACAAAAGATAAGTACATTGATAGCATAAATTAAAGCTTGTAAATTAAAATTGACACAAAAAAAACCCAACTGAACACTAATAACAGCCTCAAGGCCCTATTCTCAAGTTGAAGCTTATCCAATGACTTCTGCAAATCAGGGGAGATACTTTTTTCAGTTTTTTCACCATTAAAGTTGTCATCATCAACCCAATCTATGAAACCACATTTTGCTCCCTGCATTTTGAGTAATTTGTTGTGTGTTAAAGGTATGCGATATATAGATATACTTAAGAAGAAATTGCCCTTACCTTCCCAGTACAACAATAGAAAAGTCTTCCAGGGTTTTTCTTGGTAGTCGATCTTCGTATCACACCAACTTGACCACACTTGCAGGTTTTTTCCATTAGGGTTGATCGACTATTCACAGAAGAGGAAATGAAAGAGACGAAGAAAGGGCGTATTTAAAAATAGAGAGAATCAGGGTTTAGGGTGTTCTAATAGATTTTGTATATAAAATGACAAAAATACCCCTCATGTGCGAAGCACGTGGGGGACTTAACGTTTGGAATTGACGACTAACGGACCCAGGGACCAGGCGGGTAATAAAAAGAAAACGTGGGGATGGTCCGAGTGCAAAACAAAACATAGGGACCAAACGCGCAACTTTAGCCAAACCACAGGGACTATTTCAGTAATTTGTTCTTTTTTTTTGCTAGAAACCTAGTTTTGATTTTTGGTTGCTTAAGATGAATTTGTTTACAAGGAGGTGTAATATGTAGGTTCTATTGAAGCTCACTTTTGTTTGTTCATCTCGTTGTATTGAAATAAAATATTGTATATAGTTTGAATTTCTTAATTTTTTGGTACTGAAAATTGTTGAGAGATAGAGGTAGTCGAATAGGCTAAACGAGGGATACACAATTGAAGAAAGAGAGAATGACATCTAGAAGCTTGTTATATGTTTTCCTTGTATGGACGACACATTTAGAGTTAAGGTTTTGGTTGTGTATTTGATGTTTGTATAATAATTTTAGCATGATTTCTTAATTTGTAGTCGTAGCTCAAAATTTAAATCTCAATAATTATGGTAGTTTATGACTAGTTTTCTATCTGATCTTATTTTTGTCGAGGGGTTCAAAGTGTTGTTTATTACTTAACCGGTAAGTGTAAGACTTGGCAAGGGTGTTTTATGCAACATGTTTTGGGTATGCATGGGAGCAATTGAGGTTATTGTTGCTTAAAGTGTTATTTTTAATACTTTGATGACCAGATTATAGAGCCTAACGTTTATTGACATCTTAAGATTTTTTCTGTTTCTTTTTTAAGATTTACCTACACTGTCTCGAAGAACATTCTCATTTTTTATCTTTGTATTTGCTAACTCTAAGCTAACCTTTTAATATGTAAAATCTTTTGTGGTTCAAATAAAACTAATTTTCTATGTTTTAAAGGGCCTCATTTTTTGTATTTGTCTCACGCCTCAAATCGGTTTGGATCGCCTTGTTCTTATCGCATGTTTCATAACCAAGTTCTGTTACATATAGCGAATGCATACATTTTGATGGGAGGAGTATTTTGATGGGAGACGGGCGGGTCTTGAAAGATGGTTCGTATCAGCTTGGTACATGTAACATCGTGATTTTTTTTAAGAAATAGAAAATGGAAAACCCATTAATAAAAGCAAATACGTTTGAAAATAATATATTTAAAACCAAAGCTTTCAATGTTAATTATAAAAAAATCATTTGTAAATGATAGCATTTTTTGTATCAAACAAATTAAAACATCGTTCTGTTAAAACTTTCCAAAGCACGTTATCAAAGTTACTAAAAATGTTTCATAACCAAAATGTGGAAGTCATAATCCCAAATTACATATCAAAATGTCATAGTAATAAAGCTAAAATTCTTGAGAATGTAAATGTCGTAACAGTCACGTCGAATTCTTCCTCTTATATATCCACCGCTGAGGGTCCTGAAAAAGATTAATAAACAACGGGTAAGCATAAAGCATAGTGAGCATACACATTAATCGCCCATTATTACTTAACCGGTAAGTGTAAGACATGACAAGGGTGTTTTGTGCAACATGTTTTGGGTATGCATGGGAGCAATTCCCTTCTGGGAACATGTAACGTCCCAATTTTATGAGTAAAGTTTTCAGTTTAAAATAGAATCAAACACTCGTTTTCATAAAGATATATTCAAGGCAAAAGCATTTGTTCATAAACCATAATCCAAAATCAGAGTTAAAAGAAAAGCATCGTGGAATCTTAAATCATAAAACTATTGATGTGTGTGTACAACCCGCCTTCGTTTCCCACGATCTGATAAAGTATCTGAAAAACATTTAATCCACAATTGTAAGCATAAAGCTTAGTAAGTTCCCTAAAACACCATGTAGAGCAATAAATACACATGCATACAAACATGGCCTTCAACATGAAGCTGGTCCGCCCTTTCGACCTGCAGCACAAAAGTTGGTATATCCTGATCTACAGTGTAAAGACCCAATACTAGTAATGAAATTTTATTTCTTTTAAAATCTTATCAAATCATTCATTATTTGTTCAGAATCAACACCAAGACATAATATCCAAAACATCATAGTACAAATATATCAAATGCAGTTATTCATGAGGGGAGAATGTTGTGCCATCACGTCGGGCCCTTCCCTTTTGAAATGGAAGTACCTGAAACCATAAACATAAATTGTAAGCATAAAGCTTAATGAGTTCTCCCAAAGTACCACATACCACACATAAAGAAAATAAATGTCAGGGACCAAATCATAGTCATATAATCATTTTCTGCCATGGGCCAAACCATGGTCTTTCCGTTTAGTGCCTAAGGACAAATCTCGGCCTTACATACAAGTGCCAGGGGCCTGATCCTGGTCTTTCATATAACTGTCAGGGGCCAGATCTTGGTCTTTCATACAAATGTCAGGGGCCAAATCCTAGTCTTTCATATAATTATCACAAGGCATCTAGCATTCTACACAACAAGCAATGGGCCGGCATTGATGCCTTCGACCCATGGATTTAGTGAGGAAACTCACATCAACTGTTGAAAAACATGATAAATGCTCAGACTACTGGACCGGAAAAATCCCCGCTCTGACTAAACAAATAAAGCCCCGATTAAATTGTGACATAACCGATAGTTGAAACTCTACTTTATCGGTTGTACCATCACTGAGTGTAGGATCTCATACTACAAGAGCTCCAGGCAGAAAGCATAGCAGGTACTCTTCATTGGGTTTTCCATGTGTGGATATGGAAAACCACCGTACATCATGAATTGTTGAGCATAATACGGGTTCCCGTACGCTTGATTGTACATCGTTGCTTGCGAGATGTACGGTTGTTGTTGTGAGCTTGTTTACGTGCTTTGCTGAAGCTGTGAACTCGATTCCGGATGCTAGAGCATGTACAGGTTCGGCCCCTACGGCTGTTGAGCATGGGCATTGAGTTGGTGTGCTGATGACAAGTAAGGGTTAGATTCTTGTGACGGTGGTACTTAGGGAATGGGCCCCTGTAACTGCTGGAAGTAGGGGTTGATCATCGGGGGTTTTTGAGTGAAGAGCGGAACGTGCGACATGCCCGCTGTTGGAGATAATTGATAGTTCGACATTGGATGTTGTGCAGAAGACAGTATAGTTCATGGGGACTAAGTGTGCATCCTCGCTTGTTGCGGTAGCGATTGCGACTGAGAAACCAGTGGTTGCGGATGTTGAGTCGATAGTTATGACTACTAGGTCGGTGTTTGCGACTGATGGGTCACCTTTATCAGAGGCATTGCAGTCTTGGTTGTAACCAGATGCTCTGTTGTGATGGGTGGCGGTCGCCATAAGGCGACTATTGATGTTGTTGCAATTTCCGTTTTGGAACCTGGTACTTGTGCTTGTGCTTGTGGAACCTGGTGCTTGTCCCTCTTATACGGATGATTACATGCCATCAAGCAACGACATGGATCTGAGCAGACTTGTCTCTCCTCCATCGGACGCCATAGGTCCCTTTCTCGTCATCGCCGACGTTTAGATTCGTACCAAGGTTGTGTAACTTTGAGTACACGCCCGGATGGCACCAAATGTTGTGATATGAGCTTTGGACTTAACATTGTTACTTGATGATTCAGGCTATGTAGAGTCTTGTAATCACAACAATGAAGAGATAATGCCAGTCGACGTCCGGGAGGTGGTCCCGGGACGAAGCTCCGACGGTCTAGTTAGTGTATGTTTGAGAATAAGGCGATTAGGGTTTTGGATGGAGAGAAGGTGATCCCTTCTTCTGGAGAAGAAGGGTCCTTTTATACATGTTGTTCACTGCACATGATCCCAACGGTGTCCTTTGTCCCGTCTAGGCCGATAGGACGTGGAGGAGTCCATTGGTTGATCTGTAACATCCATAAAATCACAACAATTTTAAACTTTTCAAAAACAAACCACAATTATAAAATGTTTACAAACGATTGTTTTCAAAATGTGTATCAAATATCAGAGTATCCCAAAATCATAAAAACCCATAAACAAGAGGATGTGCACGGTCACGCCTTCGCCTTTCCACGATCATCCGAAGTACCTGAAACAATAAACTGAGACCGTAAGCCAAAGCTTAGTGAGTTCCCCCAAAGTACCACCTCATAACATAACAAACAACAACATGTACTGGGTCCACAACTAACAGATTGGATTACCCTTGAGCCCACAATATGAGTCTGGCTTGCTTACCGGCCCACAGATCATATATGGCTTGCTCCCAAGCCCACAGCATAAGTCTGGCTTTCCCTTGAGCCCACAGCTTATGTTTGGCTTGCTCTCGAGCCCACAACATAAGTTTGGCTTGCCCTTGGGCCCACAACTTATGTATGGCTTGCTCACGTGCCCTCAATACGAGTCTGGCATGCCTATCGGCCCTCAGCTCGTATCTGGAATGCTTCCGAGCCCACAGTATGAGTCTGGCATGCCAACGGCCCTCAGCTCATATCTAGAATGCTCCCGGGTTTGTTGGCCACATCACAAAGCAGTACAATCTCAACTCGATACAATATGTCGACATATGAACATATAACTTAAACACAGAATCAGCAAATACAGATAATCATGCAGATCTACTACTCAACCAAATACCAATATATCATTATCCTATAACCAGGATACATAAACTAGTGGGGCGGCATTGGTGCCTTTGACCCACTGTACAGTGAGGAAAAACTCACCTCTACTGATGAATAACTGAAACAACACTCGATCTGCTGCGAACACTACTCTTACACTAAACAAAATCCAGAAACAATCCCAATCAATAACTAGGGTTTAACCCATAACCATGGTCCAGACCATCCTTCATCATGATAAGGGTAAAAGACCATTTAGCCCTTTCTATACAAGCCCAACTAAACTAAAACTAAAACCCTTAATGGCCCAAGGCCCAAAAATCGATCCATTGGGCTTCTGAGAGAACGCCTTGCGTTCCGTCTATGACACCTGGCGTCCGAACGCCCAACGTTCCCATGAAAACGCCTAGCGTTTGCTCGTTGTCTACTAATTTCTTAACTAATGTCTTAATGGTTTGAGATCTCATGTCCAAACTTCAGATCCAATCATAATGGAACGTCTAAAGCCATAAAGTTGCAAACTTTATGGCCATGCATGGTTACAATGAGCCCAAAAGCTAAAACTCCAACTCCTTAACCCATTAAGACACCTCAAAACTTGCATGGAGTGGAAGGAAGGTCCAAGTTCACACTTTTATCACTTAATCTACCCTAAAACGTCCAAAAGGACAACTCCTTTGGTCTAAGGTAGCTCCTACCCAAAAAAAAACCAAGAAAATGGGGCTAATAAGCATAAACTTCTAACATAAGCAAGATCTAGAGATATGATGATCAAGTTCAGAACTTTATACCATAAAATGATGCTCCAAGATGCAAAGAGTCCAGATCCACAAGCTTGAGAGCAACACCAACACTCCAATGATCTTCCTTTTCTTATTAAGAACATTGAATGATACCAAAAAGATGAACCAAGGCTTTAAACTCTCATACACACTTAGGGTTTTCGAAATGAGGATGAAGGCCGAAGTGGTGAAGGGTTTTGAGTTCATAATGTTCTTTAAATAGGGTGCAAACCCTAAAAATTAGGGTTTGGTCTCTGCATGCAAACGTCTGGCGTCCATCATAGAACGCCTAGCGTTTGAACGCCGAGCGTTCTATGCCAAACGCCTGGCATTTGGACCAAAGACCTCATCATCAGTATGTTACATGATCGTGCACCACCAGTGGTCATCTGCTATTGGTGTAGAATAAACAAAGGACAACGCCATGGGCGCTACACGTGTCGCTCTAAGAGACGATCAACTATGTTTTGTCTTATTATAGATCGGAAATCGTCGTCGGGAATTGGACTTGGGGGCAAGGACGCCAACCATGAGGGTCCTAGCGCGAGGGAGAGGGCCCGGGTTTGGCGCTAGGATGGATTCGCAACTGTTACCTAGGTCGTCCTAAAGATAACAATTATGTTATCTTTAATGTATTCCTAGTGGGATACGTTAACAGGTACCAACCTTTGAGGAATTATATATATATATATATATATATATATATATATATATATATATATATATATATATATATATATATATATATATATATATATATATATGTATGTGTGTGTGTTTTATTACATGGAGCTCTTTTGTCTCTTCCAAAAAGAACTTGGGCATTTTGATACAAGTCTAGTTGTTCCCCAATCTTATCTTGATACAAGTCTAGTTGTTCCCCAATCTTATATTTGCCATCTCATTTAAATATAAAATTAACTTTAATAGCTAAGATCAAACTTTTTATTTTACATTGTTTGCGATAAGGTTTCATATTTTTAGAGCAATCAATACATACATCATTGCTTAACTAATGAATTAATAACCAAAGATTACAAACTCTACATAACCATTGAAACAATAACAATATTCCTCAAGTATCAAAATTTTTTTTATTTATGAATCGAAAAGTACTAAACCCAATTAGTCATATGAACAGTAAAATAGATAGCTATGCCTAGTTGTCAGATTATTTATGACTATCTGCTCTCTTTCATCTTTCTATTCTACTTTGTAATTTACATACCTAAGAGGACTTTTACTTTTCTCACTTAGAACTTAAAATCAACCACCGGAATTTTAAGAGGAAGACGACCTACCTAATTATCAAGAATAAAATTATTGTCTGGAAGCCGGTGGACGAGGAACAATGGAGAGAGCAAAAATCAAGATGGACAAAAAACTTGGTAGATCTTGGTGAAGAGGCAAGCATCGGCGGAATGTAGTGGCGAGTTGGTGGCGGCCGGAGATTCAGAGAGGCGTGGAGGCAACTAACGATGGTTTATACAAAAACCCATATATCTTGATTATCAAAGTTTTTTGTGAAAATCATCAGGGTTTTTGATTTTTTTTCCCTGTTTTTTTCTCATTTTCCATGTTTTAGTTTGTTATAAATCTGAATTGTATATTGTTATTAACTTTTTGTTTAAATACAAGTAGCATCACTTCTGGGCCTAAGTGGGAGAGAGTAATGAATGATGTTGCAAATCTGATGATTGCAGGCCTATGTAGGTATCTCTGATTTGCAAATCTGATGATTGCTCCCTTCAAAGTATTTTGCATTCCAATATCTTCCAACATCAAATCGATAGAGTGTGCAGCACAAGGAGTCCAGTATAAATGTAGTCTTGTTGCCTCTAACGTTGTTCCTAAAAGAGTTTTGAGAGAAATAGTAAAGATATTGACAAACAGGTAACTATGTAAGAGTAAGACAGGTGTACTCAAAACAGATAACTAACAGGTAAAAGAGTCTTACTAACAGGTAAGAGTAACTAACAGGAAAAAGAGTCTTACTAAGACTTACCGCCTTAACATAATTTGATGCATTGTTTGTCACCACTTGCACTACATTCTCCTCTCTATCTCTTCCATCATATTCAAGCATTTTAAAAAATGTGTTTGCGTCTTTTTTGATTTCCAAGACATCCAAGGACTTTAAAAAAGACTGAACCTTTAGGAGAATTCACTAAAAATTTCACAATATCTTTCTGAACAATTGAATCATGCCATCCGTCTGATAGAATCGAACAACCTTTTACTGCCCATTCTTTCTTGTATTCTTTCAACATATTTTGGGTGGATTCCACTTCATTTTAAGCAGATGAACTCTAAGCTCATGCATGCTTGGTGGTTTGAATTTGAATCTCTGGCCAAATAGTGCAATAGATTTCATTGCAATGTGAAAGCTATTGTAAGACGTTACGTTAAAATGTAGCCCTGCATCATAAAACCAACAAGCTATATCCTTCAAGCCTGGTCCCTAAGGTCTTTCCGACACGCTTCGTTTATTGTTTGTTATTTTCCACCATTCCTACCTTTGAGTATGTTATTTGGTTTATTGGCATAAAACTTGTTTAGAGGGCCCTTTTGTCTTGGTTTTTTAGGTAGGGGCTTGCTACTTCCTTGTCCCATGCCATCATCATCTTCATCATCAAGTTCCACTACATTCGAAGGGTCGGTAGTTCTTGCACTTTTTTCCACTTCTTGTTGGGTCATGTAGTTTTTTTACTTCTTCCTACACATGCTCCGGACAAAGGGAATTATTTACAATTTTTGAAACCATCGACTAAATGTTGTTTTATTCTATATACTCCTCTAGAAGTTGCCTTTGCACAAAATTTGCAATTAAATTTGTGCCTATTTGTTGGGTCAGGTATACCATATCTCCTGCACGGATTCATTGCATCATCAGTGCCAGCAATAACATTGTTGGTGTCCATAATATCAGTGGAATGGGAAGAAGGGAAGAAAAAGAAAAGAATTCAGAAGAATGGAAACATAAGAAAATAGAGAACGAGAGAATAAAATTGCATGGATTAATAGAGGAGGGAAGAAAATATATGGATTTATGGTGATTGTCAAGAACTCTTGGAATACCCAGAAGAAGAAATGCAAAGTCGACATTGATGCATGTGAAGCGTGAACTGATAAACAACACATAAATATGATTACAATTAAAAAGCAATAAAATAATGAATAGGTCTTTGGTAGAATTGAGCACAAAGCCCAACTGGTACATGAATCCCTAAAGGTGAGGCCTTAGCGCCTCAAAAAAACGTTGATTCACAGAAAAAATCGATGCCTCCACATCGCCTTGGAGGCTGGAAGAGTTTCTCTTGTCTCCTAGCGTTGTAGGCACGCTTTTTAAAACACAGGTTGATATTCAGAACATATTATGTGTGAATCAGTTCAAGTCTTCAACAACTCATCTTCATCGAGAGCTCTTAACTCCGCTCCCAAGTTCACCAAAGGAAAGAAAAGAAAAGAAAACGAGAGAAAAGAAAAGAAAGGGGATGATCTTCCTTTCCTTTCTCTCCATTTCCTCCCGATTTGGGAAGAGAATTTATAAGGAAGATTAGTATAAATCTTCCTTTCCTTTCTCTCTTCTTCCTACTCGGGAGCAATTCTTTTCCTTTCTCTCCTTAAATGAAACTCTGGAGGAATGTGTTAAGTGTAAGAAAAGTATGGTGTAAAGATTCATGATAATTAGGAAATGATGACCGCACAACCACCAACCGTTCATTAATTACTTACATTATTGTACCATTTTACCCTTTAAAGCATTCATCTCACTAAATCTCATAATCTTGAGTTTGACCCAATGTCAACGCTGGTGAAACTCACTAATAGCAGCTAACTTTCACTTCTTCTCAGTCAACCCTTAAAGCTTCTCTTATTGTTTCTTAATATAACTTGCCACATTTATAACCAATTAACCTTTATAAACAACACAACAAAACCAAATCACAGATGTTGCATATACTAGCTGTGACAAATGGAAATTTTACAAAAAATTGATTATATAGATACAAAATGAGAAAAAAACTAACAAAATGTCCAACCAGCCCAAATCTATCAAAAAAAATATCCTAGATAAAGCCAAATTGAGGACCCGTCCTACCAAAATATTTGCAACCTCTGCAAAGCTCCAAGATCCTGATCCAATGACATCTAGAGCCCGATCCAAATCTAATCCATAAAAGCCCAGAAAGCCCAATCCATCTGCATACCTCTAATAGAATCATAAGAGGATCACATTATGTAAGTCGGGATTATCTTTCAAGTAAATTAGAAAAATTTAATCATAGGGTATGTATGATCTATTGTCATAATATCCTTACTTATAAAAAGGTTGGTAGATATAGCTGACCTCATGTGATCCATTTGTCACATGACAGCATGGTGAGAATTGTTCTTGTTGATGTCCATCATGTGCATGAATGGCATCCCCATCATGGTGGTGCTATTTGAACATAATGATTGTTCTTCTTTTTTCCAGTTTGTCCACACCAATGTCCAAGCACCTATACATTCAATATCAATAATAAAAACACAACAAAGATGGGTACTCTGGTTTTTAATATTTGAGACAACTTAAAAATTGGTGTACTTACTCAAGTCATTTCCAAATTGAGATTTTTAGGACTTTCTAAATCGCTAACTTTCCTTGAGATTCGTTTCCTTGGAATCACAAAGTATTTCTTAACATCTGAAAAAATTGAAATTATACTTTTCTGTTCGATCCGGCAATAATCCCTCAAGCTAATAACAACATAGATTATAAGAGCAATAGTCGAAGTCCCACTAGTCAAAACAAGAAGTGACCAAAAGCTACCAAGACCCAAACTTTCATACTCATCATGATCCGAATCCATCTCTACACATTTCTCAGAACCAATCATTCTCTTCTCTATCTCTTGTAGAGTCCCACTTTCAGACACGTTCAACAACGCTTTAGTAAAATCAGCCACCATTGGAGAACCTTTCGGAAGCACCTGCAACCAAATCATATAACATAAATACAACTCGGTATCCCCAAATTCAACAGATATTCAAATGATAGATTAAGAAAAGTTTATATAAATCTTACAAATGCAAATCCTCCATCCCCAAACGTAGGTCCAGCAGTGATAAAGCTCTTACAATACTTAGCGAGAAACAGTTTAGTGAAAGGAGCTTCAAGAAAAACCGCTGATATTTCTCTGTTTTTAAGGGCACGTGCGTATCCTTCTGGAGAAGTGAAAGGCCTTATGTTTCGATTCTTGAAACCAAGAACATCCACCAAATAACTGGCAACGTGGGCCCCTTGGCCATACCCCACAACTGCATTACCATTTTTTAGGGTTTCAAAATCTGCTACTTTAGGTATCAGCCGTTTAACAGTGAGCATGCTGGTGAGACTAGCGGTGTAACACTGCCCGATGATTATTGCCGCCAACAGCCACGCCACTGTTGTCATTCTGGTCAAATTACTATGAACTTCATCACCTGAATGATGATGATGAATTGATGATAACAGATTATCATTTGTTTGTTTGAACTTTGACATGTGTGAAATGTTTTAAGAAGTTACCATTGGTGAAGAACATTCTAGTGAAAGCTAAAGACAGAAGAATTCCAGTGCGATTCAAAGCGGATCCTCCAATTTCAGGGGTGTTTTTGTGCTCAATCAGCCATATCACAAAGGCGTTATATATATTGATTAAAATTGTTAAAGCCCACATGCTTAATGTAAAGGGCTTCACAAATAACCATTGTCCATGATACGATGTGACAGGTACTATCATCACTAGCCCTGTTTCTGTATACGGATGCGTGAACTCAGCATATTTATATCGCCTCGATACTACCGATACATCACCAACTATCACATCGAATTTCTACAAATATAAAGAAATAATTTAATACCAATAACAAGAACAATATATGATTGATTGAGTCATTGATTTACCTTTAAATAAACTTGCTCCACTAGAGAATCGTAGGTTCCATTAAAGGGATGAAATTCATATGGCAAGTAATAAGGCAAGAGTTTGATGGTTTCTTTGAAAAGCTCAATTGAGTAGCCTTTGTAAGTGAGATTATGATTTTTATGATCATATTTCACTTCCACAAACTTTTTAAACATGGCCATTGTTGGGACCCCAACTCGCAATGGATTGGCATTTGTAGGAATAGCCCATCCTATTGGAGGATGCAACGGTTTCCCAGGCCAAAAAATGTAGCCTAAACTTTTTAAAGAGGTGTCATAAGTGGTTTTTTCATTAATAACCTCAGAAAAACCGAGTCCTTCCGACCAAAACCCAACTTCTCTATAGTATTTTCCTATAACATTTATGATTGGAAATATATGTGATGCAAATGGTTTTTGGTCAACGAATTGTAAAGAGGCCACAATCAATGTAGCATCATACGCCTGAGCTGCAAAAACCCCAGGGATGTTGTTTTCTTCTTCAGGTTGTTCCAGTTTAAACTTTTTCTGAAACTTTGTGCTAAAATCATCAAACTCCGAGAAGAAACTCCCAATTCCCAAAACGCCCTCCATCGTGGAAAAAGTAGAGGAATTTACAGTGTGGAGAAGATCTGTGATTAAACTTGTTGTGATCCACACATAACCCTTTTCCATCATCCCCATGTTCTTTGCATTTTGGAAAAGGCGAACGCCTGTTTCCAAAGAGGAATGAACAAGAAACACTCTGCATTGTTCTTTACTGATCCTTTCAAGTTCTTTTGGCAATGAAAAAGAAGAGGATAAAGGTGAGAGCTTTACAATGCTGCTTATTTCTACAGTACTAGATTCTTTAATGGCTTCCATGAGATGTGGAATGATTTGAGTGGATGCTGAATTGATATCTTCGTATATGAAAGTAAAACGACTCCATCCGTAAGATTCAAGAATAGCAACAAAAGCTTTCATTTGAGGAAACTGAGAAGGTGAAGCTTGAAATAGGAAGGGGGCCCACCGATCTAGTGCCCATTGAGGAACTGAGTCAAAAAGAGAGAAAGTTGGAACTTGTGCTTCACTACATACCTCTGCAACTGAAACCACTTCTTCCATGGTGTGTAGCCCTAAAATCGCCTCCACTTTATGTGTTTCAATGAGATAGGTAGCTGCATTTCAACCAAGTTCATGTAGGGGTGTCATAAAAAACCAAAACCGAACCAAATGATGTTTGGTTTATTTGGTTCGGGTTATTTGGTTTTCGGTTAATTTGGTTTGATTAACCGAATAAGGATACCTTATTCGGTTTGTTTTTGGTTAAATTTCATTGTTTTGGTTAAACCGAAAAACCGAATAATATATATATATATATATATATATATATATATATATATATATATATATATATATATATATATATATATATATTTAAATTTATTGATTAGTTACTAAGGTTTCCATGACTTTTTTAGTTATTAACCATTATAAAGTTATAGTTGTTCTATATTTTGTATTAAAAAGCAAAAACAAATTAACCAAATAATCTTTAGTCGTACGATTAAAATTATATTGACCTATTTCGAAAACTTGAATATAATATTTTATATATTAATGTAGTTTCTTTGTTTGGTAATATTTTGGTAAGTCATTTTTTCTTTAAGTTTAATATTTATTTTTACGTGCTGAATTTTATTCGGTTTAACTGTTAAACCGAACCGAATAAACCATAACCGAATAAACCGTAACCGATTAAACCGAACCTTATTTGGTTTGGTTATGGTTAGATTTAAAATGTAAAAAAACCGATAAAACCGAACCGTTTTAACCGAAAACCAGAAAACCAAACCGAATAACACCCCTGAGTTCATGAAACATGTTGGTTTTACTAAAAAGAAAAGAAACATATTGAACAAAAAGAAATGGCATTAGATGAGTTGAGTTACCTGCTTTGATTGCTTGAACAATATTTGCTTTTGAATCTGTTGTGTAAAGTGTCAAGTTTTGATTCGTTTTTGCTCTGAAATCATCTATGGCAATTTCCATGGCAACTCTAGCCTCTTTGCCTACTCGAGCTGACATATCCACAATTGCACCAATAACAAATGCATCACTAAAGTTACTTCCTATAGATTTGGCATCGAGTTTAACAATAAAAGGTATCTTAAACAAACAAATGGTGAAAATAACAATAATAGACATAAGCTTGTTTTTCATTATAGGAAAAGAAAGAGTATGCCTACAGAGTAAAAGACAATCCCACCCAATTTTCTATTGGTACTCATTCACCATATATATAGGAAAAGGTGTGATCTAAGTAACTGATTTACTATTATTCAGTTATTATTGAAAGTATATGAGTATTATATTATAAGAAAAGTCAACAAAGACTATACAAATGATTTCAAGGTTTTAGCCATGACATAAGAAAGATCTCTTCAGTGTATTGAAGTCAACTAACTACATTTTCATTTACAAATTGCAAAGGAATACAGAAGTCGTGGAAATGTTCAACATTTTATGTCGAAATCATACAAGTTAGAAAATGTTATCTATGCTACTGGATGATAAGTCCCAGTCATTTGGATAGTTTAGGGAAATTTTCATGTAATTACAATTGTATTAATAAGTAAGATGTCAACCAATAATAGAATAAAAAAAATCAAACTATAAGACTTATCTGGTATGATGGAGATATTGTTTTGATTTTTATTTATTTAGTATGCCTAGCAACTTCATTGCACCTTCCTCGAATTACTCTTATGTAATCTAATGGAAAGCAAGTTTTTGTATTCAGAAAATGAAGGTTATTTGCTTAAAGCTACGTACAAAAATAACTGAATGATTTAGTTGACTTTATGATTAAAAAAACATATTTATTTTATGAGCTGAAAAAAAGCAAGCTATAATAAAATTTCAATTGGATGAAAATATTATTTTAATGATAATAATGCTACTTAGGGTATATTCTTCTTGTTGACTCTTTCCACCATGTTTACGAATTTGTGTATACTGAATTGCAAAAAAAAAATGGTTGTTGGAATCCAAATGAATTAATAAAATATTTTTAGATTAAATATAATATCGATAAATAAATAAATATTTATGAAGTCTTTAACTTCTTAACCACAATAACTCAATTATTGTTTCATGCTAATTTATAAATAAAGAAAACAATATTAGATTAAACTTAAAAAAATAAAAAAAATAAAAAATAAAAAAGTCGGTGATTTAGTGTCACATGGTGATAGAGTGTGATCTACTACAACTTTAGTAGTCGGAGTGCACACTTAAAAAAGTCAATTTTATCCATTTTCAGATAGTATGAGCATATATAGTCACAATTTGCTTTCTATTTTGTATATGAATCAAAACGTGTTCTCGTGGATTATCGCATTAGATTTTGTGATTCGAACGCATAGGGGCGAAATATCAATAATGGACAGTAACTATTTCCAAAAATTCTTTTGATTAACGAAGACTTTTTGCAATTTGACCGAACTGCCCTTGATCCTGTTGTAACATGTGGAGGGTAGGTGTTATTAGGTCATCCACATAAGTGCAATGCCGCTAATCTTTCAATTGTGTCACATCAGCTTTGCAATGACTACTCACATCAGTGCAATAACACTTATCTTTCAAAAGTGGTCCCCACTACCACATCTACAACTATTTAATTAATCAAAAAATTCTTAATATATTATATATTAATTTATAATTTAAGAAATAAAATATATAATATAATAAAAGTTTTTTTTATTACATAAATATAATTATATATATATATATATATATATATATATATAGGTAATCAAAAAGAAATAATAAATTATTAATAAAATATTATGACAATACATTTGCAAGCCTTTCAAATATTGAAAGAGCTTCACCTATGTGGCATACAATATGGACAAGGTGGCATTGCAAATAACTTTGAAAGACCTTGGTGTGGATGCTCTTAATAGTTTGATTTGGATTCATGTTGCTAGATGTTTTTTTTTTCATTTGTAAAGTGGCCCTTTTCTCACTTTCTGCTCAATTTCTATTCTCTCTCTTTACTCTTTTACCTAATTCGATTGATATCGGTATTATTTTGACCTAAGTGGCATACACGAGTATCCCTGCAATGAGAAGAGAAGTATAAAAGAGGACAAATTCTTGAAACAAATAATATTGCACCGAAAAGATTATAATAGAAAAACCGATCTACATGAAACAAAAATATTACATATAAATGCATTCTTACTATTCCATTTCAACCTACATTACTGCATACCAAATGTGACATATTTCTACTAACAAATGAAATAATATATGAAAATAAAGCCTATTGCTTACACTTGAATCTCAATTTTCTTAAAACTTTACACAAATTTAAGAATATAGAATCTTTTTATTTGTCTATAAAACAGGGGATATGACACCAAAATCCAGTCTCCATGGAAATTCATATGTAACTTGAAAGAAATAGAGGAAATGGCAACAATAAGAAGCAACTAAGAAAATCAGCGTAAAAGAAATGACAGCAGAAAGAAAACATGAAATGAGCAATTTGAAGAATATATATATATATATATATATATATATATATATATATATATATATATATATATATATATATATATATATATATATATATATAACTCATTTCTAATAGTCAAACAATCAAATTACAATCCTTTATGTGTATTAATGTAAGAGAATATGGATGATTTAGTCAGCGCCAGATACATGTTGACTTCTGAAAATGACACAAGTTGACATATATAAAATGCATTGTAAACTAAGAATAACCGAAATTTCATTGCATTTTAAAGTTTAAACTATTGGTAGCTCTTAGGATTAAGACATTATTATTCATATTTACTATAACAACATTCACAAAACGAGAATAAAAGTATGATATAATTTTTGTGAGTATGATTTACAGCATTATGTTATGCAATCAATGTAAGTGTTGCTGATGGCTTGACTTCTTTGAAAGCTACAAGAAATTTTTTTCTTGGGAAACTTTTTAACAAACAGTGTGATGGAATCTTGAGTACAAAAAAATTATTTTATACTGAAATGACCATATGATTTGGGGAATAGGAAACAACTTTTGAGATACATACGAGTCTATGTAAAGAATAAGGAAGAATATCAATGAAGATGCATAAGTTTTCAAGTTACCTCAACACTTTGGTTGCTTTCTCAATGCTGTGGTTTCTTCTAAAAGCATCAAACACCACTGGAACAGAGACCAAAGTTACTCTCATATTCGAAAGCTCACATTTAGCCTCAACAGCATCAATCATCTCTCATCTCTCTCAGGTATTTCGACAAACAGGTTCTGAGCTAAACCATATCTTACCACTCACATCTGCTTCGTGTTTGTTAGAAGAAGAGCTTGAGGTGCTCAAGCGACAAGAAGTGAAAGTCTTTGTAATTCATACGTCTCTGGAACTTATTAAGGTTCACCTGTTTAAGGCAGCCAAGAAGATGGAAATGACAGGAGACGGGTGTCTGTGGATTTCAACTAATGGAATAACATATCTTTTTCATTCCATTAATTCGACCATGATTTCTTCACTGAAGGGTATGGTTGGAATTAAAACCTACTTAACAGAAAACACGCCGAATTTCCTCGATTTCAAAAAAAGATTCCGTCAAAAGTTACGTTCCGATTACCCAGAAGAAGAGCACGACGACCCTAGAATTTTTTCCGTGCAAGGATATAATAGTGTCGGGGAATTGTTTGAAATAATTTCACCTGAAAACTTTGATCTCAAAATACCACTTGAGCAGAATGATCAAGGTTTTCAGAGACCGTTGAATCTGGCATATGATTATTACAATGAATTGTCGAGAATACACGAGTACGTGGATTTCACGCAACCGTACATTGAATCCGCTTTGGAGATGATTATCCCCAATCCCATTCAATCCAAATTATCAAACCGGTTATGGTTGTTTATGAAGCCTTTCACTGCTGAAATGTGGTTGTCAATAGCAGCAGCCACCCTTTGGAACGGCTTCACCGTTTGGTTGATCGAGAGACCTGCTAAAATGCGGCGGTTAATAGCAGCAATCACCAGCCTTTACAACGGCTTCATCATTTGGTTGATGAGACCCGATTGCAACTATCTTTATATTCAAGTGATCCGAGGCACCCCGAAACGACCATCAAAACGAAAGAACGAGCGATATCGGGAGAATTTTGGCCGCAATGACAGAAGAAGAAAATCTTGTAACGGTCAAAGGTTCCACAGTAGGGCTGGACATGGTGCAGACTGCAGAGTAGGACCATTCCGGTCAGCCGCCTAGAAAACGGGCCGTTTTCACTTTTCACCCTTCCTGGCTTTCGATTTTTTGTTATAAAATTTTAGATTTTAATTTTTTTTTTAAAAGCTTGGAATTAAATTGAAAACTTTGTTTGCGGTCATACTTTTATTTTTAGAATAAAACTTTTAACCCAAATTGTACTTCAAGAAATTTTTAGAGCTATTGGTAGTTATATTCTTTTATACATTTTAAAAGATTATAATTACTTTTTTCGAAAACTTCTATTTTTTGCACATAAAATTTATGCCTTCTAGCTTTTAGAGCAGCTACCAACTACAAACTTTCAGTTTCTCGCTACAAACAAATTTTACCAAAAATACCCTTTAACCACTACTTCTTGTTATTTACACAACTAATGGTGTTGGATCAATTAGCATGACCTAACTGAAGTGACTAAATTGACCAAGGTGTTGATTTTAGCCATGCAGAGCAACACTAGGTTGTGTAGGATAGGGTTTGATGAGCGGGACAACATCGGCTAAGCATAGCACCAATCAAGTAGAAAAGCATGTGAGGAATAATCCATAGCAAGCTTTATTCTCCGTTGTCATTTATGGTCCCTTCATTGTCCCTATAAATAGAGTCATCATTCCACATTATGGGGTCGACAGGGTTTAATCTCCAAACTTTGGAGCTCTCTTTCTCCCCCATACATACACCATTTCTACATCAATATGGTTTTTTCCGGTAAGCATATCTCATCTGTTTATTCCATAATGTTCTGTTGGAGGCCGGTTGTAACATTGTCCTGTTGTTGGTGCTGTGAACTCGGAGTCCGGTTATCGAGTCTTGGTTAGAGGAACCTTAGGAAGAGCTTTGTCTTAGGCGTGATTTTTCTATTCACAAATGAAAACTATTCTCAAACTACGAATTTGGATTAGATTGATCATCATTCCAACTAATCCTTTGAGCAGTAATTTTAGTGGATTATATTGTAGACATCATTCAATATTAATTTCATTCTTGTTTGTTTTATTATCATTTAAATAAATTTCAACCCTAATTTATTATTTATTTAGGATTAGGATGGGATCCATGTTTGGCTTTGCAATGTGTAGAGGGGTGTCATCAACACACCACGAAATTATTTAGGTAAGCAATGCACTTTGTCAGTTTCAATCTCCACGAATCTCATACATCTTTTGAGATTTATTAATACTATTAATGGCATTTTAATCTCGGATTTGCATGTCCTCTATTTGTGCATGGGATACTACTATTAATGGCATGTTAATCTCGGGTTTGCATGTCCTCTATTTGTGCTTGGGATACTGAGGTCTCACAAATAAGATTGTGAACCAACCATGCAAAAATGTGTGACCCCTTGAGTATGTTGTGGTTCTTTAATTGACGTGTCGGTTAACTACACACGCTCCGTCAACAAACCACAACCACAAGTGTTACATCATCTTCTTCTTACATATCAAGTTTATGTGACGATTAACCACACACGCTCCATAAATAGACAATAAGAAATAATGTGCGTTTTTCATGAGTTAGCAACTATTCACATTTACTAATATAACTAGGACGAGAATTTTGTTCTAGTATTTTACATGTTATACTTTTGACGAGAGATCGTCCTATCAAACCCTTTTGGCTAACGACAATTAACCAAATAAAGAGGCACTGAGTGAAAGGACAAGCATAACGGTCATTTTGTAGGTCGTGTCCTTATACCTCTATTATAGCATGGTCTAATGAATGAGATATACTCTTGATTCGACTAGCAATGTATAATCAAACATGTGAGGACACATGTTGCATGATTTTTATACATATAGTAATCATATTACATATATACATATAGATATATATATATATATATATATATATATATATATATATATATATAATCTTTTAGTTTTACATATACTTAATATAAACTATTATAATTATATGTAAGGTGTATTTTAAACAATTTAAAAATACATGATTTAAACATACTATCTTTAATTAACTTTTAATTAATGAAAAGTATGATTATTAACATCTACTGGTAATAAGTCTGTTAGGTTCCACTAGACTGTTTAGAATAGTCAGTGATCGTCATCTTACTTCGGCATATGCCTTGTCCCTGTAGCATAATAGTACGTACATTAATGGTCATGAGCTCACACCACTATTTTGTCTTTCACGCCCCTTCACTATCCAGTTTAAATATAAATTAATTATGGTAATAAAATAATTTTAGTAATAAAACTATAAAATTATTTTCACGATTTACCATTAAGGGCGTGTTTGGGATTGCTTCTCAAAGTGCTTATTGGCTTTTTGGAAAAACCAGGAATTCATGGCTTTTTGGAAAGTCAATAAGCTAATAAGTCATTTTAAAAAGCACTTCCAAACACCTACAAAGTTAATCATAGGGTAAATTACACGAATCATCCCTCATGGAGGTGTCAAAAAGCATGTTCGGTCCTTATTTTCAAAAATTAACTCTGAACGTCCTTCGTTTGCTTAAAACTTGCACATTTCGTCCCTTATATGCGTTTTTGTTGCGAATGTAGTACGCGCCACATTTGAAATGACCATAATGCCCTTGTATATTTATTTTTTAATTAATCTAATATTAGTCATTATTATTTATGACTTAAAAAAAGAAAATAAAAAAAAACTCTCTAATCTCTATCTCTCAGTTACATTGGAAAATATCACCACCACCTCCGATGTCTCTCTCTCCCTCTCCCTCTCTCTATCTCTCTCATTCTTCTTCAACACCATCTCTCAGTTTCCTAAATCCGCCTACCCCCTTTCACTTCCAAACCCTCACATTGTTGTTATTGATCGGAGATAACAAAGTAACAAAACACACACACATGTGTTCTTATACGATATCGAGATATAGGGCAAATAAGATGGAGATGTAGCACAATACAGAGAGAGAGAAATAGGTTGAAGGAGACTGCCTCGATGAAAATGGCAGTTCTCTCCTTTTTCGTCCTTCCCAAATCCAGAAATTAAAACTGATGCAGGTTTCGATTTAGATTTTGAGTTTCATGCTAGGTTAGGTTTGATTCTATTTCGATGGATTCGTCTAAGACCTGATTTCGATTGCAGTGAGATGTCATGAACTCATGATAGATTGAAATTGGTAGCTTTGATGGTCGTTGGTGCTCTTAAGGCAGAAGGGGAGAACGAATATATGGGATGGTGGTTTGGGGTCCGATTTCGGTTCACCGATTTAGGATTTTGGATGGTTGTCGGGAATGGGTGAGAAAAGGAAGACGAAGGTAGAAGAAAATCGGGGAAATGGAAGGGGAAGGTATTTGTGGTGAATGGTGGTGGTGCTGGAGGAGCTGCAGGTTTCAGGCGTCAGTGACGACTCAAACGAGGGCTTGAGGTGTAGATCGATGGCCTCATCAGTGGCTTCATGTCCGTCGTCGGTGACAATCGAACTTGTTGAGCGACCGAGTCACCGGATTTTGTTGTTATTCTCTGGAGATCAGAAAAGAAAGTAGGAGAATGAGTAGAAGTGGTTGGTCTTGACGGAAATTTTAGGTGGTTGTCGAGAGTAAGTGAGAAAGAGGGAAGGAAACTACGGAAAATGAAGGGACCGTTGGTGCATTTTTTTATTTTTTTTAATCTAAAAATAATAAATAAATAAAAGAAAATTAAAAATATATATATTAAGGGCAAAATAGTCTTTTTATGTCCGGAGGGATGATGTGACAACCGTCAAATTTCGCTCAAGTCAAAGTCAAACAAAGTCAACAAGTCAAACCGGTCAACTCCATTAACCCTTGTATGTTAGGGTTTACATTATACAATTCGCTATTTCAATGAGAAAACATCATTTGAAAAATTCATGTGTTTGATTTTCCTTAGCCTTAACAGTGCTAAACAACAAACCAAAGCGATAAAACACTATTGCACAATCATCGGGATTGTGTAAGACACTAAATCATGGCTTAACGGGGTTTATGGACCTTTCGTTGCGAAGCCGGACACTCAAAAAGATCACAAACGAAACCTCTCACAATCTCTTTCACTCAACCTCTCTCTATTAAAATCTCTCCCAAATCTCTCCCGAATCTCTCCCAAATCTCTCTCAAAAGTTCCTTTAATTTTTTTGTAATCATTCGGGCCATCCCGACCCTTAACTGGGTCAAAAACCACTTGAAACGGGGTAAAAACGGGTAAAATAGGCTTAAGGACCCAAAACTGAAGCTTCAGGACCGAAGTCCCTGTCATAAAGGAAGACGACACACATTTATCTGTCGTAACCTTACGACTCGCGTGTTGATGACACGCAATGAGTATCAAGGAAGCCCCTGTCATAAAAGAAGACGACATGCATGTTTGCGTGTCATAATTTTTCCGGTTTTTCGACTACGACTTCGTTTTAACTCCGTTTTTCATTATTTTAACGTGGGATTTTCACCCAAAACTTTATTTTATAAACTAAGGCCCCAAAATATATAAATCTCCAGGGTTTTTAGAAAAATGTATTAAAAGAATTGGTGGTTGGACTAATTATTGAGGGAATATTTGCTTTTCCTTATTTTATGACAAAAGCAAGCCACCACCACCTCACTCTATGATCATCCACTCTTTCCCACTACTCCTTGTCACCTTAGTGGACCTTTACACCCAATCTCCAGCTCTTCCCATGTTCTAAGAGCTGGAGGATTGATCCTCTCTCCTCATTCTCCATAAAGTTCTTTCATTCTACACTTAGCAACCAAAGGACACTCTCCAAAATTCTCTCATCTTTTCTCTCAATTTCAAGAACTTCAAGGCTTTCTCCAGGGATTTCTTCCTTCAATTAGTAAGTATCTTCATCATTCACATAATTATTAAACTCCATTCTACTCAAATCATTGATATCTTACACAAATTCCATCTTATTCGGTGTTAGATTCTCGAATCATCAAGACATCTTCTTAGTGTTCTTGGGTTGAACACTTCCTCTATCTCACTTTCATCTACTGAAATCACATAAGGTGAGTTCATACCCCTACATTTACATGTTTTTCTTAAGTTTTAAGGGGGGAATACAAGTAAAATCATCAAGAACACAATTAAACTTTTTCTAACAGATTACATCAGAAAAGATGGACGTTAATCACGGACTGTTTTGGTCAACTTAAATATTTTAGTTTTCAAAACTGTTCCAGGTGCAAGTAGTTCAAACTCTTAGCTTTAAAATGGCTACTTGCACATCTCCATATGATTTTTCTACAATTTATGGTGATTTTTACAAAACTGCCTGTCATTTCAGAGGCAAACCCGGACCAGTATGTGATTATGAACATTTTCACCTCTGTTAGAGATCACTAAAAATCATGGTAAAATTTACGAACAAACTAGACTCATATTCCAAACTCTCAAAATTTGCGGATTTGGATTTAGAGCTTTGATGATTTTTTTATAAATTTTCTAAGAACAGTAACAGAAACTGTTTTTCAACGAAAAGTTGCTGTTAATTTCATTTCACCTTGTAACATGTTGAGCAAGGTGTATATCTTTATGTGATTATATGTTATTGCAATATATGACATTTTATCTTAATATTTAGACACACATCAGTTTACAAATGGATTTGGTCATATAAAATATAAAGAATAACAAGTGATTATAATCAAAGTACAATCGATACATTCAAACATTTAATAAACTATTTTGAATATAGTTTGCATACATTACCACGTACTACCCTTGGTTGATAAACTATAATAGGTATAGTTTATGATACATTACATAACAAATACATTTAAAAATGGTACATTTATACAAATGATATTTTCATTAAGCAAGGTACGGCTATACGGTACCAAGTTTTTCATAACACGTAATTCCGTTAATGACTTTGTGAGACATTTACTTCAAATTACCATTAAGTCATGTATTGTAACCAGAGTCTCCTTGAGGGAGAGCGTGATACTTGTGTATAGATCTATATTGGGTTTGACAAACCCACACCTAAGCTGCATGCAACAGCTAGACCGGCAGGTCTGGGGTGACAAATGTCATAACATTTCCGACGCCTGAAGAACGTCATTCAGGCCAACTAGGTCATAGCATGGTTATAATAACTCACATAAAGTATTAATAAACGTTGGAATTTACGGGAACTTCATTAAAATTTAATGAGTTTATGTCGATTTAAACTTGCATTGTTTTATTATAAATATGACAAATTACTTGTACATTTCGGTCTTTGGGTTTTAAGACTACATTTACACATTAAGGAAAATATTGGATTTTCTAACACAAATACTACTTTCACAAACGAAAGGCTTTTAATAATACCAAACAAAAGCTTATGAACTCACCAACCTTTGTGTTGACACTTTTTCAAACAACTTGTATTCTCAGGAAATCATTAAACAGGTAATCAAGTGCTTTTGAGGATGGGACGCTAAGGCGTCTACTATTTCATATTTTGTCAACATATTGTAATTGATTCGTAAACATGTAATTCATACAATGATGTAACTTTTTCAATTATATATATGTTGGTTGTGTTTGCTTGAATTACTATTACAATTGTTGTTATGATACTACACATGAAGTCCTCCACCCCCGGACGTTTCCGCCATCCTTGGTTTGGGGGTGTGACAGATGAGGTGTGCAACTTTTAACCAAACGAGGGATGGTCCGAGTTAATTTTTGAAAATAAGGACTAAACGTGCTTTTTGGCACATGCATGAGGGACAAATGGTGTAATTTACCCTTAATCATAATCTTGTCATGCAATTTATCCACATAATAGATAACATTAAATAAGCATATAATACACAATGAAATTCAAGTAATAAATTATTTTAACTTAAATCTCCCTCTTACAAAATATCTTTTATTCTTTCTTTCTAAAATTTATGTTTCAGTGGTATGCTTCAAATTCAAATTGATACTCCTATTTATAATACATTAGATTCACGATGATGTATTAAAATTCGTACAATAAATTCAATGCTTTCATATCCTTTTTCAATTCTTATCAAAGAAATGTGTACGATATCTTAACATGTATCTATTAATCTTAAGACACGAACGTTTGTATGTGAATCACCAAAAAGTACAATTATCATTCAAAATATGTGACTCGTTAATAGACACATAGTGTAACACTCGTTTCAAGTACAAATTTAATTTACAAATGTCAATATTGTTTTGGGTAGCCACGGCATGGTGGAGCCTCACCACGGCGTGACATTATCTTATGGGTTGCGGGTTTTAATGAACCACCACAGCGTAGTCATGAGGTGTCATGGCGTGGCAGCCAGTTTTGGTGAAACCCTAATCCTTTAGGCTTTGAGCCCTATTTAAATGACATTATGGATAGGGTTTCAAGGTCATTCAGCATCCATAACCCTCTCAAGCACTGAAACCCTAACCCTAGCCTCCATCACTCTTGAAAGTTCATTCTTCATACGTTGTTGGAATTTTTGAAGGAGAATGAAGCCTTTGGTGAGGATTATCATCTTTCAAGCAACATATTCATCTTCTAGCTTCTCTTATGGACTTGGGTGAGTGTTCAAGACTCAATCTTTTCTTTGTTAGGTTGTTAGATCTTGGATTTTGGTCCCTTTTCTTCATGTTTTGTGGGTTTTGGAACGTGAGATTTCATAAAGCTTGCAACTTTATGAATCTCCAGGCCATTTGGAGCATTTGACTCTTTGGATCTGAAGTGGACTTGAGTTTTGAGGCTATGCATGGAATCTTGGCCCCTTTTGCCCTTGTTTTGCCCTAAAAATGGAAAGGACATGCATTGGACATGCATGTCCATAAACCTATGATTTTTATGGTTCAGAAGGTGTAGGAAACCCTTCTAGAAACTTTGGGAAAGTAACTCTAAGTGCTTAATGAGTAGTATATGCTTTATGCTTCCACTATGGACTTAGTGCTTTGGATCTTGACTTATTGGCAATGCGTAAAAGATAAAGTTGGAAACTTTATCCATCTAGGTTATGGTTTAGACCTAGTTTGAGATTAGGAACTCCTGTAATACACTATAAATCAGCTTAAGCAATTAAGTCATTCTGACTTATCCTCACGGTGTGGCATATGGCTGCCATGGCGTGGCGGCTAGGCTAAGACTCACTTGTTTTGTCATTTAGTGGTCACGGCGTGGCTAAGGATAGCCAAGGCGTGGCGACCTACTGTAGTTGACTTTGACCTTTCACCAGGGTTTGATCAAGTTTGACCTAAGGGTATTTTGGGTATTTAGAGTGGTATTTTAGATTTGGTCATTATTTGATAAATAGGTTACCGGTTGAGCTGTCATCCGGAGCTGTGTCCTGTTCAGAGATCTATTTCCGACTAAGAGGTGAGTTTTCCTCATTGTACTTATAGGTCAAAGGCACCGATGTCGGCCACTAGATTATGTTGTAGTGATTTGTTAGATCTGTATCCTAGTTTATAGGATGTTGTTATGCAATAGTGATCTATAGATCTGTTTGTTTGCCTGTTGACTGATTATATGTTTATCTGTTATGCATATATCGACATATTATCGTTTTTGGGTTGAGGCTTTACTGATTGTGCGTGAGCCAATAGACCGGGGGTATTCCAGTCTGATGACTGATTGGACCCGAGGGCATTCCAGTCTGATGGCTGAGCGGACCTATGTATATAGGCATTCCAGTTTGATGACTAATTGGACCCAGTATGCAATATTGTATATGTTATGTTGTATGGTGGTACTTTGGGGGAAATTCACTAAACATTTGGTTACAGTTTCAGTTTATTGTTTCTGGTACTTCTGATGACCATGGCAAGGCGAAGGCATGATCGTACACATCCTTCGGAGATATATTTTGGGAGATTTTATGATGTCCTAATCTTGGGGATTATTTGTATTTGACACTTGATTTGATTTGGTTTGGGATTGAAAACAATGGTTTCTTTTAATTTAAAAATGAAAAAATTTTATCGTGTGTGACATCCCCATTTTCACGGACGGAAAAGACCGATTTGTTTATGCGTTGTTTGAAAATCAGAGTATGTTTTAAAGAAATATGTTGCGGAATTTATTCCCAGAAAACTATGATAAATATATTATCAAATCATTCCGAAGAAATGTATTTTGTTTTGAGTAAAACTTTGGGATGTCATCGTCAATACAGAAACATAAGCATAAACAGACCTTACATTCATCTACACTAGTGATCTATTTCCTCTTTAATCTCTCAGTGTAATGTAGCTTCGAATCGACACATGTGATAGAAACCTGGTGAGAACATAGGGATTTCAATCCCACAATGTTATACCATACATATAATTTAGAACTCATAATATATACAATTTCACATCATATAAGCAATTTCATCCCACCCCGACAATCCTCATAACGACACGATCTATACTCTCAGATCTAAAATTAAGCTTTTTACGTGATCCATACTCCCGGATCTAAAATTAAACTTTTTACCTGATCCATACTCCCAGATCTGAAATTAACCTCCTTACCTAATCCATACTCCCGGATCGGGTATGTCTGATCCATACTCCCGGATCAATAATTATTCTCATTCCATACTCTCGGACTAGGGACAATTAACTATGTCTAATCCACGCTCTCGGATCAATGACAAATTTAAAGTTCGACTCTCTATGTATATCTCATTCGTTCTCATAAAGAGATACCACCCAATATTCATCTTAATTAATTTAGGTTTACTCTGTATCCTAAATTATCGTATATTATCATATATGCTATTAACACGTATTTCAGGCAATATCAAATATTTCACACACCAAAAAACATTTAATACATTATTCAATACTTGTATTAAAATCATGTTCATGAAAGGGACTATGCACTCACTTGTTAAAGTGATGATTCCAAACTCGGGGAGCGCTTCGCTTCTAACGATTCTATTTTCCTTCGACGAAACCTAGCATTATTATCGCTAAGTTTTAGTCTAATCTTTATTGCGGCTAATTATTAGTCTAGATTAATCATTAACTCAAAGTCTACTTTCATGATCTATCAAGTAAGGAACAACCATGTAGGATCATATCGGAGGTAGGGTCTGTTTGGTATACGAAGCATACTGTTTGGAAATCCAACTTTAAACACCTCACTAAATCACAGCCTAGACATCATCCCCGTATGTAGATCAATCATTATAACGACTTGGAATCACTGATAAATATTGTTTATAGGTTCATAATAACAATAATGAACTTAAACATAAGTTATACTTAAAGTGGGGGAAGCATAACTCACTTACAAGGGGGTTTTGCTAAAAAAACCGGGCTCCGCTGGAGCAGAGCTTCTGAGCCGAAAAGCTCTTTTTGTCGGAGCCTTCAGGCGCTCCGGGATTTCCTCTAGCACCTTGAGGTTACTAGGGATTTAGAGTGGTTTTGGGAGTCTATATAGAAGTTAGAGAGAGAAAGAAAGGCTTATGGTGTGAAGAAAATATGAATAATTCTTCCTTTATTTATAGGGGTTTGATCATAGAGTAGGCCCTAAGTTTCGTCCGTATCTTCCGCGTACGAGATCGGTTTTCTACGTTATTTATATCCACGCGTTGGTATTTACAAGTACTACAACTTTCATTTAGACCCCGTCGGCTAATTCTCATTCTATCTCCGATTTACAAAACTATATCGAATTTATTGCGCTCGAAGAGTAGGGATTAAGTTTCATCCATATATTTAACATGCGAGCTCTATCATTGACGTTATTTATATCCATGCGTTGGTATTTACGAGTACTACAACTTTCAATTAGACCTCGTCGGCTAATTCTCATTCTATCTTCTATTTACAAAACTGTATCGAATTTATCGTGCTCGAAGAGTAGGGACTAAGTTTCGTCCATATCTTTAACATACGAGCTCTATTTTCGACGTTCTTTATATCCACGCATTAGTATTTACGAGTACTACAACTTTCATTTAGACCCCGTCGGCTAATTCTTATTCTATCTCAAATATACAAAACTGTATCGAATTCGCTGCGCTCGAAGAGTAGGGACTAAGTTTCATCCATATCTTTCGCATACGTGCTCCGTTTTCGAATGTCTTTTTATCATTGAACTTCTATTAACGATATCTTCATTTATTTTTTAGATTATTTTGGCTAAAAATCGATCGATCTAAAATTCGAATTCCAGGTTGTGCACTTCTATACCAAATCTTAGAAAAATCATAACTTCATCAGACGAAGTCAGATTTGGACGTTCTTTTTATGCACGCTCTCGGTTTAACGTATATGACTTTTTTTTAGATCGCTAATGCTAAAAAGTAATTTATCAAGAATTCACTTTTTACGTTACGCGGTGACGTGCCGGTTTTGCCGTAAAACTTCGACGGATGATAACTTTTTCGTTATAACTCGGATTTCAGCGTTATATATATATATATATATATATATATATATATATATATATATATATATATATATATATGTTTGTGTGTGTACACTTATAAAACTTAACTAGTTTAAATTATACTTGATTATCATAACATATAATGTTTGATAAAATAATTTCTTTTAGATCGTTTAATTCATTTCGATATAATTTTGTCTGAAACAATTTATATTCTAAATATTATATATTTTGGTCCTGAAATCACCGACTATTATATTTCGATATGTCATCTTTAAAAATATGTTTATAGATTCGACTTGGCATTATATATAAATAACAATATGAATATTATTTTATGACGTACCTAATTTAATAATTAATATCTAACGTCGTAAAATATACTTGGACAATGGTTCGAAAAATAAAACAGGTGTAACATATACCTATTTTTAGTATGTTTCAATTTATTTCGATGTTCATAAAAAATAAGAGAAAGAAGAATTAGATCATAAATCTATTCACAACATTATAATTTATGATGTGAATAAGAACCTATAGATAAATAGTGTTCCATGAAATATACGAGTGTCACACTTATCTCCCATCACGATGTGGAAAGACGTCAGGAAGAAAGAAATACAGAAAAGAGAAGAATGAATAAGGAAGAGAGAAAGGAGAAACTCGTGCGACACTATGTGACTAAGGCCAACTCCAACCGGCCGGTAAAATGATGGAATAGCATCAAAATTCGTTCCAATTGTCCGACATAATGGCCGTTATTATTGTGAGATAAATTTTGGCCGCCATATTTAGCGGTGCATCTCATCCAACACCAAGTCACTTTTTATTTATTTTTATTAATTTATTCAATTCAATAAAGTGTCTTCAGGTAAGTTGAATGGAATTATATAATAATAAAGAAAATGTTATTTAATTATAATATTATTAAAATATATTTTTAGTGTAAACTTTTAGTGTGTGGTTGGAATGAAAACTGTATTTTGATGTAAAAAAAAGTCACCATTTTAGTGTGTTTTATTGTTTTGTGGTAGTTGGCCTAAGGCCACACATTTTCTTGACAACCAACCAACGACCACTGGTGGCATATCCAACTAAGCACCATGCTAAGGGGTGGTGTGTATACCTTATAGCCTAAGGGTTTATGCTAGGATATGTTTATTTTGATTGGACATTTAACTATCTTCCTCTTTTTCCATAGCTTGGCAAAGATGTAGGAGAGAGAAGAGAGACATTAAGTCATAGTCCACTAGTCCACTAATTTGGATGTCTTCGGCAGGAACGTAGCTATGCATTCAAAAGGTGGGTCCCAGGATATACCCTTTTTTTTAGAAAAAAAATTAGGACATACCTTATTTTTTATAAAAGACCTACGCTTTCATATTTTTTCAGATTCATTTACATAGGGAACCACATGTTTTTGGTTATATATTCGCCATTGTCTACCGGTCACCACCTCCAACGGTTTCAACAACTTCTTGGAGTTTTGCATGAAAAACGGTTGTGCGAGGACCGGGTACTTAGAGAAAGAGAGTATATTAGGGAGAGTATGATACATGAACAGAAAACATGTATTACAATGAAAAACGTCTATGGTTTTAATGATATTGGAAAACATGCATTAAAATGAAGTAAAGTGAAATACACTGTAACGCCAAGTTTCTAGTATGAATATAATACCAATTATTTGCATTTTCTTGGAGGACTCATCGAGTTGGAAGCCTCAACTCGACGTGTTGAAGTTGTTTTGGCCGCGAAGTTTAATGAGTCAACTCTACGATTTTAGGTGCCTCAACTCGGCGAGTTGGCAGCCGGGAAGGAAACTCAAATTTTAGGGTTTTGCACCCTATTTAAACACCTTAAGTCTCAGGTGTTGACCTCATTCCCAACCTCCATAGCCCTTAACCCTAATATCAAAATCCTAGAGCCTCCTTGAGTGTTGTGAGCTCAATGTGGGTGTGTTTTGGTGTGTTTGAAGCTCATTGAAGGAAGAAAGGCTTGGTGCAAGGTGGTGGTTCAAGTAGGAGCTTTCAGATCTTGATTCGCTGCTCCATTTTCAGGTACTTCCACTTGTAAGGGGAAGAGCTCGGGATGACTGCATTGCACACACCGTTGAGATTCCGCTTGTGATGTTTACTCTGGTTTTATGAAAAAATGATACATTGGGTTTTATTTAAATGATTGGATGTTATTGGAAAAATACTATTTTATCTATTATTAAAATGAAATTTTTCAGACCATATTTTTGGATGTTTCAAGTTGGTATCAGAGCATTGGTTTGAGGAATTCGGGCACACTCTCGGGTGTGTCTGAACTCAAACTGGGGACTTGGTATAAATTTTCAAATGAAAAACATATTTATATATATAAAGAATTTCTAAAGAGAAAAGGGTGTGGTGCATGCAATCAGCCGAGCTCAAGTAAGTTATCCCAAAATACCCATATATGTTATGATATGATTTGAATTGTGAATCTGCGAATCGCATGCTAGATTATGGCTAAGGATCTAGGAGAGATGCCTTTGTATGCTTGTTTTTTGAGATTATAGAATTACATGCTAGTACTGATCAGTCAGTGTTAGGATGGCCTGATTAGGTTATGCTCTGTTCTGATTACTTGATGCTCGAATGTTGTTTGCTTTGTGCTTTTAGGAGTTCTTGTTAATCTCATCTAGTTAGTAAGCGAATATGCTAAGTTACATATTATGAAAACTAAATAATTTCAGAAGGTTAGGTTTAGCTCTATTGTGCAACTCTTGTTTGAGTCCAACCATTCTAGGGAGAGACCTCTCATTCAAAGAATTATCTAGTCCTTATAATATGTAATGGTATTTGTGAGCTAGTTAGAGAAGGCTGGCATGAGTTCCTTCTGCAGCTGATGGCGGATAGTGGTGTGGAGTTGCCCTAGGAAAACCTAGGATGAGATTTAGTGTTGGAAGCCTTATGCATGAGTAGATTGTTGGATATAAAGTAACTTGGCTTAGTGAAGGCACTTCTTGAGGAAAGTACGGATAGACGTGGAAGGTAGTATGGGCTGGTACTACTGGAAGCAGAGGATCCGTAATCGATTCAAGGAGGGCTGTAATGAATCCATGGAGCCTGTATAGTTATGCTTTCCCCAATATGTGCATTGATGCTTATTCTAATAGTTTTATGGTCTACTTTCAGTATGGTGATATTGTAAGGCAGGCCAATGGGCAGTACCAGTGTCAAGGAGGGTTCAGGATCAGGTTCTGGAGCCGGGCAGCTTGATGACCAGAGGAGGGTGTTCATCTCGTCTGATATTAGGCGTAGTATCCTTGATCAAACTCCTGTGATCTTTGGCATGGTCAAGGAGGGTATTCTGGAGATTCTTGATGAGATATTGAGTACCTTTCGCGTTGAGATTGTGGCATTAATCGGGACGCGCTCTCTGACCTTCAGGGAGTTTCGGGCATGTGGAGCGCCAGACTATCATGGGGATAGGGACCCCATTACGAGCAGCAGGTGGTTGGTAGATGTTGCCAACGCCTTTCGTATCAGCCGTTGTCCCGAGGGGGACAATGTCAGACTAGCATCCTGCCTCCTGAAGGACAGGGCTCGTGATTGGTGGGAGGAGGTAGGGCATGCTATAGAGGGTGATGTTATTGATTCGATGACTTGGAGTGATTTCGGGACCAGGTTTCGAGCCGAGTTTGCACCTGTGATTGAGGTGCAGCAGCTGGCGCGAGAGTTTCAGGATCTTTGTCAAACTACTGAGACGGTGACTAAGATCACCGATATGTTCAGGGAGAGGGCACTTCTGGTTCCACAGAATGTGGCGGACGAGGAGATGAAGAAGGCATGTTACCATGAGATGCTGAGGAGCGACATTCGGCAATTCATTAGCCGATCCAGTTGCAAGACGCTGGAAGACATGATAGCGAGGGCTACAGAGAGGGATATCAAATTAGAAATGGAGAAGAAGAGGAAGCCATATTCTGCGATGAGTGTCGAGGGTTCGGGCAAGAGGCCAGGGTATCTGATTCTAGACCGAGAGGCAGCAGGGTCATAGCCGATGTGGCAAGTGCGACAAGATGCACGAGGGGACGTGCATATGAGACTCCGTTATCTGATCTGATTTGCTTTCAGTGCAATCAGAGGGGCCACAAGAAGGCACATTGTCCGAGTTTGGCTGCGGCAGGACCGGTGTCAGCACCCGCTCCTGCGACATTGAGGATTATTGACGGCCGTCAAGGCCGGGCAGATGCGCCCGCGGCGAAGAACAGGGCATTCCAGCTGACGGTGGAGGAGGCGCGTGCAGCTCTCGACGTTGTGACAAGTATGTATCTTCTCCTTATCTCTTTATTTATATTGAATTGTTGCTTCTGTTTACGTGTTTTATTTTAGGATCATTCCTCATGAACGGTATCTCTACCTTGGTATTGTTTGATTCGGGGGCTACCCGATCTTTTGTATCTCTTGCGCTTAGCAAGAGATTTGTTGGAGCTCCAGGGGAGTTAGATCGTCCTCTTGATGTCGAGATTGCTGATGATAGGACGGTCAAGGTCGCGAGGGTTCATCGGGATTGTACCCTTCAGTTGTTCAGTGAGTGGTATCCAGTTGATATGGTTCCCATTCCTTTGCGTGGGAACAAGGTCATCGTGGGCATGGATTGGTTGAGCCCTAATGGGGAAGTGATTGACTATGAGCAAAAGCTAGTGCGGGTTCGGACCCCAAGTAGGGGAGAGTTGGTGATTCACAGTGAGAGACGCAGCGTGGGCCGATTATGTGTTCAGCAGCGAGAGCCAGACGTTATCTTCATCAGGGATGTTCGGGTTTTGTCGCTTATGTCATGGATACCCAGTATTTGGGTAAGGCGGCCTTGGATGATGTGCCGATTATACAGGAGTATCTGTACGTATTTCCAGAGGATTTGCCTGGGGTACCTCCAGAGAGGCAGGTGGAGTTTAGGATTTATTTGATTCCGGGTGTGGCTCCGGTAGCCAAAGCACCATATCGATTGGCTCCTCCCGAGATGCAGGAGTTATCTACACAGCTGCAGAAGCTGTTGGACAAGGGATTTATCAGGCCGAGTACTTCGCCTTGGGGAGCCCCGATTCTGTTTCTTAGGAAGAAGGATGGGTCTCATCGGATGTGTATCGACTACTGGGAGTTGAATAAGGTAACGGTGAAGAACTGTTATCCCCTCTCGAGGATTGATGATCTTTTCGACCAGCTTCAGGGTGCATCCTTGTTCTCCAAGATCGATTTATGATCGGGTTATCATCATATGCGAGTCAGGGACGAGGATGTGCAGAAGACAGCTTTCCGGACTCGCTATGGCCATTATGAGTTCGTGGTGATGTTATTTGGGCTCACCAATGCTCCTGCCGCGTTCATGGATCTCATGAACCGCGTGTGCAGATTGATGCTGGATCGGTCTGTGATAGTCTTTATTGATGATCCTTCCATCATCCCCACTGGGTAACTTCTTTTTGTTTACTCTTTTTTTTCTCTCTCTTTCTCTCACTGGATGAATAGAATTTGATATGATAATGACAGAAATTTGAAAGACACATTAGGTTAGCTGTAAAAAGTACTAAAAGGCTAAAAAATGTTATGTTATTTATTTATGGCATACAAATTATTATTTAATTAAACAAAATAATATTATGAAAATCTAAACAATTTTGTTTGTTAAAAATATAAGATCTCTCTGTCCATCTTTTGTTAAAAATCTTATGCGTGACATAACATAATAAAAAGCTTACAAAAATTCAAGGGCTATATAGAATAACTTTGTTTATTTCAAAGTTAGTCTTTTATATTAATTATTAATGGTTAATTATGGTATACGATAATTGTATAACATTGAAACAAAGTAAAGGCAAGTTAACTAAGACTGAACGGTGTGGGCAACCCCCACGACCGTTATTCTGACGTGGCGGCCCCCTCAAAGTCGTTACCACGTGAAACACCCCCCTATTTGTTTTTGTCCGTTATAAGGCTACTCATTGCCCTTCGTTGCCCTCGTAACATTTCATAACGCGTTCAACGGTCAAAATTTCGACCGTTGTTGAACGGTAATATGTTAAAAAAAAAGTTAACCTTTCTTATTTTATCTATAAATAAACATACAAACATAAAATTTTACCAAACAATATTTTCTCATCTTCAATCTACTTAACTTTAAAAAAAAAACCATCTTTCCTTTCAGCTTACTATTGAGCAAAACCCGAACACCCCGCCTCCAAACACAAACACATACATTCTGATGGGTTTCGCACAACACGGAAGTTATATGAACCTGCTCACCTCAAACTCACCCCCAATGCAATTTCCTACATCCCCTTACATGCAGCAAAACTCAAATCTTCAACAAAACTTTTTCAGTGCTTTTAGTTCCATGCAACAAACAACCACACAACCATCACCAGAAATTGTTCCTGAAACACAAGCGGGAGGCAGTCGGAAAGGGAAAGGGAAAGGAAAAGGGAAAAGGAAAGGGAAGACAGACGCGAATACAGAAGAAGAACCTCCACTATGGTGGACACCGGAGGAGGAGTATGCTTTGGCGGTGGCGTGGTGCGGGGCTTCAAAGAATCCAACCATAGGAAATGATATGTGAAGAGTTGGGTTTTGGGAAGTTGTGCCCGACATATTCCACATGCTTATGAAGAAACAACCATATCGGAATATCGACATGCTTAACAGCAAATGGACTCCGATCAGTCGTCGGTGCACAACGTTTAATGGGATTTTCATGAGACTAGAATCGCAAAGGCAAGGTGGTGCGAATGATTTTGATGTTTATAAAGCCGTGAGGGAACAATATCAAGTGGAAATGGGGCACGCTTTGGAGTTTGAAAAAATATGGGAGATTGTTAGGCTAGATCCAAAATGGAATAAGACGCTAACATCGGGGGAGGCACAATCAAAGAGGTCCTGCAATTCTAGTTCGTTTAACGTTTCCAATGTACGAACGGACGTCAACCTCAACGCAGACACGAATGATATCCCCGACGACATCAAAGAGATCTCCCCCCCCCCCCCCCCCACGTCGACCGGTCGGACACGACAAAGCGAAACGTGCTTAACGTCACGCGGACGAAATTGATAGAAGGGCACAAGAGTTGGCGGAAATGAAAGCAAAGTTCGACCAATGCAATCTGATTGCCCAACAAAAGGTTGATGTGCAACGTGAGCATTTGGAGTTTCTTCATAAGCAAGCCGAGAAAGATCAAATGACGAATGATTTAGCAATTCTCCAGACCAATGAAACAAATATGGGACCACGAAAAGCGCTAGTGCTCCGGAAGATGAAGGAGAAAATCAAAAGACAATATTTGGATGACTAGTTGATCAGTTTTTAGATTTTAGGACGATTGGGTTTTTTTTTCATTCCACGTGTTTTTTTTTTGTGTGTAATGTTTTTTTTAAAAGTTTTTAATGTTATGGTTAATCTAAGGGAGGACGGAATCGTTTCTCTCCTCCTGCTCAAGCCGCTGGACCCAAGGTAAAGGGAGCCGAACTCGCCCAAGAAGGATGCCTCCCAACCCGTCTTCCCCAAATTTATTATTTGGTTTCAACCTCCAGCGGGTTCCTCAAACCGAAACACCCTTTTCTTTCTATCTTGCTCTCCTCCCGCTTATCCCTCTCCTCCTCCAACCCGCTACGACTCCTTCTCCCCTAAGAGTTAATTAAATTGCATGTTTCGTTTTTTTATTAATCCAATGTGATTAAAAAAATATAATGAAAAAAAAGACAATCAAAAATAAATAAATTGAAATAAAGAAAAAAAACCAAAAATAAAATAAAAATAAAAATGATGTCATGGAAAGTTAAAGATGTTATAACAAATTGTCAATTTTCTCCGTTTGGTGTTATATAGCGATTTTGACATAGCACATGAGTGGCACATTTTTTATGTAACACTTTTTAACTAGATGCCCACACCACTGGTATAAGAAAAAAAGAGTATAAGCTAAATATATGCTACGATCCCAACATGAATGTCTCATTTGACCATCCTGCCATCCACATCAACCACTGTCCACTACTGGAGGGCGTGTGGGGTTTTCTGCATCGGAAACTACTCTAGATGATTGTCGCATTTGATGTCGTTGTTCTTTCATAAATGCCGATATTAGTTGGAAAAAATTTACGAATCCCTGAATAGATTCTTTAAATACTCTAGTCCTCATGACAATGTACACGACAAGAGCAACCGTTGATGTTCCTCCTGTTAACTCAAATAGTACGGAGAAGCTCCGAAGGCTAAGACTCTCATCTTCATTAGGAAAAGATTCGTCATCCACACACTTCTCAGATATTAGAAACTTATCTTCAAGTTCTTTCAGTTTCCCACTTTCTGTTACCCTAATCACTGCGTTGTTTGCATCCGAAAGCCTAGGAAAATCCCGCGGGAATGCCTGCGATTTAATTTGAATTTTTAGGTCTAAAGACTTTGAATTTGGTAAAATCAATCACAATTCACAAGCACTTACGAATCCGAAACCCCCAACTTTGAATGTCTCTCCGGTTCTGACGAAGCTTTTGCAATACTGAGCTAGAAAGACTTTGGCTGCCGGAACTTCAAGAAAGATGGCAGCGATTTCACCACTGTTTAGGGCTTCTGCGTATCGATGAGTTGAATTATAGCTGTTGGTTTTGATGCTGTTGAAACCAAGAACATCTTCCAAGTAGTGATTCACAAAGGACCCGTTGCAGTACCCCACGGTTGCATTCATGTTTCTGAGCATCTCAACACTGGTTATGGTGGGTTCGAGTCGTTGAGCTGTGAGCATGCTCGCAAAGCTAGCCGTGTAGCTCTGTGTGATGATTAGCGCCACAAACAGCCAAACGACAGCCGCCATTCTTGACAAATTGCTATGCAACCTGTCCCCTGAAATTGATCATGTGTGAAACGACGAGATCAAAGATTAGAGAAAGTTTGTAAATGGTACCTCGCAAAGTGAAGAGTGTGGTGAATGCAAGCCAAATGACAATTCCGATTTGGGTTATGATGGAGCCTTGAAGATGTTTGCAATGGGGTCTCTCGATTAACCAAATGATGAAACCGTTGTAAAGGGTGATTGCTGCAATTAACCACCACATTGTTGCATTGAAAGGCTTCATGAACAACCATGGCCGGTTAGATACTCTGGATCGAATGGGGACAATCATCTCCAACCCTGATTCCGTATAAGGTTGTGTGAAATCCAAGTACTCATGCCTGGTCGACACAATTGTTACGTCGCCTGCTATTGCGTCAACATTCTGCAACGATTCGAGAGAAAAAAAAAATACCAAATCAGCGATATGTGCAAAAAAGTTTTGGTTCGTTATAGAGTTGTTAATGTTATGATGGTGACCTTTGCAGGTATTTCTCTCATCAGTTTATCGTAAGAACCATTGAATGGAAAATAATCGTATGAGAGATTCAATTCTCTCATTATTTCATCAAACACAGCGATTACGAATCCACCGATTACTGTTTGATTCTTCTCGGGATTATATTCCACATTCACGAATTGCTTAAACAGAGACCGACCAGGAACGCCGACCCTCATCCGATGCTCTGAACTTCCGGCGAGATTCCGGCGTCTTCTCTGAGCATACCACGGTTGCACCGGCCAAAGAGCTTGTCCCACGCTATCCATAGAATTGGAGTAAGCGGTTGCTCCATTGATGTCACCGTCAACGTTCTCTGAAAACCCTAATCCTTCGGTCCAGTACACACTGTGATAGCCCTTTCCGATCACGTTAACGATTTCGACTAGAATCTGCTTGGTTGGTCTTTTCATCTTTTGTGATCAAAGTTTTCAAGTGAAATTTTTTCTAACAATTTCACAGCCTTATATCCTTGCACGGCAAAAACTCCAGGTTCGTCCTGCTCTTCTTCTGAGTAATCGGAACGGAACTTTTGACGGAATCTTTTCCTGAAATCTAGGAAATCCGGTGTCTTTTCCGGGAAGTAGCTTTTGACTCCAACTACACCTTTCAGTGAAGAAATCATGGTGGAATTAATGGAATGAAAAAGATCTGTGATTCTATTAGTTGCAATCCACAGATACCCGTCTCCGGTCATCTCCATCTTCTTGGCTGCTTGAAAGAGGCGCATCCCGAGTTGCAGAGACGTATGAATTAGAAAGACTTGACGTTGTTGTTTCTTGAGCACGTCAAGCTCTTCATCGAAGAACGATGAACCAGATGCTAGTGGCAAGATCTGGATTAGCTCAGAACCTGTTTGTCGAAATGCCTGAGAGAGGTCAGAAATGATCGATGCTGTTGAGGCTAGATGTGAAGTTTCGTATATGAGAGTAACTTGGGGTATACCCCATGACTGTAAAATGGCAGCAACTGCATTCATCTGTGTTAACTGTCTAGTAGTACTAGCTAGTGAGAGAAAGACTGGGACATTTTGATCAGCTTCACTGATAACCTCAGCTATGGCAGAAGCTTCTTCCCATGTAGGACCTCCCAAAATGGCTTTCACATTGTCTTCATCAATAAGATGTTTTGCTGCATTCCCACATCATCTCTCAGCATGTTAGCATATGGGTAAGATTCTATACAACCAAATCAAACTTCTTTAACATGAATTTGACAACTTTTTATTAAGAAAAGCATAATAATTTACCTGCAATAGCTGCATGAAGGGGTTTGTTTCGAGAGTTTTGAAGATATAAAACCATAGTCTGATTGGTTTTGATGTTGAAATCTTGAATTGCTATCTCAATGGCTACTTTGGCTTCTTTTCCAGGCCTAGAAGTTTGATCAAGAATCAGACCAATGCTGAAATTTGCAGTGATCACTGATGCTTGCAGAAGAAACCACAACATTGAGAAAGCAACCAAAGAGACCAGGTAACTTGCAGAACTATGCATCTTCATTTAGATTCTTCTTTATTCGTTACGTAGATTCATATAAATATCTTAAAAGTTGTTGCATGTTCCCTGGAATCATATGATTATTTCAATACATAATATATATTGTTTTGTACCCAAACGTCCATCACACGGTTGGTTAGAATTTTCCAAAGGAAGAAATTTGTTGTAGCTTCCACTGATGTCAACTCTATGAATTAATATTGTAAGTAAACCATAATTTCAAATGTTATATCATATACTTGTTTTGAATGGTTTAAGAAGGTTTTATGCTTGTATAACTGTTTTAACATATATAAATAAAATTGTCTCGAACTAGATCTTGATCCAAAGTAACTTGGTCAATGCATGGCTATTTTTTGGTTAGTCTAATTACTCATTCAAAGTCTTGCAAGGTTCTTTTTCTACAAGACATCAAATGTCTACTTGTGTTATTTTCAGAAGTCAAGATGACTAAATGATTCAAGTTGGAAGTAAATTTGAAAAATCAAGATTTGACTTAATAGAGGGAAGATATGTGCTATGAAACACCCATGAATTTACCTATTGGATGGTCAGGGAAGTTTCGATGGATGTTAGAGACGTTGAAAGAAAAGAAAAAATCGTATTCCTCTTGTCTGATTGCACCCCCAGACGCTGCTTCTTCCTTCGCCAGACTTGTTGTCCCATCGCAGCCTTCGTTGTGTCGGCGCTACTCCTTCCTTCCTCAGAATTTCATTCTGCTACGCCAGAGTTTCCTACTCCATTACCAGGTTTGTTTCGTTTTCCCTGAAGTTGATTTTGTGAATTTGATTTTTCTGGATAGCTTCGTTATTTTCTGATCTTATACATGATTCATGTGTTGATTTTGATTTGGAATGATGTTTTGTTGAAATTGGAACTCGGAATTTGTTGACTGTGATTGAATTTCTATGTTATTTTCTGATATTATACATGATAACCTCATCGGTTGAGATGATTGGAGATGATAGTAGGATTGATTGTTGATTTGAGATTCAACTATTCGTATTCCTGTTTTACATTGGTTAAGATCCATAATACATAATTTTATTATACAAATAATGCACATCGGGTATTACTGTTGTTGTGTAGTAGTCATGTTTGGGATTAATTTGTTCTTAATCTCATGACTGATTTTTCAAACAAGCAGCTGGCAATGGAAATTCAAGGATCTATCAAAATTAATTATGAGGATCATGGAGATGAGTGTAATGCACCAACTAAAAATCTCATGAACTTAGAGTTTGATGTTTAGATAATTTAGGATAATTTTGTAATATAATGTAGGGTGGCTATTTTCATTCATTATATGTAGATTGTTAAAAAAAATTATTAATGTCTTCAAAATGATCTTATTTATTGCTCAATAATGCAATGGAAATTGTTAAATTTTGTACATTGTATATAAATAATTAAAATTTGTTTGTTAATCTTTTTTTCAAAGTCTTAAGTTTAAAAAAATCAGTTATTTTTTTAGCATCTGCAGACTTTAAAAAAAAACAGTCTTCTTCTTGCAGACTGCAGACATTTGGTTCACATCTTCTACTACAGAGGTTTACAAATGTGGTTCACAGACTGCAGACATTTTTGTAACATCCATAAAAATCACGATAAATTTAAACTTTTAAAATCAACCCAAATTCATAAAATATTTACAAAATAGTTTTCAAGACATTTTCCAGCATCAGAGTCTCCCAAAACGATAAGTCATAAACAAGAGGATGTGTACGGTCACGCCTTCGCCTTCCCACGGTCATCCGAAGTACCTGAAACATAACCCAAAACTGTAAGTCAACGCTTAGTGAGCTCCCCCAAAGTACCACCACATAAACATATTAACAAACAGCATGCATACAGAGCCTTCAGCCTAACTGGAACACCACACCAGCCTACAGACTATCTGGAACGCTCACAGAACCTTCAGCATGACTTGTACGCCTCACCGGGCCTTCAGCCTATCTGCACCATTCTCCGGGCCTTCGACCTGATTGGTACGCCTCTCAGGCCTTCAGTCTATCCGGGACACCTTGGGTCTCTTGGCCTTCAGTCTACACTGGTCTGCCTCAACCTAACCACACAACATGTCGACATATACATAACATATAAACACATATATAACCAGTCAACAGACAATCAGGCAGATCTTCCAGATCTCTAAACATAGCATCATCCTATATACCAGGATACCGATCTAACAGATCACTACATTACGATAACATACTATCACATAACATGATATCTAATCCAATGGGCCAACCTTGGTGCATTCGACCCACAAGTACAGTAAGGGAAACTCACCTCACAAACTGGACAAAAGTTAATGAGGTCTCGACTTCGAATCTCAGCTCTAACTGTCACCTATTCCATCCAAATAACCAATCTCAATCAAAATCCCAAAATTCCCAAAATACCCTTAAGGTCAAACTTGGTCAAAGTCAAACTGGTCAAACCAACTAAGTCAATTGAGTCAACCTAGCTGAGTCAACCCAACCGAGTCAACTCAGCCGAATCGACTCAGAGTGAGTACGTGGGGCGTACTCCGAAGGTACGTTGGGCGTACTTCCATGTTGACCACCATCGGGGTGGTTAACCTCGTACGCAGGGCGTACTCCTAGAAGCCTCAAAACTCAATAAGTGCTTAATGGCTTAAGCACCCACGTCCATTTTTCAGACCCATAGCTAAAATACTCTCATAAGTCATAAAGTTTCCAACTTTATGACTTTGCATGTCCATTAAGTGCTTATCTCAACTTCTTAATCCATTAAGACCTTCTAAAGGATGTATGGAGCATAACCAACCACTTGAACTCCATTTTTATGACTCAAGACCCTTCCAAGGGTCTGAAAGGACAGCTCAATGGGTCAAGAACATGCTATGTTCATGAATCATCATTTTGGGACCAAAAAGTGTCTTTAAAGAGCAAAACCTAGATCTACAAGATGGAGTGGTAAAGATGCAAGCTTTATACCTTCAAGATGATGCAAACCAAGTAGAAATCACAGATCCAAAGTTCCCTCAACTCCAAGATCTTCTCACCACCTTCTTCTTTCTTCAAAACTCACTTTAAGGCTCAAAATTGCTCTCACTTGCTCTAGGGTTGCTTGAAGGTTGAAAACACAAAAGGAGACTGGGTAAGAAGAGGGTTTGTGTCAATAAAGTTGCTTAAATATGAGCCAAAGCCCTAAAATTAGGGTTTGCATGCCATCCGCGTATGCCTCACGTACGAAGTGTACGCCCAACGTATTAAGGCGCGCCTTAGTACGCTTAACGTACACACACGTACGCATGGCGTACTTAAAACTCCCAATTTTACCAAATTTCCACTGTGGGCCCTTTTTCATACTTTCTTACACTTAGGGACCAACAATGCAATATAAATCATTTATATTACCAAATTTGGAAGTACCTCATCATCAGGATGTTACAATTTTGCTTCTGAAAAAACAAACAACACCTAAGTTAGTTTTCATTCTTTTAGGTTTACAATGTTTAATGGGTTGATTGCATAAAATGTGACATTCTGTTGGCATTTTTTTGTTGGGTCTATTCCACAAAAACCTATTTACAACCTTGCTTTTTTAGCCTCAACTTTATTTTTTGTTTCTCATTTGCCATTATATTTTAAAAAGCGTTTTATTTTTGGGACCTTGGCCGGTCACCAACAAGTCATGATGACGTGTCGGTTACGTATCTTTCACAGTTTGCAGTTAGCCCCAATATTTACTTATGAGTTTGCATTTATCCTCAACATTTACGTATGAGTTTGAATTTAGCACCATCATTTTTTTGTTCCCCATTTGTCATTATTTTCTAGAAAATATTTCATTTTAGCCACTGGCCAGTCATAAGGTATTTTTAAAACGTAATAACTTAAAATGAAACAGAAAAAAAAACGAAGACAATAGTCGAAACTGTGACTTCTTTTTTAGGGTGGGACGTGTTAGCTAGTAAGCCAATGGCTCTTATTATTATTATTATTATTATTATTATTATTATTATTATTATTATTATTATTATTATTATTATTATTATTATTATTATTATTATTATTATTATTATTATTATCAGTGTTTGTTGTATTTAATGTACACATGTATTTTAAAATGAAGGAAAAGACCTAGTGTAAGTCTCGAGTCTGAGACATCTAATAAATGATATGACATGTTAATCTTTGAGCCAATAAAAATTGTCATTTCTTTGGTTTCTAAATAAATATGTCATTATAAATATCTGGCTTCTCAACAAATATGTAATCAGAAATAATCAATTGTTTCTTAGATGAGTTACAAATGAATTAACAATTTTGATTTGCTTAAGATTAGCATGTCATAATGTTTATTAGATGTCACAGACTCAAAACTTACACTATGTTTTTTTCCTTCATTTTAAAATACATGTGTACATTAAATACAACAAACATTGATAATACAAAAAAAAAAACCATTAACTGTTTTGACTCTTTAGAAGTATTTGGTTTCCCAATAAATATGTCATTATAAATAGTTAACTGTTTCTTAGATGAGTTGTGAATGAATTAACAATTTAAATTGGCTTAAAGATTACCATGACATATTGTTTATTAGATGCCACGAACTCATGACTTACACTAGGTATTTTCCATCATTTTAAAATACACGTGTATATTAAATACAACAAACATTAATAATACAAAAAAGAGAGTCATTGATTTAGTAGCTAACACGCCCCACCCCGGTCGTAGTTTTGACTCTTGCCTTCATATTTTCCTTTTTTCATTTTATACTTATTACGTTTTAAAATACCTATTTGTGGCTGGTCAATGACTAAAATGATTTTTTTTTTCTAAAAGATAATGGCAAATGGGGAACAAAAAAAATATTGGGGATAAATGCAAACTCATACGTAAATGTTGGGGCTAAATGCAAACTCATACGTAAATATTTGGGCTAAATGCAAACTATGAAAAATACGAAACCGACACATCATCATGATCTGTTGGTGACCGGCCAATGGCCCAAAAATAAAACGTTTTCTAATATATAATAGCAAATGAGGAACAAAAAATAAAGTTGGAGCTAAAACATAACAATATTATAAATATAATGATTTTTGTGGAATAAACCATTTTTTGTTCCCTAACTTTAATAACAACAATTTAAGGTAATAAGTTTTTGTTATTTTCTATTTTGGAAACCAAATGAATGGCTCAAAATGGAGGTTATTATAAACCTGATGTTAGGGTTGATCTCTCCAAACTTATTTGTTACATAGATTTTTTATCTTCATTTTTTTATATTTCTCATCCTACAACATATGAAAATTCATCCATCCCAAACTACATATATTGTTTTTACTTTTTATCAACTAACACATCTAACAACCTATTTTGGTAGCAACAATCAAGATAGACAAAACTAAAAATTGTTTATCTTTAATAGAGAAATATAAAATTTATTTAACTCAAATATGAGTAAAAATAAAAATAAATAAATAAATTTATTTTAAGGAAAAAAAAAAAGATTCATATACCTCAAGTTGAATTTTTTCGAAGTTCGGTTTTTTACTAGAAAAAGAAAACCTGGTTACTATTTAAATGCAACCCTATTGGCCTATTGGACCGAATTGACGGATCCTGCTAGTAGAAATGGATTAGACTTCGAAGGGACAAAGCCAAACCCAACAAAATTGAAAACCCTTGCAAGAGTTCAAACGTCCCCGCCGGAATACTTCGGTCGCGCTCGCCGAGCACTCACTTTCAGTTTTCCTCGGTCGCCGCCATAATAGGGGGAGCACCTCGCCTGCGAACTATCTGAACTACAGAATGCGATAGCCCTACGTATTGACGAACTGGTATACCCAATGGACCTTTCCATGGAAATCGATGAAGACGAAGACGTTAACAAACTGAAAAAGAGAAAAGCAACGAAGGCGAATCGGAGTAAGATCGATGACGCCGTCGTCGTTGCATCATCGAGGAAGAGGAACATTAAAAGAATCATATTATCTGTAACGAAGCCCTCGTATACTTTAAAGAGAGGCTCAGGGCGAGATATGCGTAGTTTGCGGTGGGAACATCGGAATAAACTGCGATACCTTCTTCGACAACTGATTCGGCGTCAAAATTGGGATGAAGCGTCCGGTGTGTTGAGCGTGTTGTTGAAGGGGACGCACAGGGAGAACAGTTTATCGACGAATCGGACTAAATATTGGGTATATTCATTTGCCTTTTGTAAAGAAATTACAGATACACTTTAACTTAATCAACTTAATACATCCCATGATCCAAGATTCAAGCCGAATGCAATTGATTTAACTCGTAGAAGGCGGCTGTACACATTGTAAACCATGTACCTTTACGCCTAATCTTCCTCAATTTAGTAAGAATGCATGTTCTTGGAAATCAGAGATGCATTTTGAGTTTGATCTAATCAACTAGAAACGTACTATTATTAGTGTTTAGTAGGAATTCTCTTGACTTCCAGTACTCCCCCATAATTTGGTAGCTGTTTGTTCCTTTAGCACCTTGAATGGTTTCTATCCTGTCATATTCTTTATGCAACTATAGCAGCATCATATATAGATGAAACAATTGTTGATCACCATTGCCTAGTTTTCTAAATATTCTCTTATTTTTAGTTTAACCTATGTCATTGCTGCTTGAGTAATTACTTGTTTATGCACTTGCAATGTAGGCTACATTGGCTCTTTTAGAACACATGGGATCTGCAAAAACAAAAACAAGAAAAATCCATCATTTATACGAAATATGGATGAAAAAGAATTTTGCAATTACAAAAAATAGGCGGTGGTTAAAGGTATCTATAGTCTTGATACATACGTTTTATATAAATATGTTATCTTTTGCCCTTATTGAAGTTTTGGATTTTTGGCAGGGTAGGTTTGATGTACAGTTAGAATTCCTCCTTTACTGTCTTTCACAAGGTGACTCAGATGGAGCTTACCAGGCTGTTATAAGGTTATTTTTGTCATGTACCTTTCTTTTTATTCTTTAGTCTGTATATATAAGGGCTTTATTGTAAATTCTAATCAAACTAAATAGTTTTCTATCAGTTTTCTGCAAGAAACAGACTTCACAAGTGACCCAATAGCAAATTTGGTTGCGGGGTTAGCCTTTTCTCATCTATGGTACAATTCCATTAAAAAAGAGATGCAATTACAGGATTCACTTGAACCTTCTACTTCCATTCAGTCAGGAATGTCCGGAATTGACCATTCCAATGGACAATGTGTGGTTGAAGTCCAAGATTCCGATTCCGCTTTCGAAAGGGATTCAAACACCTCCATCAGAATTGGCAAAACAATTGATGGAAATAGAGTAGTTCCAATGGAGGTTGATTATAATGTGAAAAAGGAAATGCAATATGAGGAACTACATTTGAACTCTCTTGAGAGTGATCAAATTGACAACTCTTCTCAATTCCCTCATACTGGCAACAAGCGATATGGTTCTATATTTTATGCTCGTGGTAGGTAATAGGGGTTTGATTGTACAACATTTATTGAATAAAATTCAATCATTGAAGAATTATTTTGGTTTATACTTGTACAGATGTTGAAAATTTCTTGATGCCTTTGAGATTTCCAAGCACAAATGAACTTGAGGATTTTCTCTCTTTTCAAAAGAGAATACACACTGATCACTATAAGGCTGCAGTGAAGCATTTAAGAGGTGCTCTTCATTCTACTCCACCAGCTTTTGAGGCTTTACTTCCTCTCATACAGGCAAGCAGCATTTCTCTTCACTTTCTAATTTAGGGTTAATGTCACTTTTTAGCCACAAACTATTGCCATTTTGCTATTTAAGTCCCTAATCTTTTAACTGTCTTCAATTGGTCATTAAACATCTAATGTGTTTTCAGTTACACCATTGGGACCAATTTTAACCTGGTAAACCCGTAATTACTCTGACATGGCATCCTACGTGGCATACAGTTGGAGACAATGACAAGAATGGGTGCCCTATACATATATAAAATGTAAACAGTTTCGCCAACTGTCTGCCACAGTAGAAGCTTAATGACCTATTGGATACAATTAAAAGATTAGGGAGTTAAACAGCAAAATGACAATTTTAACCCTCTAATTTATCTCAAATATAACTAAAATTGCACCTTCCATTTTGTCAGATGCTGTTGTTTGGGGATCAAGTGAAGGAAGCTATAGAAGAGGTGGAAAGTGTTGTTCAAATTTCTGATGCCACACTTCCTTTTAGGTGATCATTTTTATTATTTTATTTGTGAGAGCCGAGAACTTAATGTTAGGGTTTTAAGTGTCAAGTTGGTTCATTATGTCGATTAATTTTTGCAACTTTTTATTAATTAAGTTTTTTTTTTTTTTTTTTTTTTTTTTTCTAATGATGAAGGTTAAAAGCTAGTCTTCAGGAGCATTTTTCCAATGAGGATGCAACCAAATTGTGTGCATGCTTTGAGGAGACATTAAAAAAGGATCCAACTTGTAGCCACTCACTTTCAAAGCTAATAAGCTTTCATCATGATGGTATGTTATCATCTTGAACCTTTCCTTTCACATGTAGCATATATTAATGTATTTTCTATGACTCTTTTTGTCATCAAAAAGCCTTTTATTTTCTTGGAGTTTTTTTGTCCAGATTGCTATAAATCATAAGTCCTGTTTGTCTGATTTTTATATAATTTTCCAGGGTTTTACAATACAGAAATTTTGGTAGAAATGATTGCTTTGCATTTAGATGCCACATATGCCGACTGCAATATCTGGAGAGAGTTTGCTTCTTGCTTCATAAGGCTTTCTCAATGTGACGAGGACAGAATGTCAAGCTGTGTGGGTGAAGGCAAAGATAGTTCCAGAAAACATTCCAAGAATACCCCTGACATGTTTAAAGATAACACATCAAGAAAGAATTGGAGAATACGTTGTCGATGGTGGCTGACACGTCATTTCACCCAAACCATACTCGCATCAGAAGTTTCCTCAGGTATCCACTACCCTAGACAACATTTTCAATGATGAGGACAGGGAGGGCATTTACGTCTTTTTGTACAGACTAGAGATTTTGAGAGTGAGAGCGAGTCCTTGTCCCACCTTTTTTGGGTGGGAGAAAAAATTGTAATTATTGTCTAGTTGACAAACACAATACAACCTGTTATATCATGTTATGTGTTGTCCTGACATTGACATGTTACACTGTGAACAGGGAATGTGGAGCTTTTAGCTTGCAAAGCAGCTTCGGCGTGTCATCTTTATGGTTCGGAATTTGCGTATGTTGTGAAGGCTTGTACATACTTAAAGAAAGAAAAGAGTCGAGAAATCTCAATTTTGAAGATGCATGTGGAGAATGCTATTGGAATTTATGTCGCTTAGAGGGTCTCTACATTCTACAACCAGGTATTGATGTATGTATTTATTGGCCAAACTCAAAGGTAATGGCCTTGTGTCCATTATCTTTTTGTATTTACGAGAGGGTGTCTCAAAGTTTTGGTAGAAGTTAGGCTATTTATTACCCTCAAGTTTTGTAATTTTCTACTTGCATATAAATATATATATTATAATATTGTTTAGAGCATTTGTTTTAGTAATAATTATTTGGTTAATGTGTGTTGTCGTTGAAAAAGATACATGAGGGGTTCAGTCTCTCTACAAGCTATAAGCTATGTCTAAGTGTCTACGAGCATTACATGTTTAAGATTTTTTTTTTCTGGTTATACATATATAGATGGTCTTGATCAATATATATCATCAGTGGATATTGTACTTTCATTAAGTATCATGTCATGGTTTCATTATTTTCGGTTGATGAGATATGCTTAGCTTGTCATAACACATGCTTGGAATTTTTGGGAAGCATGTGGTACATTGTAGATAGCTACTGGTATTCAAGTATCAACATGATATGGTTAATGACGTTTTTTATTTATTTATTTATTTATTTAGGTGCGTCTTTTTGGATGACCCTTTGGAAGACAAATCTACTCTTACATTATTACACTTGTTGATGTTTTTGTTTTTAGATGGATAGGAAGGAAACATGTATGTGTGAATCTAATAAGAGTTTCACCTCTCATGGGTTTGAAGAGTGTAGTTTCATAATGAGATAAACTACTTTAAAAGTTGTCTCATACAAAATAACAAAAAATGAGAAAGTAGTACATCATAAATCCAATGGGTGGTTCATACATAGTGATGTTATGATTCTAAGATCTATGAATGTATGTTTAAAAGAGTTACTTTTGACATCAAAAGTAGTTTTTTGTCCCATAACATAATGGGAGGTAAGGTGTGAACAACTATATCGGGTGATCTCTTCCAAATGCAACATGAGCCCAGAAACTTCAGCCAAGAAAGAAATATATTTCTTAGTGAAATATCTATCAATCCACAAAGAAAAATTAATCGGGATGGATGATCTCTTCCAAATGCAACATTAGCCCAGAAACCTCAAGAAAGAAATTTTTCAATCCACAAAGAAGAAATAACTAGGATTGTGACAAATGGGAAAAAAGACATACCATAGTTAAAGATGAGCATGTATGCATCTACATACAAAACTAATATGCAAATAGTGGGACAATTATTACAATAAAAATGCAATAAAAACCTAACCACATGTACAAAGAGGGAAAGAAAGTTAACACCCCTTCCAAGTTTGACTTGATATCATAGGGGCAACAATTTTGAAAACCACATAAATTTTATAGTTTCTTCAAGTTTGACCTGATATGATAGGGCAACAATTTTGAAAACCACTTAACCACATATATTTTATAGTTTCTTATTTATTCATTTTTAAAATGAAATTCAGAGATAAAAGAGCAAATCAGTTCCCTCGTTGACAGTCCCTTGCCAGTCCAACATCTCTTCAGCTCCGAGACGAGTCGGCGTCTCTTTACGTCTACATGAATCATCCCTGCTCGTTGCTGATCTTCTTTTAAAAATCGAAGACTTGAAGTGGTTTACTTGATACTCATTCTTCAACCGAAGCTCTCATTGAATCATACTAACTGAAACCTGATGGCGGCGTATAGAGCTGACGATGACTACGATTATCTCTTCAAAGTCGTTCTCATCGGAGACTCCGGTGTCGGAAAATCTAATCTGCTTTCCAGGTTCACTAGGAACGAGTTTAGTCTTGAATCTAAATCCACAATCGGTGTTGAATTCGCCACCAGGAGTATTCGCGTTGATGAGAAGATCATCAAGGCTCAGATTTGGGATACTGCTGGCCAAGAAAGGTTCGTATTTTACCCTCCTTCTTTTCTTTATGCTTGCTTCAATTGAATCCGATTCAATCACGTACTTAGTGAAATGGTAATCAAATGAGAGTTTTGTCTCAACTTATGGGTTTTTTAGGGTTTACAATAACAATTGGGGGAACATAGTAAGAATCAAATTACACTTTCTATTTTCTGATTTCTGGCCTACAGGTATCGTGCAATCACGAGTGCTTACTACAGAGGAGCTGTTGGTGCTTTGATTGTGTACGACACAACACGCCATGTAACCTTTGAAAACGTTGAAAGATGGTTGAAAGAGCTCAGAGATCACAGTGACTCAAACATTGTGATAATGTTAGTAGGAAACAAAGCAGACTTGCGTCACTTACGTGCAGTTTCCACAGAAGATGCAAAGACATTTGCAGAAAAAGAAAACACGTATTTTATGGAGACATCTGCTCTTGAGGCCATGAATGTGGAGGATTCTTTCACTGAAGTTCTTACACAGATATATCATGTGGTAAGCCGAAAAGCACTCGATATTGGGAATGATCCTGGGGCTTTGCCTAAAGGGCAAACAATTAATGTTGGATCAAAAGATGATGTTTCTGCTGTCAAGAAAGTTGGTTGCTGTTCTAGTTGATGAAAATGGGGGAGAATGAGGATCAAGATTTTTGAAGTTTCTGGTGATATGTTTGATATCAGGTTAGTTTTTGAGCTTTTTTAACAAGAAATTCAGTAGACGAGGCTGCTGGTATTACTTCAAAATTTTCTGGTCTTTTTGTATTATTTGATTTGTTAACTACTATGGATCGGATCATGTATTATATATTTGGATACTTGTTCTTAAGATTTATAACATTTTTCGTTTTTAACATTCCATTGAAGTAATTTGGGATGTTTGTTTTGATGGTTTCTTGAGCATCAAAATCTTTGATCTTATAAAATCGTCTTAAAAAAATGTGATGGGTTGACGATGTGGAGCGTCTAAAGGGTTACTGAGTTGGTTATGCAATGAACTCGCACATTTTAACCAAAAATATCCAGTTTTGTCAGCAAAATTTTACCAATTTTGATGGTAATAAATTCATTTTACGGCACAAATTGGTAACACCTTAACAAACTGAAACATACTGTATAAAATATAAATTGATAAAAGTTGCATTTCGTTGCAGGTTTCTTGTTAGAAAAGTCGTAAGCTTTGGGCTTATTTACGAATTAAGTTGTGACTTTTACTTTTTTCAAACAAAGAGGACAAGAAATTGCAAATGTTTATGATTTTAGAGGGTGTTTGGGATTACTTTTTAACTTCAAAAGTCATTTTTGTAAAACGACTTTTTACAAAATAAGTTTTTTTAAAATGTGTTTGGATTATCTTTTGAGGGCAAAAGTCCAAAGCATTTTTTACAAAAGAAGTTTTTTTTAGGGGGTGTTTGAAATGTGTTTGGATTAGCTTTTGAGGGCAAAAGTCAAAAGTTGTTTTTAAAAAGTGTTTGGTTTAACTTTTACATATAAAATGACTAAAAAAAACATTTAAACAACAAACCAATTTCATTAACCTTCCAAAATGATTTCATCAATTTCACAAATTTCTAATCAATCTTTCATGAATTATAGTTAATCAAAACAGAAAAAATGGAAAAACAATGGAAGAAACAACACAAATCAGAAGAAACAAATTGAAACAATTTCCAAATGGATACCTGTTAACACAAATCGGTCCTGTGAACAAAAAAATTTCATCAGTTTAATCAATATTTCATCCATATTTCATCAATTTCACTAATTTCAAATCAATAATTGATCAATTTCACAAATCAATACCTGTTAACACAATATCTCATCAATTTAATCAATATTTCATCAACACAGTACAATCGATACACTCTCAAAGTCAGAATCTAAAGAAACAAATTGGAAGAAGCAACACAAGTATAATAATCGAAAATCAGAACACCACGGGTATGATAATCGAAGGAACAAATCAATACAATGGAAGGAAAATCGAAAATCGTCAAGGGCATTTTCTTTGCTAATGAAAATCGAAAATCGATACAAAGGAAAACCAAATCGGAGGTGAAGCTTACCTTATCAGAGATGGAGGAAGGAGACTCTGACAATGTTGGTTGATTGGAGGAGGATCGCCGATGGCCTCGGAGTGGTGAACGAGCGGAGAGAACGAGGGTGAGCAGAGAGAACGAGTGATGAACGTAAATGTGGGTGAATTGATTAGGGCAGTTGAGGGTATAAAAATAATTTAGGTTTTTAGGGGTTCAAAAGTCTCAAAAAGATATGTTTTCATGACTTTTTGAAACATCATTTTTCCTACTACACAAAAAGTTACTTCTAAAAGTTTTTTTCCTTTACCAAACATCTTTTGGTTTTTTTTTTTTAACTTTTTGAAAAAGTTAAAAGCTAAAAGTTGTTTTAAAACTTATCCTAAACACCCTCTTAGCCTATAAAAAAGTACAAAGGACAAACTATGTCAATGTGTTTTTGTTTTAAAAGATCCTTAATGTTTTTTTGGTAGTCTAAAGGCTTAAAGTCCATTTTCTCATGTTAAAAAAACCATTTTAAGAAAAATGAACTTACCCTTGCCTTGTCATTAATGATATGGCCACACCACACTTCCATTTCTTCTTTAATTACATGTCGGTCTTCTCCTTCTACCACCGGTCCTCTCTAAAACTCAAGAACTCATGTTTTTCACACACACATTAAGGGCTTTAGGGTTTTTTGGGTTCACAATGTCTGCAAACGCTTACCAGTTCAACCTTTTTTTTTTTTTTTGCTTCTCTTTCTCAAATGTCAAAATCAACACCCACCTAAGTTTAGCAAAGAACATTTAACAATGTTTGCCTTATCATATAGGCCCGTCAACCACCCTTATAATTTGTCTACGGATCATTATGTGTACACATGTGAACAGTGTAAAGAAATTATATTATTATTTAACATAAAACTTTTTGCACACAAACCTTTAGATTAAATGTCTCTTCCAAGTGGTAACTTTGTTGGATATTAGAATCTAATTTTTGAGCTCTGTGTTTTGGAGTTATTGTATGTGGAAGGAATCTAATATGGTGGTTTCAGTAAAAATCATGAACCCAGCCTCCTCCAACAATTAGTGGTTTGACTTCTCATATATGGTCGTTTCATGGAATCTTCGTTTTGCAGAAATCGTGAACATATTGTGAACTTGACTAAGTTTACACATAGGATCCCTGTGTACTAGATTGTGCTTATGTGGCATTACAATTAATGGTCTAAAATAGCAGGTAAAAACAGACTTTAAGTTAGACTACCAAAAAAAGCATTAGGAACATTTTAAAACAAAGCGGCAGAGTTTGTTAGGCCTCAGTGACATTATCCCGTAAAAACCGTAAAAAATTTATCAACCGTTAGTAACAAAATACGATATCTTTTTAAAAAATAAGATCAAATTTTAAAGGTTTTTTTAAATGACTTTCTATAATCTTATTTCATCGTCTTACTATATTTTTCTACCTACCAGACACACATCGTCTCATTATAATTTTTTAAATGACTTTCTAAAATTTAATATAAATAATAATATAAAAATTACAAAACAAAACACCTATTTAAAAAAAATTACTAAGGTTACCTTCTATCATACACAAAATACATCTGTTAGGTTGAGAATATATATAATTATATTTTTGTTAGATAATAATATCATACGTTAGAAAAAAGAATATAATTATATTATAATATAATAATTATTTTTTAGAGAAGTAAAAATACAATAAGATTATAATAAGATAACAGATGAGACATAAATTAAGACTAACGAGAATACGTTGAGGCTATCTAAATAGACAGTGAAATTACATTGAAATTATTTTTGATTAGATAAAAAGAATAAAATAAGATTATAATAAAATACTCTTTATGTCTCATATTTATTGTTCATTTTTTATTTTTGAAGTCTTTATTTTTCAACTTTGACTTTAAATATTTTATTTGTGTTATATATATTACTTGATGAAACTTATAACAATGAAAAGACATTTAAACACAATCCATTCATATATTTTGGATCGAGTATTATATATCAAAATCAAAAATATTTAAAGTCAAAGTTGAACAATAAAGATTTCAAAATTAAAAAAATAGACAATAAATATGGAACGAAAGTAGTGTAATAAAACTAAATTGAAACAAAATTATAAAAAGAAAACATTTTTAAAAAATTCTTTAATTTTTGTCAAACAATAATATTTTATTTGTAAAAAATGACTTTTGTTATAAAATCTCAAATCTACGAAACATTTATTAGATTCTTTTATCTTTTTTTTCCCGTCAGGCAAAATACAAGGACTTTTACATCAGATAAAACTTCAATTTTATGTGTAAATCAAGTTTTGTACACACACCCAGCTAGATGGGAAAATGACAAGTTTTTGCTTGAGTTTTTGATGTAAAGTACTAAAGTATATATCTGCATGAAGAGAAAAGAGAAGCTTTAAAACTTGTTTTTAAGTTATGTAAATAATATCCTCTTGTTTTTCAAAACGAACTTGGAAAGTAAAGTTAGCATTATTAAAACCAGCAGCAAAGCAAAAAAAAGTAAAAGAGAGATTGAATGAAGAATGTTCACCCTGATATTAACATTCATAAGTACATCCATACCCCCAAACAACATCATCCATCAACATCATCATCATCCATTCCAATCCACCGACAGACACCCAGTGAACCAACAGGAAAAAAAGTCTGTACAAAAAGGTTCAACCAACCCACGTTTTCAATATTTACCATAATTTATAACAAGAGAAACAACACCATCACCTTTCTTTCTCTCATTTTACTCTTATATAATATATATATATTTATATATATAAAAAGAAAAACACGATGCCCGAATCTTTTTCAAGCTCTCATGTTTCCCTTTCCATTTCTTGGATTCATTTTCATGACACCGACTCCTTTGGTTGTCCAGCAAGTGCTGTTGATTTGCAAACGGGGCATGTGTTCTTCACCACCAACCACTTTTTAACACATTCCACATGGTACTCATGCCCACAATCTACCACCCCTATTTCTTCTCCATCATCATAATTTGTCTGTAAAAAACACAAATCACAAATCCTTCATTTTTTCTACTTATCAAACAATAAAACATATACTAATATGACATGTAGATGGATACAAGAGCATTTGTGAAAGTAGGTTGCTATTTTATGATATGAAATACCTGACAAATTACGCAAGAGTTAAGTTCTTGATCATTAGAAGATTTGGATGATGTAAATACTCTTGTTTTTAGATGTTCTACAACGAAATCATCTGATAAGCGTGAACCAACGCTTCCAATTTGTTCACCAAGTGCAAGAAGTTCCTAAATAGAAACAAAAATATTGCAAGAATCACGTGACAATATCTTTGTATATAATTGAATTAGATGTATAACGTCCCATTAAGAAAAATTATAATCTTTATATCATTGATGGAAATGTGAACCTTTTTTTTATTGTTTGGAATGAAAAAAAAAAAAAAAAAAAAAAAAAAAAAAAAAAAAGATTGTTTAACAACTTGCCTCATATGACATGTGATCGATATCTAGGCGCATATCTCTGTGATGGTCAACTGAATGTCCTACTTCATGGTAACCAGAAATATCAAGGATTGCAACTCCCTACATGTCAAACACAAATGAATTAGTCAAAGTAACAAACTCAAGATTTTGTTTTTCTTGGAATTTAGATCCAACGTTTACTATTTACTACATACACTCTTATAATGATAACAAGCGTTTGGTTCGTAGAGTGTTTTTGGAAAGAAAAAAAAAAATCTGTCCAAGGAATTGGAATTTGATGGATTTGGAATATGAAGGGAATTGAATTTTGTAACACATTTGGTTGGCAGGAAGTGGAATGGAATTCGGGAAACCAAGAGAGGTAAGAGGCATTGACTTGTGAAATTCTAGGAGTAAAAGTGTATTTGAATATTTTTAACAAGAGGGATGGAATGTTGAAATCATATGGTCAAGGATTTTTAGGAATTTCAACAAACTTCAATTCCATACTCATTTGCAACCAAGAACAAGACCGGAATCGGTCAAATAGTTGTATTTATTTTGAAACGGAGGGAGAATTATTTAATACCGGAGCATATAAATGCGAAAAACTTATTTATGCAAACAAGTTACTTTTTTACCACTTTATGCAACAAAGTGAATTTCTTACCATTTATGCAACCATGTTTCAATTTGCTACCAATTTGTTACCAACTTATGCATTATTTACCTATATGGTTGCATAAGCAGATATAAATATAAAACTTGGTAACAAATTAGAACACGGCTTCATAAATTGGTAAGAAATCCAGTCCCTTGCATAAATAAGTAATTACTAATTATCCCTTGAGGGAAATTTGCATGAAATAAGAGAGAATACATCTTCAGGGAGAACTCTGAGATGAGGAAAGCCACGATGCCTTGCAGTTGCCTCAAGCATCAACTCGCGTCTGTGAGGCCGATAAACCCTAAGCCCAGTTGGCGGTGTGGGTGTGGGACCCACAAATCTAGGCCCGGGCCCGGGTGGTTCCATCCCATTTTGAAAAGGATTTATGGTGGCGGTGTTTGCCGGAAGTCTGAGTGATGTTGATGCTAACTGAGAATGGAACTCCATATTCATATTGTGGCCTTGCATTGGCGGCATTGGTGGCGGTGGTGGGTGGTGGAGATTGTGGGGTCCATGCACAAAAGCTCCCGAATTCCTGTTTCCATATCCATGTAATCCGATGTTTGCAGCCTCGTTCATATGTCCTGCATTAAACAAAAATTTAAAATTGGATTGATTTAATTGGAATGTTTTATCAGGGTGGGGTTCTGTTTGGTTGGATGGAAATGGAATGGAAAAGGTAATGGAATGGAATGGAATGGGTCATTACATTCCATGATAGTGTTTGGTTGGCCTGTAGGAAACTAGGAATGGAATGAATTTTTTATATTATATGTGATTGTGAAATGAATACAAGGTATAGTTTTAAAACTGCTCTATACATTATCATTATCAAATATAACTACTTTACAGGCAAATTAAAGAAGTCATGCCATATTGTCTAATAGTCTTCATGTTTGAGAAAATTACAGAAATGATCCTTGCAAAATTATCTAATGGCCCCTATGTTCGAGAAATTTACAGAAATTGTCGCTGCAAAATTATCTAGTGATGCATATGTTTAAGAAAATTACAGAAATGGTCGCTGCAAAATCGTCTGGTGGTCCCTATGTTTGGGAAAATTACACAAATGGTCCCTGTGTAAAAATTATGTAAAGGTCTCTATGTAAGACAAAATTACAGAGATGACCCCTTTGTAATAGCGAAATTACAGTGATGGTCCCTGTGTAAGAAAAATATACAGAAATGGTCCATATGTAATAGCGATATTATAGAATGATCCCTATAATACTGCAGTTACAGAAATGGTCCCTGTGTGATACTGAAATTACAGAAATGATCTATGTAAGACAAAATTACAGTATAATTACAGAATTTGCTATTTACAAAACTATAAACTTAAAGTTCATTAAGACCCAATCACCCAAATAAGATTATTAATTTTTAAATAATAAAATTATAATTTAATTAAAATCATGAAATTCATAAAAGAGATTCATGTCATTAAAATTTTAGAAATAAAATGGGGTTATATAACAATTTCCCAATTTGGAATGAAAATTAACAAAATGAAAGGGATCAGATTCCTTCTCTTCCATCAAGCACAACAAACATTTTTTTTTTCCATTCCGATGCAAATTAATCATTCCATTCCTTCTCCGATTCCAGCATACCAAACCATACCTCAATGCTTTGTGATAGTAATACATGGCAAGTAAATAATTTTAAAAGTCACCAAAAATGGAAATCTTGTGATTAGATCATTCCCAAAGGTAAATTCTTGCGATTCTCACACTAAATACAAATTAGGGGTCATTTGAATGAACATCTAAACAATACCTTGAAGATAAGGTAAACCGGGAGCATGATTCCATGAAAAAGCACCGGAAATGGAATCACCACCATTCCCACAAAACTGCTGATCTAACCATGGTGCAGGCACACCATAATTCCCTGGAATCAAATGCCCACTACTATGAGCCAAAACAGGGTCAACCCCAATTCCACCAGAACCTCCTCTATTCCCCCCTCTAAACTCCGGAATCCCAAACGAACCAGAACCAGAACCGCCATCCATCATTCCCCCCTCTGTGTTCATCGGAATCGCAACCGAAGAACTCGGCCCAGCTGCTGCTGCTGGATAAAAGTAGTGAATATTCCCTGGAAACCCTTCTGCATTCTTTCTCTTAAATGCACCATTAATTCCAATTCCATCCATAAACTGACCATCATTCCTTCCACGAATGGAAAATGGAATCTGATCTGGAATCCCATGATTGATGGCAACTGGAAAGATTCTAGCACCAGGAGGTGTCATGTATACATTATGAGGATGATGATCGTATTGAGTCATTGTGTGGGGCAGGGGGGCATGATTTTCGGGCAGGTGTTGAGGGTTGAAACTAGTTCTGTTTCCGGGCAGTGGTGGTAATATTGTATGGTTTTCGGGCAGGCGTTGAGGGTTGAAGCTTGGGATTCCACCATAAGCTTCTGGATGAAGATGACCATGTTCTGTTTCAAGTATTGGACCCGTATAAACCATGTTTCGTTGTCCCATGTTCTTGAGTTATGATTTGCAAGAAAATCCTGAAAATTTAAAAAAAAAATACAAACTTTTTAGTTAACCTAAGAAACCCTGGAAGAATGTTTTGTATAGACTTTATAACGATTAATGAACAATCAATAAACATTTAAAGAAGATGACAAGAATTAGTTTTTTGTCACCATTTAGGCTGTTATAATCGAAAACAAAATTAGACCCTGTTACTTTTTTTTCGAGTGAATGTTGTCTGGATAAATGATGTCTAAAAAATATTTGAGAATATGAGGGCAAATTTGTAAAAAAAAAAATAGGAGGTAATGAGGAAAAAGCTTCCTTGTAAAGACTTTCTATAGGAAGTCGTTCTTTCTGCATTAGGTCAAAAAGAAACACTTTAGGCCATGCCCCTACTAAGTTCATTAAGTCAAAAAGAACACCCTTTTAGAGGGTTTTATTATATACAAAAACATACATTATAGGATCTGAACACATGTGGATATGTACATTTAGGAGTGTTTAAAAAGTGGAATCTCACAAAAAACAGAAAGTAAATTTTAGAAGGCGAAACTGAGGGGACTACATGAAAAGCATTAATAGCCTAACCCTAATATGGCACTCTGTATTTGCAACCATTGAACCATGTTACGTGGTGCATAAGAATTTATAAAATTGCACCTTTTGGAACTCTAATAACCTAAGTTAAATAATACACCGACAGGCAATGTATTACATATGATGCTTGAAAATTGAAATATTCTTGAAGGCTCACTACATCACAAGTTTAGTTAACTAATATGACACCACACACCTTATAAAAAGGTTATACAAGTTGAAACAAATGCTAAATTTCACCATTCTTTTCCTCTATTAAGTATTTAAGTTTATGCTAACTATTAGAGTACCTTCCACCGTTCACCTTCTAGGCATAGTACATAGAGGGTGGGTATGTTTCTTTTTTTCACATTAAGTATGTTTAGATAAATGATGTTTAAAATATATCTGATAAAGAGTTATAACTTCATGGAAAGTCTCTTTTTCTGATGTTCTCTATTAAGTCGTTCATTTTGCTTTTAGTCTAGAAAAAACACCCATATACAGATTACCATATTAAGTCATCTCCCCATTAAGTGTTTTAAGTCCACTAATGCATAAAGAAACAACACCTTTGATTTAGATGGAAAAAAGTAGAAACTGCAACTCTTTATCACTTAAATGCATTTTTGTAGTGCATTTTCAAAATCATTAAAAAAAAAAAAAAAAAAAAAACAGTCAAAACAGTACCAATAAGAAAAAACATGAGAGTGCTTTTGACTCCGGATATAATCCAAAACAAGACATAGAAATGGAAGCTACACAAATCGACAAAAGAACAAGAGCACAAGCTTTTTAAATTAACAATAGGTATAATATAACCTTTATACGCGGAGAAATTTGGCCAATAGTTGCTAAACATGGAACAAGGAAAAGAAATTGCTACGAGTGATAAATAGTATATAATAAAACCCTAAATAGTATATACTCGTTTAACTTTACGAATAACACAAAACATGAAAAAGAAAAAACACATAAGCTCTCTTTGTTCCAAATCAAGAGAGTGATTTCATAATTTTGATGTACATTTCAATACCCGAGTGATTTAACACCACAATCGCAGTTTTTGATCATTACTTAAAGGCATACATGATAACATAAGGAATTCTATAAAAGATTGAAAGAAACCCTACAAGCTTCTCCTTTCTTTTCACAATGCCATAGGTTCAAACCCTATAAAAATTTCGTTGCCTGATAAAATTAAGCAGGAATTCAACCATAATCAAGAATTGCCCCAATTTTTCACGCATCTTTTAATAACAAGAAACATGAAAGACCACAAGTATAATCTTGCAATCAGCATTTGACAAAAGAAGGTGCCTTTTTCGTTTTTTTTTTTTACCTAGCAATCGGCATTTGGGTAAACAAATGCATTTTCTGGGTTTAATTTTGTTTCGTTGTTTTTAATTCCGTTTTAATCCTGCTAATGAAAATTTTCCAGTTCGAATAAGCAAAATCAAACAACTTCCATCGACAAATAAAAAATTCTCAAAACAAGTCAACAAACAGCATAATTTCCCACAAAACCCAGTTCGAAAAATCAAAATAAAACACAAATCATCGAAAAAACTGTACCTTTTTATCATCAACGGACTCCAGAGCTTGTATTAAGTTACCAATTTAAAGCCCCTTCAACAGAAAAAGCCCTACCAAGAAAGACGATCATCAACACATTTATAATCCCCAAGGAAAAACCCTTTTCCCTCAAGCAATGATGATCCATGTATGTTCGAACAACATCAATTTTATGGTTTTGTTTTTTTATCTACTAAAAATACTTAAAATCAGATTCTACAAACAAATTAAAGACAAATTGGGGGAAATTGGGTGTAGATTGATGAAGGACATACCCTAATGAGGGTTGATCGGAGCCTTGGAGATGGTAAAATCGATCTAAATATTTTCCAATAAAAGAGAAGATAAATTATTTTGAGAGAAACAAAGAGATTCTGATGAAAATGAAAACCCTCGTTGTCTACTTATTTCTACAATTTTGGCTTTAACCGCAATCGTTTTCCGTATTTATATTTACCCATTTTTATGCAATTTATTACAAAAATATATATGCTGTCCATGTGCTTTTTCTCTTTATTTTTTATTTTATTAGTTTTCCGATTTCAGTCACTTCTTTATCTTGGCCTTATGAAAGTAGAAAAAATAATAATAACAAACAATAAAAAAAAATATCACCAAAAAAGTGAAGAGAGAGAAAATAAAAGAAGAAAAATAAAAAGATCCGGATTAAAAATAAATGAAAGGCAAATGAATATTTTATGTGTTCGGAGTGGAAATAAAGGAAAAAAAGATTACATTCAAGTTTTATTTTCAAGATCATTTTTTTTAAATCCTTTCAAATTGAAATGAAAGTTAAAAATCAATGACATCAAAAAATTTTAACCTTTCTTTCTGGGCTCCATCAACTTCTCTCCATTTCACTCTTTAACTTGTACTTATTAGGAACATAAAGTAAAGTTTCAAAAAATAGAAAAAATGAACAATAATAAGTGAAAATTCTGAAAAAGATGGTTAAATGAAGTCTAAAAATGATAAGAAATCGAGAGTGAAGTCCATCACTGAAGCAAAACCTACCATTGCATTGTCACTACGCTTTTTGCGTATTTCCCTCTCCATAGTTCGGTTTTGCCATGTTTGTGGTATATGAGTAGTTGTTATAGAATGTTGGTGTGTTGTGGGACATGTCATTAGGAAGTGGATTGTAAGATATGGTATCGGATTCAGTGTACATCTTTGGGTTCATGATGATTTCGCATTCATATATAATGGTTTCCATGTTTAGGACAACAATGATCATGCAAGCTAGATGGTTGAATAAGGTGGATAGATGTATTAGTTAAGCTAGATGGTTGAATAAGGTGGATAGATGTATTAGTTATAGGGGTGTTTGGGATAGTTTTTTAAATTAAAAAGTCCTTTTTAGAAAATGACTTTTTGATTCATGTCTTTTTCCAAAAGATAGTTTTAAAATGTGTTTGTATAAACTTTTGAGGGGCAAAGGGAAAAAATGCAAAAGTTGCTAAAAGTCACATATTCATGACTTCTTAACCCCTCATTTTTATTCTTCTCAAAAAGCTAATTTAAAAGATCTTTTGAAGTTACCAAACATCTTTTTAAACTTTTGACTTTTTGAAAAAGTCAAAAGTCTCAAAAGTCATTTAAAAAGTTATTTAAAAAGGAAAGACAAACACTCTCATAGTTATATACTTCAAGCTTTCAATACCACTTAATTTTAACTAATAACTTTAATTGAAATGCATTAATCATTAAGCATCGACACGTACACACATACATACACACACGCATATATATATATATATATATATATATATATATATATATATATATATATATATATATATATATCAAACTTACAGGGCTATCAAGGTTTGGTATTGCATTTTGACTATTCAATGTATGTATGTGAATTTAATTATCATGTATACATAATCAATGCAAGTTTATGATGAAGTAATATAACACAAATCAACAAGTAAACATTTGTACTTAGAGGTGGTATACTTTTTAATATCACATACAAGTCAGAACTAATGTTTGTGGACATGTAAGGGATTCAATGATCCATAAATTCAACAAATACTATTATCCTATGTATCCCTAAAACAAAAAAAATTTAATAATATGAGAAGGGAAACTCCATTTCTTATAAATATTTAGAAGTTATATCAACTTATATGTATAAATGACAGATTTTACCTACAGAAAAAACAACTTAAGGCAAGCAATTTAATAATATACATGACATGTAAAATTTTACAACTTAGTTACATTGTCAGTGGTCTAAGGCTATTAGTTATGATAAATTCAGTATGAAATGTTCATCTTATCCAATACTTAAAATGGTGACGATATAGCCAAATTACATAAATTCTTACAACTTAGTTACATTTAATCATTTACCAAATTATATAACTTCGTCAACTTGATGTACGGTTATCATTTGGTAAATAACTAAATGATGATAATTTGAACTTAGATGGCTAAATGATAACGTTATTATAATTTTAATAGTCATTTAAGTTAAAAGTACTTGAGGTAACAGGCAAAACCAAAGAGTAAAATGTCATAAGGGAAAAAAAACAGAAATGAAAATGCAATTATTTAATTAATATGATTTGAACTTATATAATTAAATGATTACATTTTATAATTCCCATGGTCATTTAATTCATATAAACATTCAAACAAATCACATGTAATTGCATAACTTAATGTATGTTGATTGTGTTTAAAAACCAATTTATACAAATATAAAACTCCATTGTTACTATCGGTACTTGGTATAGCGTGTAGACATGTTTTCTTTTTTTTGTATTAAGATCAAAAAGTGAAAACACAATTTTCAAGTGAGAGTAAAAACATAATTGAATATATGAAATCATCTTATCTTTGAAATATGATGATTATAATACAATTTCATTAGAATATTAAAGTATTTATTTTTTATATGTTTGAATTTTTTTTTTCATATGATTAACTTGAAATGTTGTTTAGGTGAACGTTGTTCAACAAATTATTTTCTAGAAATAATTCATGTTTGAATCATGATCCATTATCGTATAAGACTTAGATGTATTTGTATATATGAACACATGTTTATAGTTATTTGATAAAACAAATAAAGTGATTATTAAAAAATAATAGTTCAAGAAAATAATTGCTAATATTTTTAATAAATATTAAGACAAAATAGGTAGAGTTATCATTTTATTTCAATTTTTTAAAAATTACATATTCAAATGCATATATCAATGGTCATCGGCTCATCGCATGAACCTCATATGAGATATTCACAACTTTATTTGGTAACAAATCTTGTACCCTAATAAAAAATAACCGAAAACAAAGTAAATTTTTTTTCCAAATTATGAATATTTTAGGCTTATGCCAAAAAGAAAATGAAAGCAACACAATGGATGTTTATGGTGGTTCATAGGTAGGTTAACTTGCAAGTTAGGGTCTCAATTGGACAACCAACAATAATAAAATCTTCAATGGACTATTTGTTTGCCATGAAAACTACCCCTAATTCGTATAATAATTAAAAACAAATGGTAACTTTATTTAAAAACATATAAACAATTCAAACACACCATATAGTAATATTTTAATTACAAACTAATTAAAAATATTTTTTTATTTTAAAATGTATTTAAAAGGTCAACATAGAAGAGCCAAAGGTGATGTATCAAATAATGATGGTGCAAAGACCCCTTTTACATATACTTTGCACCTTGTATATTTGATAATTGCAAGTGGATGTTATCAAATAAATAATTATAGAGTTTGTAATTAAAAAAATATGTTGATACATATTGAAGCGGATTTCGTAGGATTGAGTTGATGTAAAATCCTCAAGGTTAGATAATATTAATTTGGGGTGTATTTTCTATTCTTGGATACTTATTTAATTAATGGGAAATTGAATAATCTAACCCTTATAAACATGGTTGTTAATAAAAATAATCACTTCAATTTATTTATTTTTTGTAAAAATGACCACATACTCCGGAATATCATATTTTTTGTAAAAATGACCATATACTCCGGAATATCATATTCTGGAATGCGTAATTTCATTTCGGACTTCGTATCTGTAATACGATATTCCATAGTATTTATGATGTTGTTTTAGAGTTGGTGTTGGTTGGTGGGATTTTGGTCCAAAATCTGACACTCGTACGTTCTTGACTAATAAAGTGTATTTCAGTCTACAGTCCGGAACGGTCGTACATTCCGGATTGATATTCCGGAGATCTATAATTAGGGTATTTTTCTGGTTTTTGTTCCATATATGTAACGCTCGTGTTTCTAGGCTAAGCATTATTATAACGATGTAATAGTTATGGTCAACAAGTGTAACCTATTTCGAAGTAATGAAGAGGAACTATTTGAGTATTATATGAATTATGTGATTTTATGTGCATTATACTTGCTATTAACGATGTAATAAAATAATAATAAAAATAAGCGTCAAAAATAAAATGATAGATAGACTCAATATCTATGAAGAAAGTTCAAGTAGTCGTAACAAGGATTTCGGGAATATAAGGAATGCTAAAATCCGACTTATAACGAATAAATTATGATATGTCGATGTTTTGCGGCAAAACCGACACGACACGGAGAATCGTAAAAAGTGAGTTTGCGATAAAATACTTTTTAGCCTTAGTGATCTAAACGAAAGTTGTAGTATACGTTAAACCGAGAGCGTACATAAAAAGAACGTCCAAATCTGACTTCGTATGAGGAAGTTATGATTACTCTAAGATTTAACATAGGAGTGCACAACCCGAAATTCGAATTTTAGATCGACCGATTTTTAGCCGACACAATCTAAACGAGAATCGAATATCTCGTTAATAGGAGCTCAACGATATAAAGACAGACGAAAACGGACGTCGGATGACAAAGTTATGAATTTTTAACGGACTTTACCTGTCTAAGTCTGTTAAAATATAACTTTAAAAATAAAGTCAAAGTTAGTCGACGGAGTCTAAGCGAAAGTTGTAGATTATGTCGCCACCTAGTTGTTGCTCAAAGTTAATCACTACCCCATTGGAGCTCAACCAATCCATACCCACTATAACCTTATTCCCACGCAGGGGAATAGGAATCAGATCTACTGAAAACTACTGATCGAATAATTGTAGCGTACATCCTCTATGAACCCTCGCAACCCTGACGGTCCTATCATCTGCTATCTCTACATCAAGTGGGCAATTCAGCTCCCCCGTAGCTCTACTCAATCGCTTGCTAAGTGCGAGCGACACAAAAGATCAGGTAGCCCCCGATTCAAACAATACCATAGTTGATATGTCGTTCACTAAGAACGATCATATACACAAACACACAAACATGAGTAATAATCATAAATAATAAAGAGATAATGGAGAAGATACATACCCGTAAGCACATCAGGGGTTGCACGTGCCTCCTCTGTTGTCAACTGGAAGGCTCTGCTCTTCGTCGCTGGCGCCTCTGCCCGGCCTTGACGGCCGTCTGTAATCCTCAAAGTGGTAGGAGCGGGTGCCACCACCTGTCCTGCTGATGCTAGACTCAGACACTGGGACTTCTTGTGTCCCCTCTGATTGTAATGAAAGCAAATCAGATCAGATGTTGTAGTGGTGGTGGTAGTAGCAGTACAATCCCTGCTGACATGTCCAGTTCGGCCGCACTTGAAGCAACCTGAACTACCCGCCCTATACGGCCCCTCATGCCCCCTGCCGCACTTGGCACAGCGGCCTCGGCCATGTTGGCCCTTCCCTCGGGAATCTACCTTGGGCTTTTTGCCCGCGCCCTCTGTGCCAGACACTACCTCTGGCTTCCTCTTCCTCTCCATCTCCAAATCAATCTCCCTCTCACAAGCCCTCGCTATCTATCATATCCTCCAACGTCCTGCAGCTGGACCGGATCACAAACTGTCTGATATTACTCCTCAGCATCTCATGGTATCGGGCCTTTTTCATCTCCTCATCCGCCACGTACTGCGGAACGAGAAGGGCCCTCTCCCTAAACTTGGCGGTAATCTTCGCCACTGTCTCAGTTGTCTGTCGGAGATCCTGGAACTCCTTAGCAAGCTACTGCACCTCAATAACAGGTGCGAACTCGACCCTAAACCTGGTCGTGAAATCACCCCAAGTCACCGCATCCAACACTGTATCATCACCAATAGCTCTCCCAACCTCCTCCCACCAGTCACGTGCCCTGTCCTTCAGAAGACAAGATGCAAGCCTAACCTTGTCCCCCTCGGGACATCTGCTGGTGCGGAACGCGTTGGCGACATCAGCCAACCACCTGTTGCTAGCAATAGGGTCCCGAGCCCCATAATAGTCGGGAGCTCCACATGCTCTGAACTCCCGAAAGGTAAGTGTGCGCGATCCCATCATGGCCGCTATCTCAGTGCGAAAAGTACTCAGCTTCTCATCCAAAAGCTCTAAGATACCCTCCTTGATCGATCCAAATATCACAGGAATCTACTCTAGAATGTTGTGTGTAACCTTAGACGAAATAAACTCCCTCGTCTGCTCATCTATCTGCTCGGATCCAGAGCCCGAGCCTGATCCCTCACTGAAGTGCCCGTCGGCCTAGGATGTAGAACCACCATACTGAAAATACACCATAACAAACATCAGTATACTCATCAAATCTCGTGGGATCTAACATACTACAAGTTTCCTGGATTCATCTCAGCCTTTCCTGATTCGAGTACGGATCCTCTACTTTCAGTAGTACGGGCCCATACTACCTTCCACATTTATCCGTACTTTCCTCAAGAATTGCCTTGACTCCACCAAGTCCCTTTTACTACTATAACTGATCTCATACTAAACTCTTCCTAGGCTTTCCCTAGGGTAATCACCAACCCACTCTCCGCCATCAGCTGCATAAGAAGTCCCTGCTACCTCCCCCTAACTAGCTCGTGAATACTATTACATATCACTACGACTAGATAATTCTTCGAATGAGAGATCCTTCCCTACAACGGTTGGACTAAAACAAGAGCTGTGCAATAGAGTTAGACCTAACATTCTGAAATTATCTAATCCTCGCAATATGTAACGTAACATATTCACTTACTAGTTAGTAAAAGATTACTAGAACTCCTAAAAGCACAAAGCAAGCAGCATTCGAGCATCGAGTAAACATAATCAAACATATCTCTCTCAGGCTATCCCTGACTAATATGTACTAGCATGCAGTTCATAAAGCTGAGATACATATAACAGGCACATAAGGCATCCTCCCTAGATCATTAGTCCTAATCTAGCATGCAATTCTCATAGAGCTGATACACATATAATAGGCACATAAGGCATCCTTCCTAAATCCTTAGTCCTAATCTAGCATGTTGTTCTCGCAAAGCTGATAATCATATCATAACATAAACTTGTATGGGTAATTTGGGAGTAATTACTTGAGCTCGGCTGATTGCATGCACCACACCCTTTTATATTTTTCCAAAGTTCTTTTCTCTTTTCAAAATTCTTTTTATAAAAATGATTTTCTTTTGAAAATTTTCATACCAATTCCTTAGTTTGAGTTCAGACATACCCGAGAGCGTGCCTGAATCCCTCAAACCAAGGCTCTGATACCAACTTGAAACATCCCAAAAATACAGACCAAAAATTTCTTTTTAAAATCATTTATAATAAAACCATAAGTCATCCATCATCACAAAGAAAACCATAAATTGTGTATCTCAAAACATTGTGTCAAAATACTGTATCAATCATATGAAATATCAGAGTCTAAACATCCCAGGCTGAACTGTGGTGTGTGCCATGCGATCATCTCGATATCTTCCCCTTGCTAGTGGAAGTACCTGAAACCAAAACTGAAAATTGTAACTAGGAGATATGGGCCCCGCCCACTCTCATGGAGATTCGGGCCCCGCCCACACTCCGTTGTCTAGGAGATTCGGGCCCCGCCCACACTCCGTTGTCTAGGAGAATCGGGCCCCGCCCACACTCCGCTGTCTAGGAGATTCGGGCCCCGCCATACTCCGATGCTATCATGCATACAAGTATCACACAGACAACAAGTATATCTACCAGACAATCACATATCTATACTCAAATAATACTATAAGCATCAGGCCCCACCCACTCTAAGCTACAATGAGATTCGGGCCCCACCCACAATCAACTACTAACACATCACATATATGGGCCGGCCTTGGTGCCGTAGACCCGTTCCTACTGAAGGAAACTCACATCGCAAGACTGGCTGCTGAAAACTCGAGTAAGGAATCCATGTCTGCTGCTCCGGCGACTCTCCGACTATCAATTCCATAACAACACTTAATCAGAATCTGCTAATCCTCTCTTAGGGTAAAATGTCCATTTTACCCCTGGTCAAAGTCAAAGTTAACTCCCAGTCAACCCAACTCGGCGAGTCCTTACAATGCTTAAACTCGTGGTCAGCTGAGTCAACTCGTCGAGCCCCTTAACAGACTCGTCGAGTTCTTGCTGTCATAAAAATCGGGACAACCCGCTTCAACTCATCGATTCCTTCCCTGGACTTGGCGAGTTCCCCTGTCTGATTGAGCCATCTCAATGGATTAAGCTCCTACCATTCAAATCTATGCTCCAAACTCCATCTACATTCTAGAAATACACTCCTAAGGGTAAAGTTTCCAACTTTACCCGTCCTTAGTCCTTCCTAATGGGATTAACCCAAACCCTAACTTCTGTAAGACATAATACTTTGTCCACAAGCCATAATACCATAAACCAAAGCACAATATACCAGATCTAGGCCCTTATCATCTGTGGGACACGTAAAGTCCCGAACTTTCCTCCCATGCATGGTCTTTTAGGACTAAAAAGGCCATGTTCTTACATATAGACTTGCATGGGGTCTCCATGGTCATAAAGTTTGCACATTTATGCCATGGAACCTTCCTAGACCCCAGATTTGAGATATACATCACTTGGGACGTCCCAATCCCAAGGGCTAAGGATTCTTGAACCAATTCCTTCATAAAATGCAAACAAATAGATCTAAGAGAAGAAGGATCAAGTTAGGGACTTGATTACCAGAAAATGCAGTAAATGAAGTGTAGCTCCTGGATCTACTTCTTCCCCTTTGAGCCTTCTATCTTCTTATTCTTCCACAAGCTTTAAAATGCACAAAAACACTCAAAAATGGCAAGAACTAACTCAAAATCACTCAAGGTGGATTAGGGTTTCGAGATTAGGGTTTGGAGGTGATAGAGGCTGGGGTGGAGGCCATATATGATGTTTAAATAGGGTGCAAACCCTGAATATTAGGGTTTCCTCCTGATGGACCTACTCGACGAGTCCAGGCTTCGACTCGTCGAGTGGACCACTTAAACCCCGCGATCAAGTTGGCATCTACTCGACGAGTTAGGGCTACCAACTCGTCGAGTAGCTCTTACAAAATGAATAATTTAAATAGATTAAATGTATACCAGGAACGGGGCGTTACAAATGGTGGTGCTAGCGATGTAATGTTGGAGGTAAGTGTTTCCCTATATTGTAATACTTCCATGATAATTGTAGTGTAGTTTACTGTGCATGCCAACATATATGTAAATGTTTTTTATAGTTGAAAGCAAAAAAGATGTTATTGAGTATGCTGAGAAGGTCATCGAGAGGAGGATCAACAAATCCTCAACTTTTTCGGGTTACCAGATTGATCAAAGAATATATGAGGTGACTAACCAAATGAAAAATGTTATAGTAAACTTGGAAAGTCGTTACTGCACGTGTGGGAAATGACAGTTGTCGGGTATACCTTGTACTCATGCTATGACAATATTCAAGGAATTGAGATATCAACACTATAGTGTATGGGTGTCATCGTACTTCACAATGGAAACATATCGATCAACATATGTAAAGATTTTGTTTCTTGTGCCAGTTACTGTTGAATACGAAGAACCGAATGAAATCATGGTTGTATTGCCACCATTGATGGACAAATGACAAGCAGGATGACCTAAAAACCATAAATGTATCCCATCCCAAGGTGAAGGTCCGATTCAGAAAGAATGCAGTCGTTGCCAAAGGATCGGTCACACAAGCAGAAACTGTGATGCTTTGTTTCCCGCAGAGTCAACAAAAAGTGAATCTTCAAGTAGGACTAAGTCAAGTGCCAAAAGTTACGTTGAGAAATTTAATTTGGGTCCCACCAGTCACCATCTCATCTCTCATCCTCCTCAACTTCTATTTCTTTTCCATATTTTGTAACATCAACGTCTTCACCACCCCTTCTTTTTTTCGGTCCTTCAACCTCGGCGAACCAACATCACAACCAACTATCACTTCATCAAATTTTCCACCACCACAACCCAATGCATCACAATCCTTGCAGGAAAAGAAATTTGATACCAGAAAGAAAAATTAGAGAACCAGATTAATTGAAAACATAATTTGAAATGCAAATAAAAACCTGAAACTCTATTAACAACATTCTAAGCTTTAACTCATCAAACGATTGTGTGTTCATATGTGTGTATATATATATATATATATATATATATATATATATATATATATATATATAACATCCCAAGTCCAGGTATACCCTGTAAACCTTGATCTTTTGAGCATTTGTCCATTTTGGCCCTTGTTAGAAAAAGGTGGTAAATGAGTACGCGGGGCGTACTAGAGTGTACGCCCAGCGTACTCATATGCGTGCATTTGACGCGGAGACCACCTAGTACGCTGGGTGTACCAGAGGGTACGTGGGGCGTACTAGGCCCAGAATGAAAACCCTAATTGTTGGTGAGTCCCCTATATAAAGGATATGATGGCCTCATTCCTGGCCACCATTCCCAGACACCAAACCCTCCTAACCCTAAATCATCGTTCTTATAACTTGTGAGTGCGTTTGAGAGCTTGTGAGTGTAATCTTGTGTTCTTGAAGTGGATAAGAAGCCTTGGAGAAGAAGGAGTGAGAGTCCAGGCTTTTGGATCTGAGCTTAGCTGTGTGGAAGCTTCACATATAGGTATAAAGCTTCAAGCTTTCTCACTATTTTGGTTTGTGCATTTATATGGAGTATTTTAGGGTTTTGTCCCAAAAGATGGAGACTTTATGAGATAAGGAGCTACAGAGACCTTGATCAACCCCCTTTTAGTGTATTTTGTGGAGTAAAGTCATAAAGTCCAATCTTGGACGTTAGAAGTAAGCCATGCATGAGTTATGAGCTTTATGATGAAAGAGGATGAGTGTTTGTGACCTATTCAGCCATGCAAAGGCTTAAAGTCACTGACTTTATGGATTAACAGATATTAGGGAGTCCAGATCGGTGATATGAGCCAAGGTCTTAACTGATTAAGACCAAATATGTGAGGAGAGTGAAACTGGGACTTACGCTGGGCGTAATCCTAGTACGCGCAGCATAGGGGTCGAGCATCCCCGATATCTGCATGGCAGCTGAGTACGCCCAGCGTACTCTATGTCGTTGACTTTTGGTTGACTTTTAGGGTTTTGGTCAACGTGTGGTCTATTGAGCCATGGAGGGGTAAAATGGTCTTTTACCCTTCTGTGAGTATTTGGAAGGGTTAGTCTAGCTTCATGAGAGCAACTATTAATTAGGGATAATTATTGTGTGTGTTAGGCGGAGGTTAGACTGGTGATACGAGTTCAGGGTTATCCGATTCTCACGAGGTGAGTCTTCTCACTATACTTTACCATAAGTGGTATTTTCGTGTGACTGAGATGTCTTATGTGCTTATCTGTGTATTGTGATATCCTGCATTATTTCTTTGTGATTTATGTTGTGTATTACTCAGAGTTTATAGAGTTAGGACCGGAGGGTCCACAGAGTTCGGACCGGAGGGTCCACCAGAGTTGTGGGACTGGAGGGTCCTACTAAGACACATTGACCGGAGGGTCATACAGAGTTATAGATATGAGTGGCTAAAGAGTTGTATGTGGTATTTTGTGGAAACTCACTAAGCTTCGTGCTTACCATGTTATGTGTTATGTGTTTCAGGTACTTCCCAGGATCACGGAAGGGCGCCGACATGATTGTACACACACATCAGAGTTTGAGTTATGATTTAGAGGATCTTGGAGTTTGTTTTATATACAGTTTTTGATTATGAGATTTGATGATTGACATTGTGACATTTTGAGATTTTATTACTATGGTAAATGTTTCTTTTAAATTGAAAAATTTGGTTTGAAAATTTACGTTGTTACAAGTTGGTATCAGAGCCTTGGTTTGAGGGATTCGGATCCACCTCCGGGTGTGTTTGGACTCAAACTAAGGATTTGAGAAAAAATTTCAAAAAGAAAGAATTTTTCAAAAATGGGAAAGAGTTTAAGAGAAAACGAGTTTTGAGCAGTGTGTACAATCAGCCAGACCCGAACGGTGATTTCCCAAAATACTCTTACTTTTGTGTCATGAGATATTTTATGAGATATTTTAATGAGATGTTATGCATGCTAGAGAGTAAGATAGGTATTTCATATGTTAGGACTAGAGTGGCCTGATTTGTGATGCCTTAGCCTAGGAGTTGCTACTATCTGTGATTTGCTTTGAGTATGAGTATTTAGCAGAGATCATCTAGATGAGCTTGTGCGAGGTCTACTGCGAGAGTAATTTGCGCTTTGTGAGAGATAGAGTACTTGGGAATTAGAATCCTAGGAGGAGGATTTGGGGTGACTACAGGCCGGGTGCGGAAGGTAGTATTGGGCCCGTACTACTGAAAACACCAGATCTGTATGCAACCCAAGTAAGAATCCTTAGGAAGCCAAGGAACAAGTAGGGATTGGTGGTCGAGTGTGAGTATGCTCGAGCGAGTCTCTGATGATTTTGTGTTGTGTTTCAGAGACATCATGGTGGGTAGACGCCACAACCCTGGAGGCAGTGAGACTAGTGAGATTCGGAGGATGATTCACGAGGAGGTGGCCGCAACTATCCGAGCAGAGATTCCCGAGATGTTTGGGTCTATTAAGACCACCCTGATTGAGACGTTTGATGAATGATATGTTGCTGTCACTGAGGCTGCTGCTGCCGCCACTGCAGCTGTCGCCGCTGCTAGGGCTCAGGGAGGTGACTCGTTGTTGTACTGGGAGTTCAGCAACACGAAGCCACCAGAGTTTGATGGGACTCAGAATCCAATTGCTGCGATGGGATGGATCTTTGATATCGAGGTGTGTTTCTACACTTGTTCATGTCCGGAGCACTTGAGGGTACGATTCGCTTTGAACCAGCTTCGCTTGGGGGCGAAGGACTGGTGGAAGTTTGTGACAGCCAGTTACACTCCTGTAGAGCACACTGCAATGACATGGGAGAGATTTACATCGATGTTTCGAGATGGGTATGTTCCCCCGATAGAGAGGGAACGATTGGCCCAGGAGTTCCTGTCTCTCAAGCAGAAGACAGAGTCTGTGACAATGATTACGAGGATGTTTCATGAGAGGGAGTTGTTCTGCCTTGAGCACGTGTCTACCGAGCAAGCACGTATGAGTCGGTATTTGAGCATTCTGAGGAGGGATATTCGTGAGTTCGTGGCGAACTCGTCTTATCGGTCATTTGCTGAGCTTCAGGAAAATGCCCGAAAGAGGGAGATTGAGTTGGAGACTCAGGCCAGGGAGGAGGCGGAGTCTCAGGGGAGAGACCGGCGGCCGGCACAGTCTCATCCGGCAGCCAAGCGGGTTAAGTCCGCAGATTCGAGGTCAGGAGGCCAGAAGGGCCGCACTTGTGGGAAGTGCGACAAGGGTCATGAGGGGAAATGTCGAGCGGGGTCTTGCTACAAGTGTGGAAAGGAGGGGCATATGGTGAAGGATTGCCCCAAGTGGTTTGCAGTCTGTTTTCACTGCAACCAGACCGGCCATCAGAAGGCCGAGTGCCCCCAGCTTCTTCAGGGATCAGCGCAGGGATCCGCACCTGCTGCTATTCGAGCTACCGAGAGTCGTCCCGTGAAGGCCGAGGCACCTAAGGTTCGTGGGAGAGCCTTCCAGCTGACAACGGAGGAGGTCCGCGCAGCACCTGATGTCGTGGCCGGCATGTATTCCTTTGTTTATTCTATTTTGAGTTATTTGTGCTTATATTGTGTTATGCTTAGGTACTTTTCTTGTGAGTTATGTACCTGCCTTAGTGTTATTTGACTCGGATGCGAGTCGATCTTTCGTATCATTAGCGTTTAGTCGCCACATCAATATCCGACGTGAGTCGCTGAGTCGACCTCTGAGAGTTTCTATAGCCGATGAGCATGCGGTGTTTGCTACTGATGTGATCCGCGGATGTGTGCTCGAGATTTTTAGTGTTGATTTTCTGATAGATCTGGTACCGATCGCGATGGGTGATCTCTGTGTCATTGTGGGCATGGACTGGTTGAGCCGGTTTGGAGCTGTAATCGACTGCGAGCGTCAGTTGGTGACCATACAAGACCCTAGTGGGGGAGTGCTTACAGTATATAGCGAGGCCACCCGATCTGGGTCAGTATTATGTTCGGCTGCCAGAGCAAGGCAGAGTCTACAGCAGGGTTGTAACGCCCGCAGATTCGGACTAGTCAATTTAAAGACAATAAGCGTCAAAAATGACTTTTTGATGGAATATTATTTAGAAGGAGTAATCTTAACCAAGTGGTAGTATATGTTACAAGGGTTCCGTACATATAAAGAACGCCGAAATCCGAGTTATAACGAAGAAGTTATGACTCGTCGAAGTTTCGCTACGGAACCGGCACGGCACCGGGAGACGTAAATAGTGAATTTTACGATAGAGGACTTTTTAGCCTTAGTGATCTAAACAAAAGTTGTAGAATACGTTAAACCGAGAGCATCCATAAAAAGAACGCCCAAATCTGACTTCGTATGAGGAAGTTATGATTTTTCGAAGTTTCGGCTTAGCAGTGTACATCCCGAAGTTCGAATATTAGATCGAGCGGTTTGTAGCCGACACAACCTAAACGAGAATCGAAGATCTCGTTAATAGTAGCGTGACGATAAAAAGACAGACGAAAAGGGATGTCGGATGAAGAAGTTATGAATTTTTAACGGACCAATCCTGTCCCGGCCTGTTAAAAATATAGCTTTTAAAATAAAGTCAAAATTAGCCGACGGAATCTAAACGAAAGTTGTAGAGTACGTTTCCGCCTACGCGTGGATATAAAGAATGTCAAAAACGGAGCTTGTATGCGGAAGATACGAATTTTTGAAGTCGGGACTCGGATTTGTGAGACTTGGTGACGTGGCCAGATCAGGAGCGTTGCTTGCATCCCACGGACTCACTTCAGATCACGACATGTTGCACTACGCACAACGTCCGAGATCGGGTACGCCTAACGTACTTCGGTCTTATGCGGTCCGAGATAGGCCACACTCCACCACCTAAACCATGACACGTGCCTCGTACGAACCTCCCTACGCGCAACGTACATCTTCGGTACGCCCAGCGTAATCCGAAGTCCAGCGCCTATAAATACCTTGCAAGGGTTGCCGAGTTCCATGCACCAAAATCCTTTCTCTCTCTAAATACTTTCTCTCTCTAAGCCCCCTAACCCCCCCTAAGCCTAGGTAAACCCCCTAGCACGCGAAGGAAGCCCCGAGGCTCCCGGAGTCCCGAGAAAAAAGGGGCTTTCGGTTCGGAAACGCTGCTAAGCCCGGTTTTCGAGAAAACCCGTTGTAAGTGAGCTACGCCTACGTTATTTTTAATATAGTTATTAATTAATTATAGTAACGTTATTAGGACTTTATAATAATTATTTAGGCTATTATTATGTGTTATATAAGTGTCGTTATAATATCTTTTTAACCACTCGCGGTACAGGGAATCTGGTTTAAAGGGCCGCATAGGGTTGTTGGATTTCAGAAGTGTTATATGCCAAAATGGTCCTGCCCTCCGGTGTTTTATGTCTGGCCCTTGTCTGTACATAGTGGTTGGAAATAATTGTTTAATGCTTATATAATAGTAATAATAACTAGATTATTAATTAGTCTCGTCGAACCTTAGACTAAACTCTAGTGGTAATGATACAAGGTTTTGTTGAAAGAAGTTGTTTTAAGTAAACGAAGCGATGTCCGAGTACCGAGTCACTACCTTATCAGGTGAGTGCATAGTTACTTTCATCTTACACATATATATGAAGTATTTTCTATAAACTACGTGTTATGTGTGCATAATATCTGTATACTTGCTATCCATGTTGGATGAATGATTTTATACATGTTTTAACTAATTTAAATTGTATATGTATTTTATATCTACAAAATATGTTGGGTAAAACATGGGTAGATGAAATATGAGTTGGATAATGAGATGAGAGGTGGTATAGACCATGAGATAAGGGTGAGAGGTGAACAATGAGAGAAGCCTTTTACCCAAGTGTTGGCCCCGTCATGTAGCAAAGTATGGATGACAACCACAGACTATTCTAGACAGTCCAATGGAACACTAGCAGACTCGCAACCTGTAGGTGCTGTGAACGATGTGTTCACCCGGTGTACTCTAAACCCTGGCGACTAAGCAGACTTAGTGCCTAAATTCTGGCGACTATGCGGACTTAGTGCCTGTTGTATAAACCCTGGCGACTATGCAGACTTAGTGCCTAAACCCTGGTGACTGTGCGGACTTAGTGCCTGTTGTATAAATCCTGGCGACTATGCAGAATTAGTGCCTAAACCCCGGTGACGATGGACTTCGTGCCGATTCCTTAGGATGATCCTTAGGAATGAATGAACGAAGAATAGTTGATTCTTATGGTAGATCCTTAATAGTAAAGAAGATAATGGGGATGGGTAATTGGGTTTATTGTTTGATGTTTAAACATAATAATTATATTATTGTGGGTTGAAAACCCTATGTACTCACCAAGTTTCCCAACCTGACCCACTCCAGCTTATTTCTATCACATGTGTCGATATGAAGCTACTTTACACTGATAGATTTAAAAGAGATGTAGATCACTAGTGTAAATGAATGTAAGTTCTGTTTATGCTTATGTTTCTGTATTGACGATGACATCCCAAATGTTTTAAGAAAATGAATAAAAATACATTTCTTCGGAAATGCTTTGATAACGTATTTATCATGTTTTTCTGGGAACAAATTCCGCAACATTTTTTTATTAAAAGAGGTACTCTGATTTTTCTAAAGCATAAACAAAATCGATCTTTTATGGCTGTGAAAATGGGGATGTCACAAGGGTTGCAGAGGCTTTTTAGCGTATGTGATGGATACACGAGCTACTACGGAGATACTAAGTTCTATCGCCAGGGTTCCAATAGTGAGTGAGTTCCCGGATGTCTTTCCCGAGGAGTTATCGGGTGTGCCTCCTGAGAGGCAAGTGGAGTTCCAGATTGATTTGGTTCCGGGAACGGCACCCATCGCCAAGGCACCTTATCACCTTGCGCCACCAGAGATGCAGGAGTTATCCTCACAGCTCCAAGAGCTGATGGGGAAAGGATTTATCAGACCAAGTATCTCGCTGTGGGGAGCACCGATCCTTTTTGTCAAGAAAAAGGATGGTTCACACCGGATGTGCATTGATTACCGGGAGTTGAACAAGCAGACGGTCAAGAACCGTTATCCACTTCCGAGGATTGATGATTTGTTCGACCAGTTTCAGGGTGCGTCTTGGTTTTCCAAGATCGATTTGAGGTCTGGATATCATCAGATGAGAGTCCGTGAGGAAGATATCCAGAAGACGGCCTTTAGGACTCGTTATGGGCATTACGAGTTCGTGGTGATGCCTTTTGGGCTCACCAACTCACCAGCGGCATTTTATGGATCTCATGAACCGGGTGTGCAGGTCTATGTTGGATCGATCGGTGATCGTGTTCATCGATGATATCTTGGTGTATTCGAGATCCAGAGAGCAACATGAGGAGCATCTGAGAGAGATTCTTGGATTTTTGAGATCGGAGAGGTTGTATGCCAAATTCTCCAAGTGTGAATTCTGGTTACGAGAGGTCCAGTTCCTAGGACATCTTGTTAATCAGAATGGGATATTGGTCGACCCGGCCAAGATTGAGGCAGTCATGCGATGGGAGGTGCCGAGGTCCCTATCCGAGATCAGGAGTTTTCTGGGATTGGCCGACTACTATCGTAGATTTATCAGGGATTTCTCCAAGATTGCAGTTCCTCTCACCAGATTGACCCGGAAGGGCGTTAATTTTGTTTGGGAGCCTGAGCAACGGGCATCATTCGAGACTCTTCGCCAGAGATTGTGCGAAGCTCCGGTGCTAGCTCTTCCGGAGGGAGTGGATGACTTTGTGGTTTATTGTGATGTGTCTATCTCGGGGATGGGTGCAGTGTTGATGCAGATGGGTCACGTGATAGCATATGCGTCAAGGCAGCTGAAGCCTCATGAGACGAAGTATCCCACCCATGATTTGGAGTTAGGGGCGGTGGTGTTCGCCTTTAAGATCTGGCGTCATTATTTGTACAGGGTTCGGTGTACCATATGCACGGACCATAAGAGCCTGAAGTATCTCATGGATCAGCCTAACCTAAACATGAGACAAAGGAGATGGTTGGATGTGGTGAAAGACTATGACTGTGAGATCATGTATCATCCGGGCAAGGCTAATGTGGTAGCCGACGCCCTGAGCCGCAGAGAAGAGAGTGCTCCGATCCGAGATGTGTGTATGAGGATGACGGTGATGACTCCAGTCTTAGATACTATTCGAGAGGCTCAGGTGGAGGCCGTGAGACCGGAAAACCGCAAGAAGGAGCGGGTGATTGGACAGGTATCCGAGTTTGCGACGGATAGCCGAGGACTTATGACTTTCCGAGGGCGGATTCGGGTGCCCTTTACGGGCGGAGCTCTGCGTATACTGATGGAGGAGGCACATAGATCAAATTTTTTTGATCCATCTCGGGGCTACTAAGATGTATTTGGACCTGAAGAGAGATTACTGGTGGCCCAATATGAAGCGGGATGTTGCTTGGGTAGTTGAGAGGTGCTTGACCTGCCGTCGGGTCAAGGCAGAGCACCAGCGTCCACATGGTCCATTGCAGCCTCTGAGATTCCCCAGTGGAAGTGGGAACATATCTCTATGGACTTTATCACCAAGTTACCAAGGACTGCGCGTGGAGTTGACGCGATTTGGGTGATTGTGGACCGACTGACGAATAGTGCTCACTTCCTTGCTATTAGTGAGAGCTCTTCTGCATAGAGATTGGCCGAGATTTATGTGAGAGAGGTGGTATCTCGGCATGGAGTGCCGATCTCGATAGTGTCAGATCGAAACGCGTGCTTTACTTCCAGATTCTGGAAGAAATTTCATGAGGAGTTGGGCACGCGCTTGCATTTTAGTACTGCGTACCACCCGCAGACGGACGGGCAGAGCGAGCGGACGATTCATACGCTTGAGGACATGTTGCGTGCGTGTGTCATGGACTTCGGAGGAAGTTGGGACACTTACTTACCACTGGTTGAGTTTTCCTACAACAACAGCCACCATTCGAGTATTGGTATGCCTCCCTTTGAGCTTTTATATTGGAGGAGGTGTCAGACTCCTATTTGTTGGGGAGAGGTGGGTCAGAGAGTGATGGGTAGCACTGAGATAGTGCTAAAGACGACTGAGCAGATTCAGCAGGTTAGAAAAAGATTACTGACGACCCATAGTCGCCAGAAAAGTTATGCGGACAGACGGCGATCCGAGCTAGAATTCCAGGTCGGAGATTTTGTTCTCCTGAAGGTATTGTTGGATTAGTGTCTAAGCCCGTAACTATACTTGGTATGTACTTGACCCGGTTGTGCATGGTCCTTTTGGGTTGCCTTCACCAAAGCAACTTGATAGGATGATTTATGGAGAACGAGAGGTTATTATGGTTTATTAATATATTATACGAATAATATATTAAAATAGAAATCATATAGTTTAATTAATATTAGACAATAATTAATTAAGAATTAATTTTGTGGCTAAAAGACATTAATTAATTAAAGGGGACTAGAACTGTCAATTGTGTGATAGTTGATATTGGGCTAAGAATCCTTATGGATTTGGGCCTGGACGAAACTAAGGATGAGTCCATCTTAATTTCGTCCAATGAGGCCTCATTCCAGAAGGTTCTCAAGTTACTTAGGGCCTAAGTCATCCAATTAGGGTTTTGACTGAAACCCTAAAAGCTCAAGTATATAAGGACCCTTAGGGCTAGCAAAATCGGACACTTGATCCCTTGGAAGCTTGGAGCCGACTTTTGCATCTCATCCTCTCTCCTATACATCATTCTCTTGCTTGTGGTGTTTATGAGCCATTAGAGGTGTTACACTTGTGACACTAAGCTTCTTGAAGATCAAAGGATTCTTGCAATCAATAAAAGGTATCATCTAAACTAGTTCATTATAGATTTCGATTTCTATGTATGCTAGATTAGGGTTTCAAGTCTTGGATGAATTGCATGTACAATAGAGAAGCCTAGATCCAAGTTTTAGGGTTTTGTATGAGCATATAGGAATGTTCTTTTGTGTAAAAGCCATCAAGTATCCCCATGGAAAGGGGTGATCCGATTTAGGAAGCGGGGCAAGCTGGGGCCCCGATACATCGGTCCTTTTAGAGTGACCGCCAGAGTAGGCAGAGTAGCATACCGGTTGGAGCTACCAGCGGAGTTGGGTCAGATTCATAACACATTCCATGTATCTCAGTTGAGGAAGTGTGTAGCCGATGAGAATGCAGTGGTACCCCTAGAGGACATTCAGGTAGATGCGAGCCTGAATTACATTGAGATACCGATCGCGATTCTAGATCGGAAGGTGATGGTTATGAGAAATAAGGAGGTTCCCCTGGTTCTGGTCCAGTGGCAGCATCAGAAAGGGTCTGAGTCAACTTGGGAGTCGGAGTCGGAGATGCGGGAGCAGCATCCAGAGTTATTTACGGAGCATGACTTCAAGGGCGAAGTCTGATTCTAGTGGGGGAGAATTGTAACATCCCAAGTCCAGGTATACCTTGTAAACCTTGATCTTTTGTGCATTTTTCCATTTTGGCCCTTGTGAGAAAAAGGTGGTAAATGAGTACGCGGGACGTACTAGAGTGTACGCCCAGCGTACTCATATGCGTGCAATTGACGCGGAGACCACCTAGTACGCTGGGCGTACCAGAGGGTACGCAGGGCGTACTTGGCCCAGAATGAAAACCCTAATTGTTGGTGAGTCCCATATATAAAGGATATGATGGCCTCATTCTTGGCCACCATTCCCAGACACCAAACCCTCCTAACCCTAAATCATCGTTCTTATAGCTTGTGAGTGCATTTGAGAGCTTGTGAGTGTAATCTTGTGTTCTTGAAGTGGAGAAGAAGCCTTAGAGAAGAAGGAGTGAGAGTCCAGGCTTTTGGATCTGAGCTTATCTGTGTGGAAGCTGTTGAATAAGGTGACTAAGTCCATAACTATTTCTGGTATGTACTTGACCCGGTTGGCATGGTCCATTTGGGTTGCATGACATTGCAATACTTGGATAGACCAAATGAGAGAAAGGACACTTAAGGTTTATTAACATATTATAAGTTCTAATATATTAATAATATTATTTAATTAGTATTGATCAAGAATTAATTTGGAATTAATTAAGTGATCAAAAAGAGACTAATTAAATATATAGGGTTGATTGTGTAAATCATCCATTCTTGTATAGTGGGCTAATGATCAATGGTTTATATGAATTGGGCTAACACCCATAAGGTGCTCCATGGATAGTCCATGGAGGTTATAAACCCATGGATCATGGAATATGAAAAGCCATGCACATTAGGGTTTACATGGAGTAACCCTACATCTTGCACACTATATAAGAAGCCCTATGGTAAGCAAAATCGGCCACTAAGTGAAGAACAAAAGGGCTAGCTGATTTTGAGTGATAAATGTCTTCTCTCAAGGTTATTCCAAGTGTTGTGATGTTGTGTGAAACATTTGAGGCATCACACTTGAGGTGCTAGGCTCACAAGGTTCTCAAGGAATCAAAGCAACAAGAAAGGTATGTTTTCTTACTAGTTCTTATGATTCAAGTTCCCCATGCCATGTTAGATAGGTTAAGAACCTTGGAAATCAAATTTGCATGTATCTTAGTAAAACATAGATCCAAGGTTTCTAGGGTTGCATGTACACCTTAGGAGTGTTAGAATGCTCAAAACCCTTCAGTGGTATCAGAGCCTACGCTTGTTTTCTTGATACTTGATGCAAACTGTTGAAAAAAGTCGGAAAATATGCAATCTGCTGAGTGAACTCGCCGAGTCCATGGGGGGACTCGACGAGTCCATGCCTAAAATCATCCTACTCGTCGAGTAGATTCATGCACTTGACGAGTAGAATGCTCAGAGTGCATATTTCCGAGTTTTGCTGCTGGAAATGGACTAGAAACATTACCCTAAACTGTTTTGGTCTTATAAAACTTGTTTTAGATGGTGTAATGGTTATGCTAATCCATTTTCAATGGCTATTATCAAAATATCAAGTCTTATATGTGTTTTTTTTATGATTCTTGAAATTGTTGATATGAATATTCATACACTTATGAGTTTAGAAGATCATAGGAATTATTTGCAACTTGCTTGTTAGTTAATTCTTGATCATTATGTGTTTTAATGAAATCCATAATTTGTCTTCAAGTTATGGATTACTAAAAGCCATTCTTTTAAAGTCCGTTAAAGAAACACATAGGTTACATAAAATGAAAAGTCTCTCAATTTAATAAACCATTAACTCATAAGTTATGAAAGATGAAAAGTTTTGAAAGTTACAAAACTTGCCCTCAAGTTTTGGAACATGTAAAGTCACTATAACAACTTTAGTTCCAACCCCTAGAATTTTAAAAGTTAAAATTCAACCTTTATACTTTATAATATTATAAGTTTAATAATAATTATATATGTATAAGAACAAGTCGTTTTACCGTTAGTAGGCCTCATTCACGAAGTCGGTCTATAAGGGGGGTATAAGGTTGTTGCCTATACAATGGCAGCTTAATGTGTGTCCACTCTCACCCACCGCTTCCTTGACTGGTGTCGTTAGCCGAACGGGTAGGACAATGACTTTAATCCTCATTAAAAGTATGACGAATGTAAAGTAACTAAATGTTTTTATAAATTCCCAATCTTAGTTACTTTAGGAAAATGCGAATAAGGTGCTAACCCATGAAATTACACTTTGCACTTTGTTTAAGTCGTTAGTGGAGCGTGTGTGGTTAACCGGTACACTAACATGGACTTAACAAGGTAGGCAAAGGGTGGCTTAAGGTTTATCATAGGTCGGTGGAGCGTGTGTGGTTAATAGGCACGTTGATTGAGTGATAAACATTAAGAGTACCAAGTAATTTGCATGGTTACTTCACACCTTGTTTTGTGATCATCGACATCCCAGTCACAAAACATAAAGGGCACACTCGAGATTGAAACATGCCATTGAAAAGTTCAATGAATCTCAAAGAATCTAGGAGTTTCAAAACCAATTAAAACCTAATAATTTATTTCGTTTTTCATGGTGGAAATTGGTGAATCGTCATTCACGTACCTTCAAATATTTTATAGCTTGGATTAAGGCATCCCTCTTCTAAGTTATAAAATATTATGTTGGGTCCTAGCCTTAATATTACATTTGGGTGTCTTATTAAAGACTATCTTTATATCTAATATAAACTTGTCCTTCTTCTTTTTTCAGATGTATTCCAATAATGCTGCTTCTGTCTCAAATCCTACCGGCTCCTTCTCTCTCATGAACCTTTGTGGGAGAGTCATCTTTGATGGATCCAACTTTATGGATTGGATCAGGAACATCAGGATGGTCACTCGGTATGAGGACAAGGAATATGTCCTCGACAAGGAGCTTAAGGAACTTGATGAGTCGTCTGCTACTCCTGAGGAGATCGCTGAATACCAGGCACATGAGAGAGATCTCACTAAGGTGGCATGTATCATGTTGGCCACAATGACAGACGAGCTCCAAAAGTCCTATGAAGACTTTTATCCTTTTGAGATGCACCAGGATTTGATGGACAGATACCATCAGAGTGCTCGTCAAGAGTAATATGAAATCACCTCCTCCATGATAACAACCCGAATGAAGGATGGTAAACCCATCATGGGCCACATGCAGAAAATGCAAAGATTCGTGGATCGTTTGCTGAAATTGAATGTGAACTTCCCCGAGGAGTTGGCAATTGACATCATTTTGCACTCCTTACCCTCGTGTTATGATCAATTCCGAATGACATACCACATGAACAAGGAGAAAGTTACACTCAACAAACTTCAAGGACTCTTGAAGACTGCCGAAAGTGGTCTTAAAGGTAAATCAGTTGTTACTACTTCTACTCCTACCAACGCCCCTGTTCTGGCTATCGGGAAAGGTAAAGGGAAGAAGAGGAAGAGCCCTTCGAATGGTAACAAGGGAAAGTCCCTTGATGGATCCTCTTCAAGTGGAACCAAGAAAGGTTCTGTCACTCCTTCTGCCAACCCTAATGAGGCTGAATGCTTCTATTGCCATGAAAAGATGCATTGGAAGCGAAACTGCCCAAAGTACTTGCAAGATGTTAAAGATGGGAAAGTGAAACCCAACCATGCAGGTATTTACACTATATTGTCTAATAACTCACCCTATTCTAATTCTTGGGTCCTTGATATAGGTTGTGGTATTCACATATGTTCTGATTTGCAGGGACTAAGAAAAAGTGAGAATGTGGAGCATGGGAAGATAAACTTGATCATGGGGAATAGGAAAGTTACACCTGTCACCAAGATTGGAGTTTATTCTTTGTTGCTAAGTAGTGGGTTAACATTAGATTTGAATAAATGTTGTTACTCGTCTGAAATGGCAAGAAATATTATTTCCTTTCATGGTTTGTACAAACAAGGTTTTACCTTTTCGTTTGATAATGAATGTGGTGGTATTAATTCTTTCTTTAATAATGTTCTTTATTTCAAAGCATTACCTTGTGATGGTGTGTATGAAACTGTGTCGGTTGTAGATAACCTAAGAAATAATGTTTTGTGTATCGATTCTTCCACTAGCTTGGATAAAGCATCATTATGGCATTGTCGTCTTGGACATGTAAGCAAGGAGTGCATAGGCCAACTCCAAAAGGATGGAGTCTTGGAGTCATTTGACCTAAAGTCAGATGATAGTTGTGAATCTTGTTTGCTTGGGAAAATGACAAAGTCACACTTCACTGGTACTTGTGCTAGGGGTGAGGGTTTGTTGGACCTCATACATAATGATGTGTGTGGACCCTTCAGAACCGCGACAAGAGATGCTAACTGCTTCTATGTGACTTTTACTGATGATTTTAGTATATATGGATATGTCTACTTAATCAAGCATAAGTCAGAAACCTTTGAAAAGTTCAAGGAGTTTACACAGGAAGTGGAGAATCAGTTGGGCAGGAACATTAAGATGCTTCGATCCGATCGAGGTGGTGAGTATCTCAGTACATAGTTCCTTGACTATCTTAAGGAATGTGGGATTGTCTCACAATTGACACCTCCCAGGACACCACAGTTGAATGGTGTGGCTGATAGGTGCAATCGAACCTTGTTGGATATGGTTCGTTCCATGATGAGTCGAGCTTCGCTACCAATCTCATTTTGGGGGTATGCCTTAGAGACTGCCGCCCATATCCTTAATCTGGTCCCTACCAAAAAGGTTGATAAAACACCTCACAAGATGTGGACTGGAAAAGTTCCCAATCTAGATCACATCAAGATTTGGGGTTGCGAGGCTTTTGTGAGGCGCGAGACTCACGATAAGGTGGTCTTTGTAGCAAAGACAGGGGTCTTTCGCGAGAGAGAGTTCATAAGCCAAGGAAACAGTGGGAGGCAAATTGACCTTGAAGAAATTCAAGAGTCAAGTGGTGAATGAACCTCAAACCCTAGCAATCAACCTGAAGAGGAAACTCTTGTTGATCCGACTGCTGAGTCTGTACCTCTGAGGCGTTCCACGAGAGTTAGGAATGCACCTGAGCATTACTATGGTTTCCATATTACTGCAGAAGGTGATACACTTATCAGTGATAACACACTGGTAAGTCTGGATGAATCTAACAGCTACACGGAAGCTATGGTAGGCCCTGAGGCTGCTAAATGGAAAGAGGCTATGGACAGTGAGATACAGTCCATCTATGACAATCAAGTTTGGAACTTGGTTGACAATGTACCAGGTCGTAAGACAGTCGGGTGCAAATGGATCTTCAAGAAGAAGACCGACATGGATGGTAATGTATACACTTATAAGGCGCGACTGGTTGCAAAGGCCTTTTCTCAAACTCTGGGAGTTGATTATGATGAGACCTTTTCACCAGTAGCAAAGATTAAGTCTATTAGGGTTATGTTAGCCATTGCTGCATTTCATGATTATGAAATATGGAAAATGGATGTCAAAACCGCTTTCCTTAATGGAAGGTTGGTTGAGGATGTTTACATGAGTCAACCAGAGGGTTTTGTCAGTACAGAGTACCCTAATAGAGTGTGTAAGCTTGAGAAATCTATCTATGGGTTGAAACAAGCACCTCGCAGATGGAATCTTTGTTTTGATGAGAAAGTCAAAGAGTTTGGCTTTGCGAGGAGCGAAGATGAATCTTGTGTATATGTCAAGGCTAGTGGGAGTATGGTTAGCTTTTTGTTATTGTATGTGGATGACATACTACTCATAGGAAATGACATCCCAACTTTGCAGGAGGTGAAGTCCTGGCTTGGGAAGTGTTTCGCTATGAAGGACCTTGGTGAAGCTACCTATATCCTAGGGATAAGGATTTTGAGAGACAGGAGTAAGAGACTAATTGGACTTAGTCAGAGTACCTACTTGGATAAGGTGCTGAACAGGTTCAGCATGCAGAATTCCAAGAAAGGAGAGTTACCGATCCAGAGTAACGCCAGATTGAGTAAGACTCAGAGCCCGAGTACAGAGGCTGAGATAGCTGAGATGAGTCGAGTTTCGTATGCTTCCGCTGTAGGCTCGATCATGCATGATATGAATTGTACTCGTCCTGATGTGGCCTTTGCGTTGAGCATGGTTAGCAGATATCATGGGAATCTTGGCAAGCATCACTGGACTGCGGTAAAGAACATTCTCAAGTACCTGCAGAGGACTAAGGATTGGGTCCTTACACTCGGTGGGAGTGATGACTTGAGAGTAGTAGGGTATAGTGATGCTAGCTTTCAGACTGATAGGGATAATTTCCGCTCTCAGTCAGGCTGGGTCTTTACCTTGAACGGAGGAGCAATCTCTTGGAAAAGTTCCAAGCAGGAGACAGTGGCTGATTCAACTTGCGAATCAGAGTATATAGCGGCAAACGAGTCAGCAAAGGAGGCTATATGGCTAATGAACTTCATTGGAGACCTTGGAGTTGTACCAGCTATAAAGGAGCCTATGGAGATTTTTGTGATAGTGAAAGTGTGTCACACCCCCGAACCAGACGACAGAAACGTCCGAGGGCTCGTGTGACTATAAATTGAAATATCATCACAATGAATATACATGAAACATAACACATTCATCACTAAACATTACATATTACAGCTGGTATTGTTCACATCAAGTACATTGTCATAGGTTACATAAATTCAAAGTATTAATAGTACGATGAGTGATGTTACACAAAAGAAATCCATACACACTTGAAAATCCTCCTGCCTAACGATTACCTGAGAATACAAGTTATTTTGAAAACGGTCAACATATATAATGTTGGTGAGTTCATAAACATGTTTGAATAAAAGTCTTTGTATCTTTTGTATGTGACATCCCCAAAATCACGGCCAGAAAAGACCGGTTTCATTTATGCTTTTAAAATAATTTCAGAGTAAATCCATTGATTTAAAAGAGTTGCGGAATTTGTCCCCAAAACAATACATGATAAAATAAGGTTTCTCAAAGCATTTCTTAAAGAAATGTATTTTCATTATATATCAAAACTCGGGATTTCATGTTCCGATACAGACACAAAAGCATAAACAATAAAACATAGACCTTATACAGTTTATAAAACTACTGGTCTATAAACAAAAACATCTTCACAATTTCTCCAACTTATGCTCTCGCGCCACTACCTGTAATACAAAGAAACTGAGTGGGTCAGGCTTGGGAGCCTGGTGAGCACATAGGGTTTTCATCCCACAATAAATAATTATATTTAATTTCACCAACCAACAATAACCCGATTACCCATTCCCGTTATCCTCACTTTACGTCCCTATGACAACAACTATTACAAAGGACCTAATCTAGGATTTTCATCGGGACGGACACTACTGCAGAGGGGTTTCCTCAGCAATGAATGTCCTAAGGCAACCATGAGGGGGATAGAATACAGCAAACGAACACCCAAGTTCACCAACACCTACAGGTTATGAGCCTGCAAACATTCCACATAACTGTCTAGAAAAGTCCGTGGTCGTCATCCATATTCTGCTGAATGACTAGATCACAATCACATCGAGGCCTCTCATCATTTTATTTCATCACACAACAACTGTCTACCCATGTTCTACCCAACATATTAGTAGATAAAAATATATACATTTATATACAGCTTAAAACCTGTACAAATCATTCATTCAATAAATTATTCAAATAAGCAAATAATATACAAACACATAACACGTATTTTGTAGAGAATACTTCGTATCTATGTGTTAGAAGAAAAGGAATATACACTCACTTGATAAGACGATGATCAGACAGCACCTCGTCTATTAAAATAATATTTCCCGATAAAACCGGGATGTTTTCTCCAAAACCAGGCTTTACGCGGGCAGAGATTCGGCTCAGAAACTTTACTTCTCGGGATCTTCGGGGCTTCGGGTCTTGCTTTGGGTCTCGGGATGATACCGGGGCTTCGGGGGTATAAATTGCCAAGAAGAAAGAAATATAAGGGGGAAGAGAAGAAATATTGGGCAACAAACCCGGAGACCTCGTCTCGTATTTATAGGGCTGAACTTAGGGGTTATGCTGGGCGTAACTCGCAAGTACGCGGGGTGTAATGCCTCTTTCATGCGTACGCTGGGCGTACCAAGCCTTACGCTGGGCGTAGTTCGGATAAGACTACTACGTGGCGAGCTTCGGGTGGTGCTACGCGGCTCTCTCTCGAACCACACAAGGCCGAAGTACGCTGGGCGTACTCAAAGGTTACGCGGGGCGTACCCTTCGGATTAGATGGGACGAGTCAGCTCTTCGGATATTATCCGAATAAATAATAAAATTTATATATTTTAATTATTTAAAAAAAACTTCAGAAAATCATATCTTCCTCACACGAGCTCCGTTTTCGACGTTCTTTATATCCACGCGTAGGTGAGACTAACCTCTACAACTTTCATTTAGACTCCGTCGGCTAATTTTGACCTTATTTTTATTATATTATTTTTAGTAGGCCGGGACATGAAAACTCCGTTATAAAATCATAACTTGTTCATCCGATGTCCGTTTCCGTCTGTCTTTTTACCGTTGCACTACAATTAATGAGATATTCGATTCTCGTTTAGATTGTTTCGACCAAAAATCACTCGATCTCAAATTCGAGTTTCGGGCTGCATACTGCTAAGTCGAAACTTCGGAAAATCATAACTTCCTCATACAAAGTCAGATTTGGGCGTTCTTTTCATGCACGCTCTCGGTTTAACGTAATATACGATTTTCGTTTAGATCACTAAGGCTAAATATCACTCTATCGATATTTCACTATTTACGTCACGCAGTGTCGTACCGGTTCTGTCGCGAAACTTCGACAGATCATAACTTCTTCGTTATAACTCGGATTTCAGCATTCTTAATATATTCGGAAACCTCGTCACGACCACTACGTCTTCATGCATTGATATTGGGTTTATCTAACATTTCATTTTCACGCTTATTTTTATTCTTAATTCATTTAAGCCACACAATTAAGCAATTAAGCATAAAACACATAATACTCAAATAATACATTTCTATTATTTCAAGACGGGTTACAAAGGTTAACCTAGACTATTACAACGACATTAATGTCTAGCCCAGAAACACGGGCGTTACAATTCTCTCCACGTTAGAATGATTCCGTCCCCGGAATCACACATCAACAAACAAATGCGGATAGCGACTCATCATGTCGCTCTCCGTTTCCCAGGTGAGATTTGGCCCATTCGCATGTTTCCATCGGACAAGCACTAATTCGACCATCTTGCGTCGCAACTTCTTAGTCTTTCGGTCAACGATTGCCTCTGGTTCTTCACTTAACCTTTTGTTCTCATCAATTCTTAACTCAGAAATTGGAATTATATCGGGAACTTCTCTCGTGAATTTCCTCAGATAACACACATGAAAAGTGTTGTGAATACCATTCAGCTCTTCTGGTAATTCCAGCCTGTAAGTTTGGTTCCCAATTCTCCGAAGAACTTTAAACGGTCCAATAAACCTTGGACTCAACTTTCCCCTTTTACCAAATCTTATAAGTCCCTTCCACGACGAGACTTTAAGTAAAACCGAATCTCCAACTCCAAAAGTCATCGGTCTTCTTTTCTTGTCAGCATAGCTCTTTTGACGATCCTGAGCTGCTACATTCTTTCCCTGATTATTTTCAGCTTTTCAGCAGTTTGATGGACTATCTCTGGTCCCATAAATTGCTTTTCCCCAGCCTCAAGCCAACAAGACGGCGTACGACACTTCTGTCCGTACAAAGCTTGATAAGGTGCCATCTTTATGCTCGAGTGGAAACTATTATTGTAGGAAAATTCTACCAAAGGCAAATGTTCATCCCAGTTGCCTTGGAATTCCAGGGTACATGCTCTCAGCATATCTTCAAGTGTTTGTATCGTTCGCTCGCTCTGACCATCAGTCTGTGGATGGTAAGCTGTACTCAAACACAACTTGGTACCCAAATCCTCTTGTAGACTTTTCCAAAATCTTGAGGTGAAACGGCTGTCACGATCCGATACAATCATTAACGAAACACCGTGAAGCCTCACAATTTCCTTCACGTAAGAATTTGCAAGCTTATCCATAGACCATTTCTCATTGGCTGCTATGAAATGCGTACTCTTAGTGAAGCGATCAACGACCACCCAAATCATGTCGTGACCATTCTTTGTTCTGGGCAGTTTAGTGACAAAATCCATAGCAATGTCTTCCCATTTACCCATAGGCACAGGTAAAGGTTCTAAACTCCCGTATGGTTTCTGATGTTATGCCTTGACCCGCGCACATGTCACACACTCCGCCACGTACTTTGCAATATTAAGCTTCATCATCGGCCACCAGTAATAGGGTTTCAGGTCCCTATACATTTTAGTGCTACCGGGATGAATTGAGTACAAGGTTTTGTGAGCTTCTTCCATCAGAAGATCTCTTATTCCTCCTGACTTAGGTACCCAAATACGATCTTGGAATACCTTCAGTCCATGACCGTTTGTACCAAACACCAAAGTTTTTCCCAAACGTTCCTCCTTCCGGTCATTCTTTTCAGAAGCTTCCTCTTGAGCTTTCTTTATACTTTCCACAATGGTCGAGACAACTTCTATTCTCAACACTCTTGGCCTTTTTCTTTCAAGATTTACTTTCCGACTGAGAGCATCAGCAACAACATTTGCTTTACCGGGGTGGTAAAGTATCTCACAATCGTAGTCCTTGAGTAACTCTAGCCAGCGTCGTTGCCTCATATTCAATTCTTTCTGATTAAAGAGATATTGGAGACTCTTATGATCAGTGAAAAGTTTGCACTTCCTGCCATAGAGGTAATGCCTCCATATTTTTAGAGCGAAAACTACCGCTGCCAGATCCAAATCGTGAGTGGGGTAGTTCTTCTCATGCTCTTTCAGCTGTCGAGACGCATATGCTATCACCCTTTCTCTTTGGGTCAAAACACAACCCAACCCAACACCAGACGCATCGCTATAGACAGCGAAGTCTTCAACTCCATCGGGTAGAGAAAGAATCAGTGCTTCACATAGCTTCTTCTTTAACAACTCGAATGCTTCTTTGTGCTTATCACTCCAAGCATAAGTAGCTCCTTTGTGAGTCAAAGCTGTTAATGGAGTAGCGATCGAAGAAAAGCCTTGGATAAACCTTCGGTAATATCCGGCTAATCCTAAAAAGCTTCGGATCTCCGTGGGACTTTTTGGTTGTTCCCACTTCATCACAGCTTCAATATTTGTTGGATCAACCATTATTCCTTCTTGGTTGACCACGTGACCCAAGAATTGGACTTCTCGAATCCAAAAATCACATTTGGAGAACTTAGCATACAACTTCTCCTTTTTCAAGACTTCTAACACTTCTCGCAAGTGTCTGCCATGCTCTTATTGGCTTTTCGAATAAATTAGAATGTCATCTATGAACACTATCACAGATTTATCAAGGAACAGATTACAAACCCTATTCATTAAATCCATGAATGCTGCGGGAGCATTGGTTAGTCCAAACGACATAACCAATAACTCGTAGTGTCCATATCGTGTTCTGAATGCAGTCTTCTCTATATCCTGCTCTCTTACTTTCAGCTGATGATATCCTGACCTCAGGTCGATATTTGAAAAATAACTTAAACCTTGTAGTTGATCGAACAGGTCATCAATCCTCGGCAACGGATATCTATTCTTTATTGTTGCCTTGTTCAGCTCTCTGTAATCGATGCACATTCTCATACTTCCATCTTTCTTCTTCACGAATAACACCGGAGCTCCCCAGGGTGATGAACTAGGTCTTATGAAACCTTTGTCCAATAACTCCTGAAGTTGCATCATTAGCTCCTTCATCTCCGTCGATGCTAGTCGGTAAGGTGCTTTTGCTATTGGCGTCGTCCCTGGTAACAAGTCTATTATGAACTCCACTTGTCTATCAGGCGGTAATCCAGGAAGATCTTCGGGAAATACTTCCGGATAATCACACACCACCGGAATGTTCTGCACCTCCTTTTTCTCCTTCTTTGCGTCAATCACGAATGCCAAATATGATGTACATCCTTTGGCCAAACACTTTCTGGCTTTCATTAGAGAAATGATTCCATAATTTACCCTGCGTTTGTCCCCATACACCATAATGACTCCTTCCATGGCGGGTTTACTTTTACAATCTTCTTCTTGCACAATATTTTGGCATCATTGGCACTAAGCCAATCCATTCCCAGCACGATGTCGAAACCATTTAGTTCGATAGGCAATAATTCATCGTGGAACTTATTCCCATTAATGTCGATTAAGATGTTTTTCATACGATGGCTAACGGGTACAAACTTGCCACTAGCAACTTCGACTAATAAAGCATTATCTAGTCTATCAACAGGCAAAGCTAGTTTTCTACCAAATTCATGCGATATGAAGGAGTAGTTGGCTCCAGAATCAAATAAAATTTGGGCAGGAAAATTGTTTACGAGAAAGGTACCTGAAGCGACATCAACTTCTTCTTTAGCAGCTTCCAGTGTCATCTGGAAAGCTCTTGCTTTAGGCTTTTGGGGAATATTGGGTTTTGCTGCCTCCTTCTTTCTCGGACAGTCTTTCAAAATGTGCCCCTCTTCGTTACATCCAAAGCACACTCTTTTGTTGGACGGACACTCATTGGCATAATGCCCCGTCTTTCCACACTTGTAACAGGTTACATCCTCGCTACATTTCCCAGAGTGCTTTTTCTTGCACTTCTCACACCATTTCAATTCGCCTCCTTTTCCTCCTCCAAACTTTTTCGAATCAGACTTCGAAAATTTGCTTTTCTTGCTGGAACCTGAAGTTCCTTCAAACTTTATCTTTTCACCAACTTCAACTTTGCTGGCGGTTCTTCCCTTGATCATGTCCTCAACAGACTTGGCAACCCAAATAGCTGCCTCCAGAGTAGGTGCCTGACGTACAGGCGCTGCGTACTCCCATGGGAGTCCCTTTGCGTACCGATCCACTTTTGTCAGCTCGTCGGGGACGATTCACAAGGCAAACTCCATCTTGTCTGTAAAGGCGTTTGTGTAATCGTCAACTAACATGCTGCCTTTCATCAATGTCAGGAACTTGTTCTCCAACTCCAACAGATTTTGGGCCGAGCAGAACTTGCGCTTGAACTGCACCAAGAATTCTGCCCATGTCAATTGCAGTGGTTCATTAGGGTTTAGGGTCTTCCCCAGAGTGTTCCACCAACGAACAGCCCCACCCCTGAACTGCCGTACTGCAAACGTGGTCTGCAGCTTGCCCTTGCAACCACACGTCATGAAGGCCAGCTCCATTTCAGAGATCCAATCCATGACTCCGATCGGATCCTCCTTTCCAGTGAAGGTCGATGGTTTGCAAGTCAAAAAGTCCTTGTACTTGCATCCCAGTCCATTATTCCCTCCATCTTGGTTGTTTTGTCGAACTATCGGTGGGTTGTCTTGACCAATTATCCCACTAAAGTTCTCTCTTTCAGACTGCCCTCCATTAACTTCGGGCTCTTCCATGTGAATTGACAGTTCTTCACGATTCCGTCGAAGCAGTCGCCTCGTTTCTTCCATTTGACGATCTAACATAGTTTGAATCATCATTTGTACCCCATCCATTGTCATTGGCTCAGGTGCTGCAGCTAATACAGGAGCTTGCTCAATCACTGGTGGTTGAGGCTGTTGATTTATGTTTTCGTTAGCGTTTCCAACTCCGCTTCTTGTTCTTGCCATCCTTGATCTATACACCGAATAAGGTGAATGTAGATCCTCAATCACGATGGATAATCAAATCATCCTTATCACTCCGAAACGTTTACATGCTAGTTCTAATACCGTAATCCTACGCTTAGAATCCTAAACACATAAGGTTTCCAGATCCGGTTGACAACAAACCGTAGATCTGAACAAATAATATCATATATGGCAAACATATAACATTTAGCACATAAAAGCATTTTAGGCAACTTTCCTAAAATAAACTAGTGCTCGTGTCTAAAATATAACAGACACTATCTCAAAATATTCACTTAGCATTCTAAGTTTAAGTCTAGAAATCCTACAAATTCCTAGTTCGCTTAAACTAATGCTCTGATACCAACTGTGACATCCCCAAAATCACGGCCAGAAAAGACCGGTTTCATTTATGCTTTTAAAATAATTTCAGAGTAAATTCATTGATTTAAAAGAGTTGCGGAATTTGTCCCCAAAATAATACATGATAAAATAAGGTTTATCAAAACATTTCTTAAAGAAATGTATTTTCATTATATATCAAAACTCGGGATGTCATGTTCCGATACAGACACAAAAGCATAAACAATAAAACATAGACCTTACACAGTTTATAAAACTACTGGTCTATAAACAAAAACATCTTCACAAGTTCTCCAACTTATGCTCTCGCGCCACTACCTGTAATACAAAGAAACTGAGTGGGTCAGGCTTGGGAGCCTGGTGAGCACATAGGGTTTTCATCCCACAATAAATAATTATATTTAATTTCACCAACCAACAATAACCCGATTACCCATTTCCGTTATTCTCACTTTACGTCCCTATGACAACAACTATTACAAGGGACCTAATCTAGGATTTTCATCGGGACGGACACTACTGCAGAGGGGTTTCCTTAGCAATGAATGTCCTAAGGCAACCATGAGGGGGATAGAATACAACAAACGAACACCCAAGTTCACCAACACCTACAGATTATGAGCCTGCCAACATTCCACATAACTGTCTAGAAAAGTCCGTGGTCGTCATCCATATTTTGCTGAATGACTAGATCACAATCACATCGAGGCCTCTCATCATTTTATTTCATCACACAACAACTGTCTACCCATGTTCTACCCAACATATTAGTAGATAAAAATATATACATTTATATACAGCTTAAAACCTGTACAAATCATTCATTCAATAAATTATTCAAATAAGCAAATAATATACAAACACATAACATGTATTTTGTAGAGAATACTTCGTTTCTATGTGTTAGAAGAAAAGGAATATACACTCACTTGATAAGACGATGATCAGATAGCACCTCGTCTATTAAAATAATATTTCCCGATAAAATCGGGACGTTTTCTCCAAAACCAGGCTTTACGCGGGCAGAGATTCGGCTCGGAAACTTTACTTCTCGGGATCTTCGGGGCTTCGGGACTTGCTTCGGGTCTCGGGATGATACCGGGGCTTCGGGGGTATAAATTGCCAAGAAGAAAGAAATATAATGAGGAAGAGAAGAAATATTGGGCAACAAACCCGGAGGCCTCGTCTCGTATTTATAGGGCTGAACTTCGGGGTTACGCTGGGCGTAACTCGCAAGTACGCGGGGTGTAATGCCTCTTTCATGCGTACGCTGGGCGTACCAAGCCTTACACTGGGCGTAGTTCGGATAAGACTGCTACGTGGCGAGCTTCGGGTGGTGCTACGCGGCTCTCTCTCGGACCACACAAGGCCGAAGTATGCTGGGCGTACTCAAAGGTTACGCGGGGTGTACCCTTCGGATCAGATGGGACGAGTCAGCTCTTCGGATATTATCCGAATAAATAATAAAATTTATATATTTTAATTATTTAAAAAAAACTTCAGAAAATCATATCTTCCTCATACGAGCTCCGTTTTCGACGTTCTTTATATCCACGCGTAGGTGAGACTAAGCTATACAACTTTCATTTAGACTCCGTTGGCTAATTTTGACTTTATTTTTATTATATTATTTTTGGTAGGCCGGGACAGGAAAACTCCGTTATAAAATCATAACTTCTTCATCTGATGTCCGTTTCCGTCTGTCTTTTTACCGTTGCACTACAATTAACGAGATCTTTGATTCTCGTTTAGATTGTTTCGACCAAAAATCACTCGATCTCAAATTCGAGTTTCGGGTTGCATACTGCTAAGTCGAAACTTCGGAAAATCATAACTTCCTCATACGACGTCAGATTTGGGCGTTCTTTTCATGCACGCTCTTGATTTAACGTAATCTACGACTTTCGTTTAGATCACTAAGGCTAAATATCGCTCTATCGATATTTCACTATTTACGTCACGCAGTGTCGTACCGGTTCTGTCGTGAAACTTCGACATATCATAACTTCTTCGTTATAACTCGGATTTCAGCATTCTTAATATATTCGGAAACCTCGTCACGACCACTACGTCTTCATGCATCACTATTGGGTTTATCTAACATTTCATTTTCACGCTTATTTTTATTCTTAATTCATTTAAGCCACACAATTAAACAATTAAGCATAAAACACATAATACTCAAATAATACATTTCTATTATTTCAAGACGGGTTCAAAGGTTAACCTAGACTATTACAACGACGTTAATGCCTAGCCCAGAAACACGGGCGTTACATTGAAAACCCAGAAAATCCGATATTTTCTGTAAAAATGTCTGAAAAACGATGTGAAAATCGAGTATAAATGCATGTGTGAATTTCATAGTAGTAACATATAAGAGTGCAATTTAAGTTTCTTTGTATTCTTTCTGTTGTACGTGAGTGGTAATTGAATAATAGTATTTCCCCAGATTATCCGATATTTTCTAATTTATAAAAATGTCGCGATCCTTGCACTGTAGAAATGTTTTGTATCATTATGACTTACGAGTTTTTAATTTTTCCGTAATGTCTTAATGGGAATGGATCTCTATATGAGTCGTTATAACCATACACGATAGTGACTGATTTGCCTGTCTTGGCATTTTTCCAAACGCCGGATTTTTGTTCAAGGTTTTGTCACCCTAGACTGGCCTAGTCTAACTGTAGCGAACAGCTCAGGTGTGGGGGAGTCACCCCGTATAGATCTATACACAAACTCTCGCTCTCCCTCCAGGTGACTCTGATTATAACTACAAGCTACGACCATACACTCAGTGGTGTCAACCGACACGTCTCACTAGATTCCATTTGTCTCCACATGAATTTGTATAATGTTATATGTATTTAGAAGTTCGAACACTAGATAGTGTATGAAATTACAAGATAAGGCCCAACAAACATGAAGAAAAGACAACTATGGCCCATTAGATGTGTAAGTTATTTCCAGGCTAAATTAGCATGTAAATGGGCCACTAAGGCCCAATAACATGTAGATGCTAAATTAGGCCCATTTAGCATGTAATTGGGTCACTGAGGCCCAACAAACATGTGATGAATACATTGGGCCCAATAAACATGTAATTGAATCACGAAGGCCCAATAAACATGTATAGCAAATACTAGGCCCAATAATCGCACCATTGTTGTATTTCGTTTACTCGAATTATTTACCCGTAACGTTATAAAAGTCCAATGTTTCGTTATAATGATCTTTTTAGTTTAATACGTCAAAATTCTATAATTTGAACTTGTTTTTATTAAAAATTACACTTTAGGTCCCTTGAGAACTAATTTGAACATTTAAGGGCTTATTTTCCATAAAATGTCATTTTGGTCTATTTTAAATTAAAAATAACATTTTAGTCCCTAAATTTATAAAAATCTATATTTTCGCCCCAAATGTTTAGTGATTGACGGGTTTGGCCCAAAAATGCATATAATGACAATTTTAGTCCATTTTTGCAGAAAATTACAATTTCAGCCCTTGTTTGCATAAAATGACATTTTCGGCCCAATTTTTATAAAATTAACATTTTTGGTCCAAATCTTGAGATAGTGTCATTTTCAGCCCCTAATCTCGTCTATTCTCATTTTTTGGCTCAAGTTTTGATTAAATAACATTTTTATCCATATTGATATTTTTCGTAATTTGGGCCCAATAGGCCGTGAGGCCCACATTAAGGCCCAAATGCCAAATTTTACACTTTTGACCCTTAGAAAAATATGGTTGTTATAAAAACTAATTTTTAAGCCAATAATACCCTTTTAGTCCTTATAAAACCATAGGTTTCACTCTTTACCCCAAACTTTTGTTTATTTGACAAAAATAACCCCTACACAAGATTTTGTTTGGTTTTTCACAACTTAGGCATTTCTAACACTTTTAACTTTGTAGTATAGTGTCTAAAGTGTCTTTGTTTGTGATTCACGCTTATTTTTGTTATAGTTTTATATATCCATCGAGTTTGTCACCCAAACACAAACAAAAGCCAAGAAAATCACACATAACATGCATAAACACATAAATCTACACATAAATACTTGTATTCTCCCCCAAAAACAAGTGAAAACCGCAAACAAGGGGGTATGAACTCACCTTGCTTGTTTGATCTCGATTTGAAGAAGATATGAGTGTGTTTTCGGCCCTAGCAAGTCTTCTTTAGTAGATCTCGAGCTTGTGGGGGTTTCCTAAGAGTGTGATCACCAAAAATGTTTAGGAGAAGTGTTCTTAACATAAGAATGAAGTTATATAACTTGGACATGTAGGAACTTACCAAAGAAAGATGATTTTTGGTGGAAATCTCCTTGAACAACCCTAGATCTTCGAAAATTTGGAGAAGAGAGGAGGTTTTATAGAGAGAGTGTTCTTGAAAGATTTTTGAAAGAGAATGAGGTGGTGAGAGTGAGGTTCGGCCGAGAAGAAGAAGAAGAGAAGAGAGAGGGAGTGAGGTGATGTGCATGGAGATCTACCATGCAATAAAGAGGTGGCAAGCTCTCATAATTCCTCTAATTTCCCTTTATTTTTCTTTTCTTTTCCTCATTGGGCCGAGAATGGGCTTCAAGAGAAAGGAGGTGGATTAGCTTGGCCCATTTCTAGCCTTGGTTCGAAATTATAAGGCCCAATAATTACTTTTCGGGCCATTGGGCTCATTAGATGGTTCACGACCCATTTGAAAGAAGAAAGGGAGTTTATGGCCTATTAGGGCAAATTAATTCATTTATGACCCAATAAGGCCCATTAGGGTTAGAATGAATCATTCTAGGCCAAAATGGTCCAAAATATTATAGATTTATGAATTGGGTCTGTTTAGAATCCAAATAGGGTTTCCAAGTCCAATGTAGTTGAATTGAATGCTTATTGGCCCATTAGGCCCAATAAGGAAATCCTAGTCCATAATGAACTTGAACCAGGGTCTCTAGGGTTTTCAACTCCCCAGTTGACTATTTGGATACTTTGTGTAGAGTTTTGAACTTCACTTGTGAATCTTGATTAAGTTTGTGGTCATAGAATGAACATAGTGTATGATATCAAGTTAATGTTACAAGTATTATCATAGTTGATGTTTACATGATCACAGAATTCCCTGGAAAAAATGCCAGTTGTGACAAAGTGCAGTTGCCTTAGCCAAGGAACCAAGGGATCATGGAAGATCCATACACATCGACAGAAAATACCATTTCATAAGACATCGAATAGAAGAAGGGCTCCTCGTTGCAAAGAGGGTATCATCAGATGAGAACCCAGCAGATCCTCTCACGAAGGGACTGGGTAGGGCTAAGCATCTACAGCATGCGAGGCGCATAGGGCTGAAGGATGATATTAGTTTTAGTAGTTAGATGGCAATGAAATTTGTAAAGTGTAATTGACATTTGATGATAAATAAAAGTTGTTGTTTATTTATAAGTAAAGTGTTGCTATCTTCTGTCAATCGTTTACTATCATTTCATTTTTCATGTTTTGACTTCCAGAATAATTATGTTATGGTAGTATGTTGGAAGTAGATATGAATCAAGACTGTCATGAGTTGGATTGTAGATGTCTAAGATGTTGGACATAGCAAGAGTTGCTACAACACTCATGAGTGCTCATAAGTTCTGAGTATTGGATTCAACCCACACTCACTTTTATCACTTCATGGAATTTATCTCGAGTGATCGTGAGACGGTAATATCATATAAGTCTTCAAACCTAGATATATGAGTTGTTGACTATGAGTTGGTTATACATTGATTGTACGAAAACGCATTGGTAACTCGATGTTATAAAACATGCCTTTGTGTATAATTCAACAAGTAGTAGAACAAGCATATGAGTCAAAGTTTATCTGTTCCTTCTTGGATTAGAAGCGATATCTGGGCCCCTCGTTGATTTTGTTGTGACCTATGTACCGGGCCCGGTCATAACTAAATTGATGTGTTCGATTAAGTTCTATGTCAAACAAATCGGAAATCGGGAAACAAACTGCTGGACAATAAGTAAGACAATGTTCCATGTATTTGTCCGGCTGATATCCAGAACAGAGGATTATATGATCACTTATCTTAAATGACGTATCATCATCATCTCAGTTCCGCAATACCTTGAAAGAGCTACGATTGCTGATCGGTTCTTGAAGTCATACTTGCAGTTATAGTTATTAGACTTATCCAAATGAGAGATTGTTGGATAAGATGTCTAAGTCCATAACTATTTCTAGTATGTACTTGACCCGGTTGGCATGGTCCATTTGGGTTGCATGGCATTGCAATACTTAGATAGACCAAATGAGAGAAAGGACACTTAAGCTTTATTAATATATTATAAGTTCTAATATGTTAATAATATTATTTAATTAGTATTGATCAAGAATTAATTTGGAATTAATTAAGTGATCAAAAAGAGACTAATTAAATATATAGGGTTGATTGTGTAAATCATCTATTCTTCTATAGTGGGCTAATGATCAATGGTTTATATGAATTGGGCTAACACCCATAAGGTGCTCCATGGATAGTCCATGGAGTTTATAAACCCATGGATCATGGAATATGAAAATCCATGCACATTAGGGTTTACATGGAATAACCCTACATGTTGCACACTATATAAGAAGCCCTATGATAAGCAAAATCGGCCACTAAGTGAAGAACAAGAGGGCTAGCCGATTTTGAGTGATAAGTGTATTCTCTCAAGGTTATTCCAAGTGTTGTGATGTTGTGTGAAGCATTTGAGGCATCACACTTGAGGTGCTAGGCTCTCAAGGTTCTCAAGGAATCAAAGCAATAAGAAAGGTATGTTTTCTTACTAGTTCTTATGATTCAAGTTCCCCATGCCATGTTAGATAGGTTAAGAACCTTGGAAATCAAATTTGCATGTATCTTAGTAAAACATAGATCCAAGGTTTCTAGGGTTGCATGTACACCTTAGGAGTGTTAGAATGCTCAAAACCCTTCAGAAGCTTCACATAGAGGTATAAAGCTTCAAGCCTTCTCACTCTTTTGGTTTGTGCATTTATATGGAGTATTTTAGGGTTTTGTCCCAAAAGATGGAGACTTTATGAGATAAGGAGCTCCAGAGACCTTGATCAACCCCTTTTAATGTATTTTGTGGAATAAAGTCATAAAAATCCAAAGTCACCGACTTTATGGATTAAGAGATATTAGGGAGTCCAGATCTGTGATATGAGCCAAGGTCTTAACTGATGAAGACCAAATATGTGAGGAGAGTGAAACTGGGACTTACGCTAGGTGTAATCCTAGTACGCGCAACGTAGGGGTCGAGCATCCCCGATATATGCATGGCAGCTGAGTACGCCCAACATAGAGAGTTGGTACGCGCAACGTACTCTCTGCCGTTGACTTTTGGTTGACTTTTAGGGTTTTGGTCAACGTGTGGTCTATTGATCCATGGAGGGATAAAATGGTCTTTTACCCTTCTGTGAGTATTTGGAAGGGTTAGTCTGGCTTCATGAGATCAACTATTAATTAGGGATAATTATTGTGTGTGTTAGGCGGAGGCTAGACTGGTGATATGAGTTCAGGGTTATCCGATTCTCACGAGGTGAGTATTCTCACTATACTTTACCATAAGTGGTATTTTCGTGTGACTGAGATGTCTTATGTGCTTATCTGTGTATTGTGATATCCTGCATTATTTCTTTTTGATTTATGTTGTGTATTACTCAGAGTTTACAGAGTTAGGACCGGAGGGTCCACCAGAGTTGTGGGACTGGAGGGTCCCACTGAGACACATTGACCAGAGGGTCATACAGAGTTATAGCCACGAGTGGCTAAAGAGTTGTATGTGGTATTTTGGGGAAACTCACTAAACTTCGTGCTTACCGTGTTATATGTTTCAGGTACTTCCCAGGATCACGGGAGGGCGCCGACATGATTGTACACACACATCAGAGTTTGAGTTATGATTTAGAGGATCCTAGAGTTTGTTTTATATATAGTCTTTGATTATGAGATTTGATGATTGACATTGTGACATTTTGAGATTTTATTACTATGGTAAATGTTTCTTTTAAATTGAAAAATTTGGTTTGAAAATTTACGTCGTTACAATATATATATATATATATATATATATATATATATATATATATATATATATATATATCTTATTGGTCTTTATTTTTGATATTTTAGTCTCTAGTAAAACTAATTTTTTATATTTAATATCTTAAATAATAAAATTATATAAAACGACGATGCATTTTTTTCCATGTCAAATTTAGAGTGTTTTATTTTTTTTAAACAAAGTAGTTTATTTTAAAAAGATATTTACCAAAATGGTGTGGTTTTAAAAATATTTACCATTTAAATTAAATTTTATACCAAATCAAAATTAAAAAGTAAAATAAAAAAAGAAATTGACTTATCAGAATAAATAACTCTTTGGTTTGTTCACGTAATAATTTTTTTTTTGTAAACATGTACATAAACAACTTTTTGAAAATGTGACATATGTATAGCCAATCATAAACATTTATCCTAAAGGAAATATCTCCACAAGGCTGAATTACGAAAACGGGTCTAAAACCTAAAGAAAGAACTCTGAACATCAAACATCTAAAGAAAAGCGGGCGGCGGTCTGAAACCAACCGTTTGAAGAATTTTCCAATGAAAGATCCGAAGCAGCTCAACCCCAACTGGGCGCAGCTTCGTCAAGTACTTTCCTTTCACTTTTTCCGCACCCACTATGCACACACATAATTTTTTGGCTTCATCTCTTTCATGAACTTGGTCGTCTGCAGAAATTAGGTTATGGCTCTGAACTATCCTCCAAGAAATCAGGAACAGAGACCAAAGAATCCATTTTAGGTTTGTGAATTTGCATAACCCAAATCGTTAATTCGTCACTTAATTGTCTATAGATTAATATTCAGCATATTTTTTTTATCCCCTTGTTTTTTTCTCAAATTTTGCTTGGAAAAATTTGAATTCATATCAATGTTGAACTCAAAGTTTGAATATTTTTAGGAAAATGGCAAGCAATTCTGATGAAATATCAGTTTACCCGTTTTCTTTTTGATTATGAGTGTAAGAATGTGCAAATTTTGTAGGAAAGCGCAAAGAGAGGTCTGATAATGATGAGGTCAGCGAACGTGAGGGGAATGTTCTTGCTCCTACTTCATCTGATTCAAGGTACACAATCTTTTTAAGCTATGTTTTTATTGTATATAAATGCACTAGTCGATTGCTATAAGGATTGCACTTCAACTAATTAGTAGCAATTTCACAGTATTACAGACGAAATAGCCATGGATTGTGAAATGGTTGGAGTAAGCCCTCTTGGAAACAAAAGCGCTCTTGGAAGAGTCACACTGGTAAATTAACAATTTCACTTTCATATTAGTCTTATACGTAATTATCATCGCTTATAGTTTTGACTTTTGACATTGATCCATGGTTAACCTAACCCTACAAAAGACTCCAGTCATCTTAGATGTTTCGTTTACTCAGTTTGAAAAGCTATATAGACAGTTTCCTTTTTACCCAATACATAAAGATAATTATTTACAAATTTGCCCTCATAAAGTCCTAATTTTTTACTAAACACAGGTAAATAAGTGGGGAAATGTTATATATGATGAGCATGTTCGTCCAGTTGAACGTGTAGTTGACTTTCGTACACAAGTCAGTGGCATTCGACCCCGTGACTTAAAAAAAGGTTCTAATTTGTTTTTTTTTTTTTTCTATTCAACTCAAATTTTCAGGATTTTCATTATATTTACTTTAATTTACACAAGTTTATAATGCTATTTTCAGCAAAAGATTTCCGTGTTGTTCAGAAAGAAGTGGCAGAATTGCTCAAAGGGCGGATTCTTGTTGGCCATGCATTGCGTAATGACCTCAAGGTTATATGCAAATTCATATCTTAAAAACACAAAAAAAAAAAACAACTAAAAAAAGTTTCTTTCTTTCTTTTCTTCAATTTCACGGCTTTTTTCTAAGTTTTCTTTTTATTACAGGCCTTGTTATTAAGTCACCCGAAAAAGGATATACGAGATACCGCAGAGTATCAACCGTATTTAAAGTATTTCTTTTAAACCTTCTTTTAATTTGTTATATATATATATATATATATATATATATATATATATATATATATATATTTGTGAAATCTTTATTCAATTGTTTGACACATTAAACCCTCATACATGATGCAGAGAAGGGCGTAAAAAAGCACTTAGACATCTTGCAGATGAAGTCCTTGGTGTCAAGATCCAAAATGGCGAGCATTGTCCTGTGAGTTCTGTTTCAAAGTCATTTTTTCCCATTTGGATAACCAACTATTTTCTTATTTTCTTTATTAATTAAGTCATTAGACTAACATTTTCATGTTAAATATGTCACTATATTCACAATTACTAACAAGTAATGAGTTGGTATACACATGTACAATCTTTATGTTAAAATATATCATGTAACTTGACATTTTTATGCCAATTAGGTCACTATATGTACAAATTTTTTTATTTATCAACACCCAATGACTTAATTGACAAAGAAAGTAGTTTGTTTCCTAATCTAGTAGAAGTGAGATGGTTGGTTGCTATATCTGTCACTTGGTGTGAAGTATATGCTGACGTGGACGTTTTGGTACAGATAGAAGATGCTCGTGCTGCTATGATGCTTTACATGAAGAAAAGGCGGGAATGGGAAAGGAGTGTCAAAGATTTTGTGAAGATGAGACTAAAGCAGAAGAAACGTAAGCCCAAGAAACATAAAAAAGAAGCTTCACCTGTTGCATCTTAGAATATCACTTTTCACAGGAAGAAATCTTGAATGTTGCAAGTTATAGAAGCTGGTGGCATTATGGAACAATATGTTTGATTTTTAGCAAGTCGCCAAGCGTTTAATAGGGGTTGTTTCATGTTGTAAAAGGCCAATTTTGAGCCAAAATTTTGTTTGAAAAGAACGCAAAAAAAGAACATTCAACTTTAGAAAAATGAGCAAATTTTTGAGAAAGAAAGTGAAGCTTTTTAAGTAGATGTTTCTTTTTTACTTATGCCAAACGACATGACTTAAAGTATTAAGACACCGACCATTCATCTATTTACCGATATTCTTTTTTTATTCTACTCACTCATGCTAAAATTGACGAATATTGTGACAATTGTTTATTTAGAGTCTGTTTGATATGTCTCTTACTTGGTTGGGTAATTTGTTGATTTTGGCTTTTTGATACCACAATTAGAATTTTTTGATTTGGTCCTATAGCCTTTGATTCATTCCTAGACATAACTTATTTGACTCAATCAGATCTGATTCTGATTTGGTTCTAGACTATCAAACAACCATTTAGTCTTGTACATACGTTTTATTCACTAAAAACATACATATATCATCATTGGGAAATCTCCAGAAAAGTCTTATAATTTTAGTCGAATTTATGAAAAAGTCCCAAACTAATTTTTGTTTACAGAAAAGCATAGAATACTGACTAAAACTTCGCAAAAACCCTTTTTGCCCGATTTCAAAGATTTAGCCGGTATTCTGTCCTTTTTCGTTAGTTTGCTCAAAATATTAGGATTTTTCTGAAAATTACCCGATAACCAAAATATTGGGACTTTTCTGAAAATTACTATGGAATTAATGGATATTGTTATTAATAAATCATTTATAAACATATAATTTTTTTATTATAAACAAAGAAAATACATTTTTTGCTAATTTCTAGGAATAGAATGGTCGACTATGTACTTCTCTATTTTTTGTTGACAACTTCAAAGTCCCTATGTTCCTCCTATGTATCGTTGTGGGTGTCATAATAAGAAGTAACTTGTTAGGCGTGACCAATATAAGATTTGATAATATTTATTAATACACACTCAATAAATGTCTACTTGCTATTAGGCATGACGCTATATGATCACATGTTATTAGAAAATTTCATTACACAATGATTCTTGAACATATAGATATTTTATTATGTTCTTTAACCTAATTACCACCTAACATCCATACATTACCCGATAACAACCATCAAATCACACACATCTATCGAGAGTGAAAAGTAAACTTTGAATGACAATTTAAATAAATAATCACCCTTCACTTGTTTCCATATAAACTATCATCCATTGATCATTTTTCACATTTGATAGATGTGTGTTAGGTGATGGTTGTTAACATGTGAGATATGGATGTTGAGTGGTAGTTAGGTTAAACAACATAAGATGAACACCAACATTAAAGGAACAATAACTGAGTACATCTCACCATCATATCCACAATAATGCATAGGAGGAACGTAGAGAGTTTGAGTGGTCAGCAAACAATAGATGAGTACTTAGACCACCAATTTATTCCTAGAAATTAACAACAAATGTATTTCCTTTTTTTATAATAAAAATATTTTTTATTTTTATAAATGATTTGTTAATAATAATATACATTAAATTCAATGGTAATACTCAGAAAAGTCCCAATATTTTGGTTATCAAGTAATTTTTGGAAAAGTCCCAAAATTTTGACCAAACTAACGAAAAAGGACAGAATACCAGATAAATCAGCGAAACCGGCCGAAAAGGGTTTTTTAGAAGTTTTAACCGGTATTCTGTACTTTTCTGTAAACAAAATTTAGTTTGAGACTTTTTCATAAATTGACCTAAAATTTTAGGACTTTTCTGGAGATTTCCCTATCATCATTCGTTCAATCATTTTAACTTAATGAAAAAAACTAAACAACTGGTAAACTAGTTACATGCCATGGTCTTTGTTGGTGATCAATGTCTTCGAGTACCTTTTGGTTATATTATGAAACATGAGGCGTGGAGTGCACACTCATATAATTTGAGAGGACTCGGTAGGGTTCGAAGGGGCATTGCCTATGGTTGGGTCTAGGGTAAGCTCCCTTAGTGGGGTCAAGTGGCAAAGCCCTTATAATCCATATAGGAAAAATGAGAATAGCTGAATTTTCTAGCCCCAAACCCAATGTTTGTGTCCATTACAAAAAGGGTGTCATTTCCTTTCAACTGTCGTCCTCGTATATAAGGGGAATATTATCGTTGCAAAAGAGAGAACATCTGAAAAACTGTTTTTTTCTTCTCTTGTATATTGTCTCTGACTGACACAATCAAAGCAAGGTAATTCTATGTTTTAGCATTTGGGATATGCATGTAATTCCAAATCGATTTTCTTGGATTATCCAAAATCATATTTAGTGATATCCCAAGCTATAGGGTCGAAATAAAAATTTTTGGAAAATATTTCTCATAAATGATCATTGCATTATTTAAGTTATTATATTTGATATTTGAAACCCAAAATCTGTATTTTGGTGAAGGGATGTAACCATAATCTATAATCTCGCCAATTGTTGTTGTATACAATTTTAACAACTTGCAAAAATAATCTTTTATTGATTGAGAAACGAAAAAGGTAAATTGATTATCAAACAAAAGTGTAGGGACTGTTTTTGGAATACACTAAAAGAAGAAGGGCGAAAGCTACAAAATCATTCGGAACGACAAGTATAACCCGAACCGAGAAAATGGCTCCAGTCATAATTCATAACCCCCCTACTTTCTTGATCGATAAAAAAAATCCCAAATCTCCTCTGTTGCAAATTCCGCTCGTTTCCCTTCATGCATTACACACTAGACTCGAGGCTCGAGCTCTTTGTTATAACTTAAAAACAAATTTTTGCAGGCTTGTGTAGAATCCAGCGATTGTTCTTGACGGGTTTTTGCGTAAGGGAAAGGAAATCGACGAGCGTAATCGAAGCAAATGGGTAGACCACCCAGTAATGGAGGCCCTTCCTTCCGCTTTAACCAGGCCGAGGTCACTATTATTTTTTCTCGTTAATACCCACTTATTATGTTTTCCCAATTGACTTTCTTGGTCTTTTGTTAGTTATTTTGAAATCCCTAAACGTGAATGTTTCGAATTGACGAATATCGTCGGTTTTGAACCACTTATAATCATTCTTGAGCTTGCGTCTAATGCCTGATTATTTGATTAGGCAATTGTAGTGGTTGGGTATCTGATATTTGAATCGTTATTGGTACTATTTATTCGTCCTAAAGACGGAAAATATAACGTTTGTTTGATGGGTACAGTTTGGATATGATAATTGATTCATTTGAAAAGATTATGTGTTTGACCACCCTCAGGTCCAAGATTTGTAGTGTATTTTTGTTAGTGGACTTGATCAAAACTTACATTTTTAAGGATAGTAGTGGATAATAGATTATCACTCGCATATACAAACATGCTCATGAAAATTTGGAACCTTTGCGTAGCAAAGGGTTACATTCTTGATATGTTCTTGAAATATGAATACTCACAAAAAGAATCACAGTTCACAAAATGAGTAAAACTCAAAGCAAATCTGTATGTTTCACTTGGATCCTCCAAAATAAATATAATACAACCTATTTATGGGGTTCAAAAGACACCCAAAAGGACTAATGAGTTAAAGATACAATGTTAGACTAATCAAATTATTAATGTATTAAAGACTAATCTTTAATCTAAATCCATCCCATGATTCATATAACTTGTAGACATTGAATATCCTAATCATTTATTTAAGTGAATTAAAGAAACCTCATAAAAATAAAGTTACTTATAACGATAAAAAAAAATGCAAAATTGCCATGCTAGATTGTTATTGGACTTAATGATGCTCCCATCTCTTACAAATTTGCTTTCCTATGACCCAATAGGGTCAATTAGAGTAATTTGGTAAAATTCGATCATAGAATTCAATTGGCTTGTTTGCCTTGAATTTCAGTAACTAAGATAAATAATGATTCTTTTATTTTATTCTTACTATCGTAATTGGGCCATGTTGAAATTTCAATGGGTTAGATGTAAGAAATAGCAATGTACTTTCAGATATTTGTGTGTTTTGGCATCCTACTTCATTTTTTTTTTCTACTACAACACTGTATTCTAATTCTTATTAAGGCATGTACTTTGGAAAATCTACCCAACATTGCTACAATTGGGTATATATTTCAAAGTAAAAAGATATAATATGAAGAAATGAAAGTAAGATGCTGTAATAAACAAATCAATGAAAGTACATTGCTATTTCTTGCTTTTACCTTTTTGAACGGTTGGGGAGTATGACTTGATGGTCCACCATCAGAAGGGGTCATTTCTTTTCTTATAGATAATTCAGAAAAAAATGTAAAAGAAATATTGATCTATGCTTTAGAAGTAATAAAGAAAGAAACAATTTGCAGCTCATCTAAAGATATTGGTGCCCAAATTGGGCACTTGAGGTTGCTTTAGGGGCTCTCAGTGTCATTATGTAAACAGCATGGACCATTTTGGTTTGTAACATAAACTGTAGGGGGTGTTAGAGTAACCTTTTAGATAACCTGAACATTTTTCTTTTTCAAAGATTGCGGAGATGGAAACCATCTTGCAAGCACACAAAACTGCAATGCCTGCACGTGAAGTTCTTGTTACCTTAGCCGAAAAGTTCAGGTAAACAACAACCTACTTTTAAAATTTTAAAAATCCTTAAATTATTCAGCAACATTTCACTCTATCATTATCAGATGTCAGATTCTGACATGAAATCTCTATGTATAGCAATTCTGAAGAACGCAAAGGAAAGATTGAAGTTCAAATGAAACAAGTGAGTTGATTACTATTTACTACTGCATACTTGCTTGATAGTTGAACCATGAATTATATAACATCTTGATGCATATATTCTACATTATTAGGTATGGAATTGGTTCCAAAATAGAAGATATGCTATCAGGGCTAAAGCGGGAAAATCACCAGGGAAGTTAAATATAACACAAATGACCCGAGATGATTCAACCATGGTTAAAGGTGTACCTCAAGCTACTCAATCACACACTGCTTCTTCAGGTGAGCTAACTTGTTACCAGTGTATGCAACCAATTTGGTTAAATAATGCATACATTGTTAAAAATTGTGAATTTGTTGCATAAATAAGTGTTTTACTTTTACCCTTTTATGCAGTATCTGTTAGATCTTTGCCTCAAGTACAACAACATCCAACTGTTCCTTCAGGTATAACAGATCTTGATTTAATTTAAAATGTTAATGTCATTTGTTGTGTAAGTCATTTTGTGTTGTTGATTAATTTCAGCTGCAGTTAGAACTTTCCCACAAGCACCTCAGAATCAAATTGCGTTTTCAGGTAGAACTTATGTTGTAACTTGCAATGCATATGAAACTCCATCAAATATGCATTATTTGACTTGTTTTTATGAGCAGTTCAAAATGCAGGAAGGATAGCAGATAATTCCCAAATGGAATATGAAGCTAAATCTGCTAGAGATGGTGCATGGTTAGTATCTAGCAGTATGAATATAAGTAACATTGAATGGATTGACACTTAAAAATGACATTAATTCTTTGTAATCTTGTTCATAGGTATGACGTGTCAACCTTTTTATCACATAGGTCTCTTGAAACGGGCGATCCGGTAATTTTACAACCCAGTCAATGCTTGATCCGTTTCTTTTCCATAGTGGATAACATGATTTTATAATTTGATTTCAGGAAGTTTTGGTGAGATTTGCTGGTTTTGGAGCTGAAGAAGATGAATGGGTGCATGTGCGCAAGAATGTGAGACAAAGATCTCTTCCATGTGAAGCATCTGAATGTGTAGCAGTTCTCCCTGCTGATCTCATACTTTGTTTTCAGGTTCGAGTCTTTCTATATATGAATGGCTAAATGCAAGAAATAGCACATTTGTTTATTATTTATAGAATTAAGTAGCACTTTCAGTTTTTATTTATTTATTACTTATGAAGACATTGTTTTCATTGTACTTTAAAATTTTACAGGAAGGGAAGGAACAGGCTCTTTACTTTGATGCCCATGTCCTAGACGCACAAAGAAGGCGGCACGATGTACGAGGTTGTCGGTGTCGGTTTCTAGTACGATATGATCATGATCAGTCTGAGGTATGTCGTGATATATAATTAAATATTATTTGTATGATAATGTTAATGATATCTTTTATTTTAATATTTCAGGAAATTGTGGCTCTTAGGAAGATTTGCAGAAGGCCGGAAACCGATTACAGGCTGCAGCAACTTCATGCTGTAAACGAGTCCCTTTCTGTTAAAAATGGCACCAATAATATTCATTCAGTCAGCACATTGAGAGTCTACCCTCCAGCTGAAGTACAACCAAAGCAGCTTAAAGTTGAACCACCAGTGGTGGTGGAAGCACCATCAAAGCGCCAGAAAGTAGAGTCAACGCCGGAAACACCCACTGTTCTGGTGGCTCTGCCAGGTGATGTACCACAAGATCAGCAAAATCTACAACCTGAAGTGACACAAGATCAGCATAAAGTAGAATCCGTGTTACCCACCCCTGCTCCATCAGAGCAACCATCACTAGAGCCACAAAAAGTGGAAACAATGGATGAAGTACAACTCGAGTTGCACAAAGTACAACCTGTCATACCTGATGATCCTTCTGGTAATGAAACTCAACTTGCAGGAGCTCTTGTGCCACCATCTGCCGAAACATCACCACCGTTGGCCGCTAGTGAGCCACCACATGAAGGGGGATCAGAGGTAGCCCGGCCACAGGAAGAACCAATGGTTTGTAGCTCTTCAGTTGAAGTACAAGCAGAATTGCCTCAAGTACAACCTGCAAGTGCGATTGAGGTACAAGCAGAGTTGCCTCAAGTACAACCTGCAAGTGCACTTGAGGCAGTAGAGACTAAAGTTGCTGAGGTACCAGAAGAATTGCCTCAAGTACAACCTGCAAGCGCAATCGAGGCAGTAGAGATGAAAGTTGAGGTTCCAGAAGAGCTGCCTCAATTACAACCTGAAAGTGCACCCGAGGCTGTAGAGATGAAAGCTGAGGTACAAGTGGAGTTGCCTCAAGTACAAATTGCAAGTGCAATCGAGACTAAACCTGAGGAGGTACAAGTAGAGTTGCCTCAAGTACAACCTGCAAGTGTAATCGAGGCTAAAGCTGAGGAGGTACAAGCAGAATTGCCTCAAGTACTACCTGCAAGTACACTCGAGGCAGTAGAGATTAAAGCTGAGGTACCAGCAGAATTGCATGAAGTACAACCCACAACTGCAAGTGCACTTGAGGGAATAGAGACTAAAGCTGAGGAAGCACCAGAGTTGCCTCAAGTACAACCTTCAAGTGCAATTGAGGCATTAGAGACCAAAGCCGAGGTACCATTAGAATTGCCTCAAGTACAACCCACAACTGCAAGTGCACTTGAGGCAATGGAGACTAAAGCCGAGGAAGCATCAGAATTGCCTCAAGTACAACCTGCAATGGAGACTAAAGATGAGGTACCAGCAGAATCGCATGAAGTACAACCTGCTACTGCAGTCAAGGCAATGGAGACTGAAGCTGAGGTACCAGCAGGGTTGCATGAAGTACAACCTGCAACTGCAGTTGAGGCAATGGAGACTGAAGATGAGGTACCAACAGAATTGCCTCAAGTACAACCCACAAGTGTACCCATGGAGACTGAACCTGTGGTGCCTGTTTGTATTAATGATTCAAACGTGGTTGAGGAGGCAATGGAGATGGAAGATGAAATTGAGCAGACAAAGCCAAAAGACACTAATGATGGAAAGGTGACAGGTGACATGGAAGAAGTATAATTTAGATGTTAGATGGATAGACTTATATTCTATAGATGTCATAAGTTAGGCTCAAGGACTTTATGTTTTTCTTTTGCTGGCTTGTTCCATAATCCATTTATGGGTGATTACTTTTTGTTTACTTTCCTTCTTAAGTAGAAAATTTGGCTCTCAAGATTTGAGTCTCAGCAATCATAGTCATAGTGTGTGAATTTTAAGTTTACTGTAGATTGACCTTGTAGACACTGGGTTTTATGACCATGTTTGTTGTGTATCTGATTTATCTCTCACATGATGTTTCAGGAGAGTGGAAACTAGAGAGGGGGTTGTTCAAAGAATAACATATTTATATGACTAGAAAGTTTAGGCGATATTTATCATATATAGTGTTTTTTTCAAGAAAAATGATGTTGGCTTATAATAGAAAATCAAGCATAAAGCATAAAAGCTTGACTACTCGATTCAATTGTTAAAAGATATTATGTTTCTATTTTTGGTGTTAGATACATGACGTCATGACGTTAGTGTTAATCAAATAGTCAAAGAAGAATCAAATTGTAAAGGAGAGATTAAAACTCTCAAAATAATGTAAGCAAATGAACAAGTACCAAAGCCATTATGGTTTAAAACTTGTTCAGTTCTCGATCAACTTAACTTTTTTTTTTTTCATCTGGTTTCGGTTGGAAAAAAAACTAGTCGTTTCAAACTTGGTTGGGATTCGAAACTAAAGCAAACCAAAAGCTAGTTTCTAAAATAATAGTGCATCATAACTAACCCAAATGTTATGTGTTCATTTGGTTTAGTTACAATTTCATTATGCAATTTTGTTGACTAACAAAAAAAAAAGATTAACATATATAAGGGGATGTATGATATGTTTTTTACTATATTAGGTAAGAGGCTGACTCGGTCAAATTTATATTATTTGATATCACAATTAAAAGTCTCTTATTTGATTATGTAGTCTCTGGTATGCCTTTTATTATCGGGTCTGATAAAAGGCTGAATCTGACTCAATTATGTTTTGACTCAATTCTACATGACTCAATAAACAACTATTAAATATTTACTAACTTTTTAAAACAATCATTCCCTAACTCTTTAAAGAAAATTGTCACTTTGCTTGGTGTCTAAACTCTAAACATGTATAGAGCTTCTAATAACTAACCCAAATGTTTTGTTATGATTTGGTTTAATCACAATTTTGATTATTCGGTTTCGTTGATAAAAACCGAAGTCTATCAAACATTATTTCATTAGAAAAATAATATGGAGATCCAAAAAAAGGAAACATAATAGCATAAACATATCTCTTTAAAATAAATTGTTACGTGTATGTGTCTAAACTCTACGAGCACCCACATCGGTGTTTTCAATTGTCTTTCAAATGCCACATAGACTCAATTTGCAATGGACGTCATTGATTTTTTTGCATCAGTTGAAAGACTTTTGAAGCCTTAATGGTGGGACCACAAACAATAAATGGAAATATATATAATTTAATATACATTCAATTTACATATGTAACGGAATGTGTATATATAATATATATTTTAATAATTATAACTTAAATTGTTAATGTGGCAATAGTCCATTTTGAAAGATTGTTGTTATTGTACTAAGTGAGTGATAATTACAAAAACTAACATTGTTCGTTTGAAAGATTTGCGTTGCACATGTAGATGATCTAAGCATTTATGGAACACAACTTTAGTACTTAATTTAGACTACAAATATATCAAATTTATATCGAATCCAAGTATAAAACACAAGCTCAAAATATATATTAAATCAAGTTTAATCTTATACGAGTTCAACTTACATTTGCTATCTCAATTAGGTTTTCAAATGAGTCGAATTTTTACTAGATAACATGGCTCTAGCTTGTTAGAACATGAAGGTCTTGAATTGAGTTTAAATCAATTTTGCTAAAACTGATAAATTCATAATGAACATTTTCGAACTTTTAGGATTCTTGGATCAAACTCCGTTTTTGTTTGAGTTGAGCTTCAGTTTATATTACGAAGGCTCGTTAATTTTTCGAGTTGAGTTCAAGTGTAGCTCGGAACCGTTGGATTGAACTCGTGAATTGTAAAAGTTTGTTTTTGAACGAATTATATAAATTTGAAATATAAAAAATAGAAATGAAGTGATTTTGATGCAGTTGCAAACTTGCAATGGACATTGACATTCTCTGCGGATACAAACGGAGACACGTCCACCGCCAGCCACCACCTCGCTCCTCCACTCTCACATACTAAAATTTCATCTTCTTCGTTGCTTTCTTCTGGAAACTTCCAAATTCCCGATCATTCACTGGAAAAATTACACGATGCGGTCGGTATTGCGATTTAATCAACACACAATTTCAACGAAGGCTGGTTCTATTGAAGGATTGCGTTATTCTTCAAATAGGTTAGGTTTTGGTATTAGGAGTATTGCCACAACCTGTAGAGCGGTGCTTTTGCCGCGGTTCGGTGGTCCTGATGTTCTTGAAGTACGAGATGATGTCCGTGTTCCTGATCTCAAACCGAATGAGGTACTCGTTCGAGTTCGCGCCGTTTCGGTTAATCCTCTCGACACTAGGGTGAGTTCTGATGCATTCTTTTAATTTCAGTTCTGTTTCATTGTTTGTTTATCGGAAATAGAATTCAGTGGCTCTAGATTGTGTTTAATTTCAACACTGTTTGTGTCATCGAAATTCGTTGAAGGTTAGGCGCATATGTATGGATTGTTATCACTTTCGATTGGTTTCTTAATGTGGAAGTTTAGAACACCTTAACAGCAAACTGCTCATCATGTGAACTTTAGGTATATTGCTCTTGATTTTGGATAAATCAGAGGCTAACTAATTTAGTAAGTGCATGCAACTTAGAAGTGCTTAAATTGATCCTTTCATCCATGGATTTGAGTCACTTCACAGAATCTGCGTAAACAAACATTTCTGGAAGGCTTAGATGACTTTGTGGATGCAATTTTAGTTTCATTTCCCCCTTCTGTCTAAATTATTCCTGCAATATAGTTGAATTCAGGTTCTATGGAGTGAATGCGTTTGTATACTGCTGCATCTGTTTGAACTTATTTGTATCTTTCTGGTTTGATTTGGAATTTTCTCATTGACATTTGTTCAATTATATGTGTTCCATCTCCTCTTTCAGATGCGAGCAGGCTATGGTCGTTCTCTATTTGAGTCCCTCCTTCCCCTGATTTTGGGTCGTGATGTTAGTGGTGAAATTGCAGCAATTGGACAATCTGTTCAGACTCTTAATGTTGGGCAAGAAGTTTTTGGGGCACTTCATCCAACGGCTATGAGAGGTACTTACACTGATTATGCCATTCTTGCAGAAGATCAACTTACCCCAAAACCATCAACAATCTCACACGTGGTATGTATTATATTTTCTTTAACATCATTAACCTCTCTTTTTCTTGTTCATTTTCTTCATATCTATCCTAACTACATCAAATCTATATGCTGCATTCATGATCCCCCAGGATGCAAGTGCAATTCCTTTCGCTGCCCTAACAGCATGGCGTGCTCTTAAATCTACTGCCAGGATAAGTAAAGGGTATGTTTGTAATTTGTTGCACTTTGGCTATAAAAAGTTTATATAAAAAAAGAACTCATATTTTTTCACTTAATGTCTACAGACAGAGGGTATTAGTGGTGGGTGGAGGAGGAGCTGTAGGTTACTCTGCAGTTCAGCTAGCTGTTGCAGCAGGCTGTGTGGTTTCAGCTACATGTGAAAGTGAAAGCATAGATCGCCTCTTGGCAGCTGGTGCTGAACAGGCACTCGACTATACCTCTGAGGTGATGTGATTTTGAATGTTTGTCAGGGGCAAAGGCGTCTTTTACTTTTAAGCTGTGTTCTCAGTGTTTACTTTTCTATGATGTACAGGATCTGGAAGTAAGATTGAAAGGAAAGTACAATGCTGTTTTAGACACGATTGGTATACAACAAACGGAACAGTTAGGGATCAATCTTTTAAAAAGAGGGGGACATTACATGACACTGCAGGTGATAAAACAAAACCATGTTGTGATTAATGGATTTTTAAAGTTAGTTTTTATGTTGATATGTGTTGATTTTTGGTTTAGGGGGAGTCTGCATCATTGAGTGATAGATATGGTCTGGTTATTGGCCTTCCTACTGCTACATCCATTTTGATGAAGAAACAGATTCAATATCGGTTATCTCATGGAATAGGTAAAACTCATTCAAACAAGTATGACTGAGATCACTTTTCTAAAATCAATCTGATAAACTACAAGCATAGAACTGCTGCTGTGAATGATTGTACCTTGCTATTAAATGGTTGTACATATATGAAGAACTTGGAATGGAACTGAAAGATTAAAAAACAAAACCCTAGCTTTCGAGCAGCTAGAACACTCCAGAGATCATCTCTCACTGATTACGCTCCAAGATACCCACTCTCTAACATCAATACGCAATTAGACTGACCTAACTAAGAGAATGACCAAAATACCCCTCAATCTCTCCTTTATTACAGCTACTGTACTTGTACTTATTTCCTACCGTTAAAAATATTATGAAGTGTAACATGTTTCTATTTGACTTGATGCAAAAAGTATGATTTATGATAGACAGACATGGAAATGAGGGCCTCCCTATCAAGTATATATATAACTTTTCATAAATTTATATCAGTATATTGTAAATTTATAATTTCATTTAGAAATAGCAAATTTGTGTGTATGGCCTTGACCTTAGAAATTACTAAATTGTCATAATTGTCTTTGCATGGTCAGTAGTATGTACAGTATCACAGTGATTTCCGAAACTTGAAGTAAGTTTGTTTTTAATTTTTACATAAAGTATTTGAGAATGTATATCTTTATTTCTTATTTAAGTATTTCGTAAATTTATAAAATATTTAAGAATCTATATCATTATTATATTTTTTACGCATTTTGAAATTTATAATAATCAAACAAACAACTGTTCATTCAGCCCCAAAAGAAAGTACATATCATTTGTTTTAGACAGAGGGTTTAGGGCATTATTTATCCATTTGTCCGGGCAACAACATAACGAAGAAAAAAAAGAAAAGAAAATGTTTTCATTTTGGCAATTCAAGGGGAGTTAAGGCGTGACTGTTTGAGTTAAGAGCTTGTAATCAGTATGACTTATGGAGTGAGTGTTTTTGCAGAATATTGGTGGACTTATATGAGGACAGATGCCGAAGGTCTGGATGAGATTCGGAGGCTGACTGAGGCTGGGAGACTGAAAGTTCCTGTGCAGAAGACATTCCCAATTACACAAGTGCAAGAGGCACATCAAGCTAAAGATACAAGGATAATTCCTGGTAAAGTAGTTCTTCAAGTTGACTAGTATACTTGCATTTCTATGGATTTCTTCTTTCAGTAATCTCATGCAAAATATCACAACCAATTTCTATGAATTGGTGTTTAGTTTTTTTTTTTTTTTTTTTTTTTTTTTTTTTTACTAATTACATTGTTCTCTTCATAATAAAGCTCCAAGGAATTTTTTTAATTTTTATTTTACATATAAAGTGATATGTGACTTTATTTGTCTTTGCTACATTCATTTTAATGTCATAGAGTCGCAACATAATCTTTAGATTTATGTAACATAATGTTACATCTTATTTGGCTAAACCACAAACAAGGTAATCACATCAAATATAGCTTTTTTTTTTTTGAATAAATTTAATTGTTTTTATCGTTGGTTCTGGTCTAAAATATTTTTCTACATTTGTATCTGTTAAGCAAAATTTAGATCTCTCATTAGTAGTCAGACTTATTTCGTATACAATAGAGGTCAGTTTCTTTGTACAAGAAAAATATTACTTATTTTCCACTATTTGTTTTTGTTTTACAAAAAACTATTGTCGTTAAAAAAAATACCATACTGGGAAACGAACTATTTGTTTTTGTTCATAAAATGCCATTAAAACCTATTATATAATGGAATTTATGAACATAAAGTTTCAGTTGCATACCTTTTAATAGTACTTATTTTAAATACTTTGTGAAAAAACAAATAGTTCGTTACTTATTTAAGTAACGACATTAACCATTTTTTAAAAATGTAACATTTGTACAATACATGTTTCATCAAAATATTTGCATATCGATCAAAATCCAAAGTTCTATTCACGAAAAAGAAATAATAAAAATGCAGAGTCATAATTAAAATTATAGTCATTGATTTTAAGGAACAACTTTCAATTTAAAATTCTTCATATTGGAAAATGTTGTAAGACGCAGAAAATGGTTTATGTTGAAATTCGGCCATAAAACTAATTTTATGTACTCATGTAATTATTAAAGTTTTTTTTTACTCATAGAATCATTTAACATTCTTGTAAGCAACACTGCAACAGGTATACGTTGACATTTATTAACTACTAGGTTATAACCCGTGGAAACCACGGTTTTATGATTAAAATTATTATATAGATAAAAAAAATATTAAATGTTAACAAAAAAATGCAAGGTATTATCGATTGTAAGTAATCATGAATTAATGTGATAAGCTTAATAAACATAATATTTTAACATTGATTTTGAAGCACTTCTTTGTATACAACATTGAAAATTTTATCTAAAATCAATAGCTTTAATCATTCTCTACTCTATAGTCTTAATAAATCAACATATAATTGACTGTGTGAAAACTGGTTCTCGCAAGATCTAAGCTACATCGTCTTTGATATTAAGTTTTAAGCAACAACGTCTCAAATGGAATAAACCTGTTATAACAAAAATAATAAACAGGTGTTGTGTGAAAGTAAGAAATTACAAAACTAACCTTGTCCTAGAACCATTTCATACAGGAAGCACTAAGCTTATCATCAAAAAAGCCTACACGTAATTGACTAGCCAAAAGAGGGATGTATTCTCTTATATAGCCAATTGGACACTCCAATGTTTGTCTTCTACAAGCTCAACAATTGTTGTTAGCCAGTGACGATTGTAACAAAAGATCAATACTAATAACCTAAGAAATTAACACCAAAACAAAACATTACAAATGACTTAATAAAAAAATGTAAAACCTATATAATTATAACGAACAATGTACGGTATGTATAGTAGAGTTATACCTGATTCACTTGATCTAGCTTACCGATGATATTGAAATGTACATATGGAACTCATCTTTTAGAAGAGAAAGAAATGTAGGTATACCTTATTCACTCTCTAAGGAACCTTTCTTTGGCGACTCAAACCTATAATTTGGTCATTGAAACCAAATAACCAAAAGTCCAAGTTGTATTAAAATGTTTTTGTCATATTTTGTACATGTTTGCTGACTAATCAAACAACTACCTATCATTTTTTGCTTAGTATAGCTCAACTGACATCCATAACATGAAAACAAAATGTGATTAAAATATGCTAAAGTAACAAATTCATTATATTTACAAAAAGGAAGAAAAAATAAAAAATTATTCTAGCATTTCATCGAGCACCATGTGTGCATCATCAAACTTGTCATATTTTAACAACAAATCATTATCTTTTTTTCCTCATTCGTATTTATCATTTATTATTTTCATTCTCAACAACAATTCCAAAGCTTTAAAGCTATAATAATAATAATAATAATAATAATAATAATAATAATAATAATAATAGTTTACCTGGAGTATTTCTCCTATATGAGAGCTCTGCAACTCCATTCTTCTGTAACCTACAGTAAGAACCATTGCCCATAATGTCAACATAAAGAATTTAAACTAATTATATTACATAATACAAACACGAGCATGGTACTTCATTTAACACATTTCCTGATCTCATAACATCTGTTTTTCCATTCAATGAGAATATTTGCATAGGGGAGATGGAACCATCATCTTTTACAATTTGTCATTCTCAAGATTTGTACTTTGTATCTCGACCACCAAAGTTGCATTTGAAAAATAGTTGAAACATAATACCTAAAACAAATCACAATTCACATGCCCTGTAATAATGCTAATACAAATACCATAATGCTCCTGTATGAGAGGTAATTCTTGGTGCTCTGATGTAAAATAAACATATAACAAAGTTAGTGGAGTGTGACTTATATAAGATTCCCTAATACACGAGTCCGTAAATCCCTTGACCCCAACCTTGTTTTCCTATTTCCATATGTCCTTTCATCACATATAAGCACACGATTGCCATATGAGTTGTTTTCTCACCTGATTTGAACATGATATATATAATCATCAAAACTAATTTAAGTCTCAACACTATGAACGATTTTAGTTTAATATTCATTTAACCTAAATTCTAATTAAAACACATAAACCAAAAATGATCAATGAAAAGCATTAATATGTGTAGGTCATTGCTTTGATTTTTTCTAAATCATTTGGTTGAAAAAAACAAAAATGATCAATGAAAATCTGTATTATTAAGAAAATGTTGTAACAAATATGCAAATCATCAGCAGAAAAAACAAAAACCTTTCAGATTATTTTAGGAGGACGACTTGTAGACTCTTATTCAAGAGTAGCTTCAGAAAAACCATGACCATGTACACTTGGACACATCCGTAAATATATGAACACTTCGTCAATAAATTTTAGTACTTATGAAAATTCAGAAAGCTAAATTACAAAAAATTGAAGCAGTCATCCTTGTTTTGTTTCAGAAACATACATACACAAAATTTTAGAAGAAAAATATACCTGAGATTAGATTAGATTAGATTAGATTAGATTCATCATGAACACAAAACATTGGAAACTACATACAAACAAACGTTAAGGGACAAGGGATCTTTCTATTCAAGGGAAACAAATATGGAATGCGGTCTTAAACCGTGGTTACTCCCCCTCTTCAATTATGTAAAGAGGATTTGGTCAAGGATTTCACCTTCAGCTTTAGATTGCGAGGGCTAGACTTTAAATCTAATTATAAGTAGTCGTATATGTCCCGACTTGCAGCCACCCTCCTAACCGATTTATATACACAAACGTCATCTGGCCCTGAATAAACTGGGATCAGTTAAAAGGGAAACCAAGAATCTTAAAAGATGAGAAAATAAGAATCGATTGCAGGTTCTAGTTCTAATAAACAATTTGCACACTGACCTTTTAAACACCAATTGTAGATCCTCATAACCTAAAATCAAAGTAGAACATGACGGCGATATAGGAATCAAGATGAAAAGTGGTGGCCATAGTGATGGAATCAGGTGGTTGAAGGAGTTTTAGGGTTAGACAGAAAAGAGAGGGATACAGGTGATTGAAGGCAATACAGGGAGGTGACGACAACGTTTTAACGTTAGAGAGAGAAAGGGCTGAAAGAATGGTGACAGTAGTGATGACTGTTCAGTTGTAGTATGTTGGAGGTCTGTGGATGTTTATTGAAGTCGGCGTGGGCAAATGACGGCTACATGTTAGTGATACCTTTTGAAGCAGGTGAATCAAAAAGCTAAGATGCCAAGAGATACCCCGAGACAGAGGAATAAACAAATAGTAGCGATGTGGAATATTGGTAATTCAAACTTCCAATTTTAAATCCCTCCATTTACGGTGTAAATTAGCTGGAACAAAAATCACGGCATAGATATTGCTGGTTTTAAAGTCTACATTTTATCGGAACGAATTATAGACGAAAACTTGAGCAGAATATGTCATGTGGCAAAGTAGAGTTTTAGAAAACTGCCATGTGACATAATTGAGTTTTGTTTATTAGAGGAGGTAGATTTTGCATGTAATTTAGGCGTTGTTGTTGTTGTTATTATTATTATTATTATTATTTTGAGAATTTCATGTATATCTTTATAAACTTTTATAATTACGTGTGTATATATATATATATATATATATATATATATATATATATATATATATATATATATATATAATTTAATCATATCTAATATATTAAAAAAATATCGTCTTTATATTGATTTTTTTATTAAGAGAATAATTAACTTGAACATTACAATATTATCCTTCTCACACATTGTTATTCTTGACATATTTACTTCATACATCCTTATAAAATAGAGTAAATTACTGAAATCGTCCATGTAGTTTGATCAAAATTACGTGTTTCGTCCCTAACATTTTTTTTGCACTCGGACCGTCGCTGTGGTATTTATTTGTTTCGGTTTTGGTCCCTAACATGATTAAAATGACTATATTACCCTTTTTTTCAAAAAATTGTATTTTTTTATATTCGTTAATATTTATTTATTTCTTTTATTCTTTTAAAATAAATAAGAATACAACCCCTTTAAGCTAACGTATAACTATAGACATATACCCTAATTTTGAGTCGGTGACCACGACCTAGACATCTTATTCCTCTTTTCTCACGCCAGCTTACTCTGTCGTCTCTCTTCTACGCCGGTCACCTCCTCCGATGTGTGCACAGGAGAAGCCATCACTAGAACGAGATCGAGGACGCTAAACCATAACCAACGTTCCTCTTGACTACCACTAAATCTCTCACCTCTTTCTTTCTCTGTATCAAACAACCCCTAGATCAGCCAACATCGCCATACTAGAAACAACCACCACTATCAAAGTAGCCGAAAATATGTACAACAAGAAAGCACAACAACATCGCCATTTGCACAGGTTTGATTTTGATTTGGTTCACCGGATCGATTAGATACGTCAGTTTCTGGATTTTGGTTTGGGGGTTCAGGTTCATCGAAGCAAGGTTTGAGGATTTAAGCTCATCAGTGCCAGGTTTTGGATTTGATTTTTGTAACGACCAAGCCACCATTTATGGATTCGATTTCTTGTTTCAGGTTCATTCTGTTTGAAGCTCGTCAGGTTTGTTTGGTTTTGAATGGTTTGATTTTGATTTCATCCATGGTTTCTGGGGTTTTGATTTCATCAAGGATTTATGATTTGAGAATCGATTCATCCACGATTTCTGAGTTTAATCTCTAGGCAAGATATTTGGGTTTAATTTATGGGTTTGAGCATCACTTGCATCGATTTAGGCACTAAGTATAATTTACGGGGTTTGATTTTGTTATGGTTCATCGAATTCGATTGGGGACTTTAATTTCTGGATTTTGGTATGGGGTTCAGGTTCTGGATTTTTGTTTAATTTTTAGATGGTAAGAAGGGGAGGTGGCGGTGGACAAAGTTAGTGCTGGTGGCGGTGGTGTTGATCTTTGATGGCGGAGATGGTGTTGATCTTTGATGACGAAGATGGTGGTTCCGATGAAGATACATAAGGGTGGCGGTGGTGTTATGATAGTGGTGGTGAATGGTTGGTTTTGGGTTGGTTGAGTGGAGGTGTCGGTGGTAGTTAGAGAACTGTGAATGATGAGTTTATTAAACAATTTTCTTTAAAAGATTAATAATAAATCAATAATAAGCAAATGAACAAAATAAATAATAAAGGGTAATATCGTCTTTTCACGTCTGCTAGGGACCAAAACCGAATCAAATGAATACCACAGGGACGGTCCGAGTGCAAAAAAAATGTTAGGGACGAAACATGTAATTTTGACCAAACCATAGGGACGATTTTAGTAATTTACTCTATAAAATATTAACACCTACATTGAAATTAGTTTTTCAAGGATTTTACTTGTAACGGAAGAACAAACAAAATTGTTTAGAATAGAATAATCGCAAGTCTCTTAAAACAATTATAAGAGATGAAATATATTGTTTACCAAACGATTAGTAATATGCAATCATCGGGTTTTGTTAATCGATTAGTAGTAATATGCAATTACCGGGTTTTGTTAATCGATTATGTAGAATGTGAAGTGACAAATAATCATGTCATGCATAAAGAGATCGATGGGAGGGATTCAAAATAGGTATTTTAGTAATTTAGTTATAATCTAATTTAAAGATATAATTAAGTATTTGAGTATCTATGTGAGTTTATAGGTTTTATAAGGATATATATATATATATATATATATATATATATATATATATATATATATATATGTAATTTTAAAAGTTTATAAGACATTTAACTTTCAAATTTTGTATTGGTTACATCCTAGGATTATTTAAATTAATTTAATTGCTAACAATTAACAAATAAAGAATTTAGTTGTAAAAAAATACTAAAATAGTTATTAAGTAATATTAGTTAACAAATATAAAGTATTACTAATTTATAATTGTTAAGTATTATTAGTTAACAATTAAGTTATTTATATATTAATTTGAACAATTAAATTGTTTATTTGAATATAGTTAATAACTATTTAGTACTATATGCTAAAAACTGATGTTTATATGTTATGCTTGCTAGTATACCATCTGTTTAGGTTCAAGAGGTTCTTGATTATGTCATTTGTTTGGTTTAGTGACGACGATAGTTTTGTTTTGACCCAGCCATGTAACTGATGATGTGTAAAGTAAACATGGGAAAAAAATAGCCAAATCGTCACTTTAGGTATACTAAAAAAAAAGAGTGACTACATGGAGAATAATTGGAGGTTAAATTTCAACCATAGATATTAAATGTAAGACTCATGTATTACATGAATTAATTAAAAATATATATATAAAGGTCTAAATATTTAAAAACTTTAGATATATAAAAAAAATAAGAAAAATAAATAATACATTATTAAAATTGATTTTTTTATCTTTTAAATTTAAATAAATAAACAAAATAAACTAATTAGTTTTAATTTGAGAATTTTGAAATAAGAAGGTAAGTTTATTAATGAAATTGATATTACTATATTTATTGTAATTATTATTTTAAAGTATTATGTGAAATTTATTAAAATAGAAAAACCCATAAAATGAAATATGGAAAAGAAATTAATTCAAAATAACCATAAAATGACATTTGACAAATTGAATGAAAGTGTGACATGTGGCAAAAAAAAACCTTCATTTATTAGAGTAGATTAGAATAGATACATTTGATTCACTATACCCGACTTTTACCGATTACAAAAGAATGTAAGTGATACAAATTGAAAGTTATATGAATCTATGAATATAATAAGAAAAATCTTTAGTGAATATTTCTATGTAAATTTTGACATCCGCCTAAAATGGATTCGGGTCAACCCAACCCAATTGGAAATTTAATAAACTCTACTCAAGATTACTTGACGCTAATAGGATCAAAACCCATACAATACAATATAACTTGACGTTAATAGCAACATAGTATTGTACAACGTTATAACTATAATCAAAGTAAATTATGATACCATATTAAAATCAAATCAAAGTATAATGCTCTAATTAAATTAAAAGAATCAAACTTGAATTCTCTAATTAAACTTCAAATCAAAGTAGATTGTTATAATCAAATAATAACCTATCTTTTATAAAACTCCATTTTTATAAACTTTACATTAAATTTTATAAAACTCTATTTTTTATAAACTTTACTTTAAATTTTATAAAACTCTTATATTAATTATGTAAAAGATGCTTGTGTTAGTGGGAAATTATGAAGACCACCAAAAGCAAAAAGATTATTCCCATGGTCTCCCACTCACACCTCCCATCCACTTTCCTTTCCTTTTTCTCCCAACACATTATTCTCTTCACCACTTAAATCTTCTCTATTCTTTCTCTCACTCTCAATCTCGAAATTTCCTCCAAGAATACTCATATTCCATCCAAGAACAATCTATTATACTCAAATCTTCATCCCTCTTGAAGCATTCATCAAGGTATGTTGTTAAAAGTTTCAAATTCATACAAGAAACAAATTAAATCCACCAAAATATCTAAAACTCATTTTTTGCATAAACCTGATTTTTCTCAGAATACCATCAATAAAATAAGAAGTTCTGGAAATTTTCAGAAAATAACTTATTTTTATTGAATTATCATAATTATTGCAATAAAGTAGGGCAATAATTCACATAAAATACTTGTTGCATTCAATAAATTCTGAGAAAATTCTGGGATGACCTGTATACTGATTAAACATGATATATGAAGTTTCATGCATTTATATTACTGTTTACTATTATTTATGATTTTATTGATTAATTAATAATGAAATATATAAAAAATACTTCCCATAGTCACAAATATTTGAAACTTATACACTGGGCTCTACATCATGTTATAAAACTATGGTTAATTTTACAGATTTTTTGAGAATCATTTACTATTTTTCCCGAATTTTGTGTTGTTTAATCATTAAAATATTAAATAAATACTAAAACAGTTCAGAAAAATATACAAATTTTACAGTAATTCATATTGTATGAAATAATGATTTCCTAATAATTTCATAATTTTTCAATACTGTTTACTAGTTAAAACTATTTTCCTAAGTATTTAAGCATGTAAAAATGCATTTTAATGATTATTTCATATAAATAATTGTTAAAATCTGTAAATAATTATAATTGGGCAAGTTATTATTTTAATAAGAAATTATTAAAATCTGGCCTAAATTGAAAATATAAATTAATTATGCAAAGTAAGTAATTCAATTTAATATTCATTTAACAAATAAATACCTTAATATTATAATCAAAATGAATTATTGTTAATTCATCAAATATAAGAATATGTGTCTAATTATTTATTAATACTCCATTCTCGTTTAGCAGTTCCTAAACCAAAACTATTAATTATATTAGGTTCTACGCCATTTTGACCCGAATCGTCTATCGTACGACACACGCATTTCGTTTTGGGACTAAAGTGAGTAATCTACCCCATACTTTATAATTTTCAATACTTTTGGGGTGTATCATGTGGTTCTAATATTTTCCAACTTCATTTTATTGTTTTATCACAATTGAGACATTGTTGGAACATTTATACGTGAGTCATTAATTGTATAACTATTGTTTGTTTACGCTACATGTACTTGTAGTGCATTATCATTTTTAGTCTAATCTCCATGACTATGCCCGTATTCTTGAGGTACGTTATGGACAATAATAGCGCTATTGGGTTGACCACCCCGCCTTGGGACGCTAAGGTGATTGATCACACGTGGTTGAGTGTGTATGATGATTAGATGCTCCATCCTATATATATTTATATATATATATATACATATGTATATATATATATAGGGTGAGGACTTATTGTTGTTGTTATCAATTGTTAATCAATTTTTGATTTATAAACCGTTATCTCAAATACAATTGTTTGGCGACTTCAAAAGAAAACAGATTTCAAAATTATAAATGTTTCAACTTCACAATTTTCTCTACTAAAATTTGATTACTCACCAACTCTCGTAGTTGACCTGTTTTTACCCATGATGCAGATTTGAAGAATGAAGAATGATGAAAAATAGGTTGTGCCTTAGAAATCCACAAGACAATTTAAATTTGATGTAATAAATGTGGTTTGCATTTGTATTTGTACTTGTATGTTGTGGATCTTGTTTGCATACTTAGTACTTAATTGAATCTAATCACATTATAACCTAGTTGTCATGAGACTTTGAACAATATATCACGCCTTGATCGATTCCGACAAGGATCGGGGTGTGACAGATTGGTATCAGAGCCCTTGACTATAGGGAATTAGGTTAATTGCCTTGACCTAGTCTATAGCCTCTAGGGTCCTCTCGTATGCTAGTTTATAAAATGCACACACAACTGTATGCAATTCGCACTTAGAAAATCCTAGGAATACCTTTGTGTGTTAATTGCTCCCTTATGTGCATACGTATTACTCCTGACACTTATATGTGTGCATACACTTGTGAATATTCTCCACTTTCTCTGAAAATCACACACATACTCAAGTTGTTTAACAAAATGAATATACATATATGTATTCCTTAGAGCTCATAGGAAATTCAAAGTCATCCACTCTAGTTGGGTAGGATCATAGTAATGGACGCGTAGTAACTGGAAGGGGGAGGTGCCGGTAGCCCGAAAGTCCTGACTAGGTAAGCATTCGTATACATCCCAATCAACCGAGGGACCAGTTTGCTTATCTGGGGACCAAAGGCGAGAGTTCCCAAACCTATAGGCCAAAGCGCGTCATTCACATTACTTTTGAGCCATCAAAATACCCGACCTTATCAAACGTATCCGAAAGGATACACTCCAAAATGGCCAACTCATTGGACTATTAAGTTCCCTAATGGGCCTAGAAGTGGGAAAGAAATGTGAAAACTTAGTTTTGTGGGGGCCCACGCAAGTGCTACATGTTTCACATTTAGTAACCATGGAAAGCCCAAAAGGTGCCCAACACTCCTAACCATGGCCCAACAAGTGTTTTACAATTATTTTACCCAACAATGTCAAAAAACTTTATTTCCATAATCAATTTACGAATAACTCACAAGTCCATATGCGTGTTTCTCGTAGATGGCATTACGACCCCCATACGCTGCTCGCAACAACAGAAGGCTAGCTGCCCTGGTCGCCAAGGAGGTAGCAAACGTCATCCCAACAATTGCAACCCAACTTCATTCTCTTCAGCCACAAGCTCCAGCAACAACTCCTCGTTGCTCGTTCAAGCACTTTCGTAACTGCAATCCGCCTTACTTCAAAGGCACCGATGGTGCCACCGCACTCCTCACATGGATTGAAGAAATGGAGAGTACTTTCATCCATAGCGAGTGTCCTGAGGACCTGATGGTCCGTCATGCTACAGGGTGCCTCCTAGGTCATGCTCTTACATTGTGGAACCTAGAAAAACGGGCAAAGGGAGAGGCTGTTGCCTTGGGAATGACCTGGTCAAAACTAAAAGAACGCATGATGGAGAAGTTCTGCTCTGACAGCGAATTGCAAACTCTCGAGGATGAATTCTGGAATCTGAAACAGGAGGGAGGCGACAACGCGACCTACACCAATAGATTCCATGATCTCTCGAGACTCCTACCTCACGTGATTCGGTGACCAGCAGCAGGCCATCTACCCTAGAATCTGCCATTGAATTAGCAGGTCAACTCAACGAGGACAATGTGAACGATGGTGTCCTCCCACGCAAGGGTTCAAAGATGTCAACTGAAAAGTCGACCCCTGAGACCCCCTAAATTGTCAAGTCCGAGTCCTCCCACCGACATGACAAAAAGAAGCGGAAAAGTCATCACCACAACCATGCTGTTATTACCCCTGCTACTCCTATCACCCAAGTCACCCCACCAGCCCAACCAAATAAAAAGCCGTATACCGGACCTCACCCCCTCTGTAACCACTGTAACTATCACCATATGACCACTAGCCCGTGTCGCCTCTGTACGAATTGTGGTCGCTATGGCCACTTGGCGGACACATGTCGTGCACCAAAAACTCAGCGACCACTCTATCTACCCTCAAATCAGCAAACACAAACCCGGTATCCAACTGGAACATGCTTCAACTGTGGTGACCCCACCCATTTCAAAAACGCGTGTCCTAGGTTAGTCAATATCATCAACACCCAAGCCAACAATGCAGGTTCCAGCTCCCAAAGGCCGAGCCTTTGTCATTACCGCAACCCAAGCAAAGACCGATAACAAGGTCGTAAATGGTACGTTTCTCATAAATAACTGCTACGCGTCAGTACTTTTTGATTCAGGTGCCGATAAAAGTTTTGTGTCTTTGGAATTTGAGCCCATACTTCACACACCTCGCACGATTCTTAATGAGTACTTTACCGTAGAAGTCGCCGATGGAAAATACGTTTCACTCAATGCAGTCATCCAAGATTGCACTTTCGATTTTTCCGGTCATAAATTTTCTGTCAATTTAGTTCCTATGGAACTTGGTAGCTTCGACATCATCGTAGGAATGGATTGGCTATCCCAAAACCATGCTGAAATAGTATGTTACGATAAGTTCATTCGTATTCCTCTCGCCGACGGTCAAAGTCTTCGTATTTATGGCGAGACTCATTCGAAAAAGCTTAGTCTTATGTCATGTACTCAAGCTCGATCATATCTACGAAAAGAATACATGGCTTTCTTAGCCCATGTGGTGGAAACAAAGGTCAAAGAAAAGAAGATTGAAGATATTCCGATAGTACGAGACTTTCCCGACATCTTTCCCGATGACGTATATGGACTCCCTCCAGTACGTGAGCTAGAGTTCCGCATCGATCTTGTTCCTGAGGCTACTCCCATAGCCAAGTCTCCATATCGGTTGGCTCCAACCGAGATGCAAGAATTGGCAAGTCAGCTCCAAGAACTAACCGATAAGGGATTTATCCGCCCTAGTACTTCACCCTGGGGAGCCCCGGTTCTCTTCATTAAAAAGAAAGATGGTTCGTTTCGTATGTGTATCGATTATCGGGAGTTCAATAAATTAACCATCAAGAACCGATATCCGTTACCTCGGATCGACGACCTTTTTGATCAGCTTCAAGGAGCTTCATGCTTCTCAAAAATTGACCTTTGCTCGGGTTATCACCAACTTCGAGTACGAGAAGAAGATATCCCCAAAACCGCTTTCCGAACCCGCTATGGTCATTACGAGTTCACCGTTATGCCTTTCGGCCTAACAAATGCCCCTGCCGTATTCATGGACTTGATGAATCGGGTATTTAAACCTTATCTCGACCGTTTTGTTATCGTCTTTATTGATGACATCCTCATTTACTCAAAGATAAGGGCAGAGCATGAAAGACACCTTCGCCTAACTCTCCAAACGTTGCAAGGAAATCGGCTCTACGCCAAATTTTCGAAATGCGAGTTTTGGTTAAATGAGGTACAATTCCTTGGTCATATTGTAAGTGACAAGGGTATTTTAGTCGATCCCGCAAAAGTTGAAGCAGTCCAGAATTGGAAAGCCCCCCGTACCCCCAAGGAAATTCGGTCCTTCCTTGGTTTAGCCGGCTATTACCGGCGTTTCATTTCAAATTTCTCAAAGATTGCTTTACCGCTTACTTCTCTCACTTGCAAGGGTACACCATTTGATTGGGGACCCAAGCAGGAATACGCTTTCCAAACCCTTAAACAAAGTTTGTGTGACGCTCCGATTCTTACACTCCCTGAAGGATCCGAAGATTTCGTGGTATTCTGCGATGCCTCTAATCTCGGTCTAGGTTGTGTTTTGATGCAAAGGGGAAAGGTTATAGCTTACGCATCACGACAACTCAAAATCCACGAAAGGAATTATACGACTCATGATTTGGAGCTCGGTGCCGTGATTTTCGCTCTTAAAATTTGGAGGCATTACCTTTACGGCACTAAATGCGTAATTTTCACCGACCACAAGAGCTTGCAACATATTCTTAATCAAAAGGAACTCAATATGAGGCAAAGACGATGGGTCGAACTCCTAAATGATTACGAGTGTGAAATACGCTATCATCCGGGCAAGGCAAACGTCGTAGCCGACGCGTTAAGCCGAAAAGAACATGCCCATGCATTTCATCTAATATGTTCTCCTATCTTGTCCAATCTCAGCGACCGAATTCGAGGAGCCCAACACTCGGCAATTACCGAAAATGACATGCCCACGGGAATTGATGGGGAGTTGGAAACCAGATCTGATGGTATTTTCTATTATCAAGATCGCATCTGGATCCCAGATCGTGACAATCTTCGCATATTCCTGATGGAAGAAATCCATAAAACCCGATATTCCATTCATCCGGGCACTGACAATATGTATCATGGCCTGAGAACCAATTATTGGTGGTCGGGAATGAAAAAGGATATTGCTTTATTCGTGGCCAAATGTCTTACATGTTCCAGGGTCAAAGTAGAACATCAACGACCCTCTGGACTATTGGTCCAACCAGAAATCCCCAGGTGGAAATGGGAAGCGATCGCCATGGATTTCGTAACCAAACTTCCCCGTACCACAAAAGGACACGACAGCATTTGGATAATCATTGACCGTTTGACCAAATCCGCTCATTTCCTTCCCATCCGGGAAAATTTCAAAGTCGAAAAACTTGCTCGGATTTACATCAACGAGATAGTTAGTCGGCATGGCATTCCTCTCAGCATCATTTCAGATCGTGATGGGAGATTTCTCTCTCGGTTTTGGCAATCACTTCAAACAGCCACGGGAACCCGCCTCGATCTCAGTACCGCCTATCATCCTCAGATCGATGGTCAATCTGAGAGGACAATTCAAACACTCGAAGATATGTTGAGGGCGTGTGTCTTGGATTTCGGAGGAAACTGGGACTCTCATTTACCGTTGGTGGAATTCTCCTATAATAACAGTTATCATTCTAGCATCAAGATGCCACCATTTGAGGCATTGTATGGCCGTAAATGCCGATCTCCTATTTGCTGGCATGAAATCGGTGAGTCCTACGTGATTCGCGCAACAGTGGATTCTCCAATCGTTGGTCCTGAGCTTATCCAGGAAACAACCGACAAAATCACTCGGATTCGCGATAACCTTCTCGCATCTCGTAGCCGACAAAAGAGTTATGCCGACAAGCGACGCAAACCGCTTGAATTTACCGTAGGTGACATGGTCATGTTAAAAATGTCCCCATGGAAAGGTGTGGTTCGATTTGGACGCAAGGGTAAATTGGCACCACGCTACGTAGGCCCGTTTAAGATCATAAAAAGGATCGGACCAGTAGCCTACGAGTTGGATCTACCAACAGAGCTTAAGAAAGTTCACCCAGTATTTCATATAGCCAACCTCAAGAAGTGTTTAGCAGACGAGAACCTTCATGTTCCTCTCGAGGATATCCAAATCGACGAGACAATGCAATTTACCGAGAAACCATTGGAAATTGCCGACCGAAAGGAAAAGCAACTCAAAAGAAGTCGCATTCCCCTGGTTAAGGTCAGGTGGCAGTCGGCACGTGGACCTGAGTATACATGGGAGCGTGAGGATCATATGCGTACCAAATACCCACAACTTTTCTCTTAAGGTACTCTCTTCTTAAATTTCGGGACGAAATTTCCTAAAGTAGGGGAGACTGTGACATCCGCCTAAAATGGATTCGGGTCAACCCAACCCAATTGGAAATTTAATGAACTCTACTCAAGATTACTTGACGCTAATAGGATCAAAACCCATACAATACAATATAACTTGACGTTAATAGCAACATAGTATTGTACAACGTTATAACTATAATCAAAGTAAATTATGATACCATATTAAAATCAAATCAAAGTATAATGCTCTAATTAAATTAAAAGAATCAAACTTGAATTCTCTAATTAAACTTCAAATCAAAGTAGATTGTTATAATCAAATAATAACCTATCTTTTATAAAACTCCATTTTTATAAACTTTACATTAAATTTTATAAAACTCTATTTTTTATAAACTTTACTTTAAATTTTATAAAACTCTTATATTAATTATGTAAAAGATGCTTGTGTTAGTGGGAAATTATGAAGACCACCAAAAGCAAAAAGATTATTCCCATGGTCTCCCACTCACACCTCCCATCCACTTTCCTTTCCTTTTTCTCCCAACACATTATTCTCTTCACCACTTAAATCTTCTCTATTCTTTCTCTCACTCTCAATCTCGAAATTTCCTCCAAGAATACTCATATTCCATCCAAGAACAATCTATTATACTCAAATCTTCATCCCTCTTGAAGCATTCATCAAGGTATGTTGTTAAAAGTTTCAAATTCATACAAGAAACAAATTAAATCCACCAAAATATCTAAAACTCATTTTTTGTATAAACCTGATTTTTCTCAGAATACCATCAATAAAATAAGAAGTTCTGGAAATTTTCAGAAAATAACTTATTTTTATTGAATTATCATAATTATTGCAATAAAGTAGGGCAATAATTCACATAAAATACTTGTTGCATTCAATAAATTCTGAGAAAATTCTGGGATGACCTGTATACTGATTAAACATGATATATGAAGTTTCATGCATTTATATTACTGTTTACTATTATTTATGATTTTATTGATTAATTAATAATGAAATATATAAAAAATACTTCCCATAGTCACAAATATCTGAAACTTATACACTGGGCTCTACATCATGTTATAAAACTATGGTTAATTTTACAGATTTTTTGAGAATCATTTACTATTTTTCCCGAATTTTGTGTTGTTTAATCATTAAAATATTAAATAAATACTAAAACAGTTCAGAAAAATATACAAATTTTACAGTAATTCATATTGTATGAAATAATGATTTCCTAATAATTTCATAATTTTTCAATACTGTTTACTAGTTAAAACTATTTTCCTAAGTATTTAAGCATGTAAAAATGCATTTTAATGATTATTTCATATAAATAATTGTTAAAATCTGTAAATAATTATAATTGGGCAAGTTATTATTTTAATAAGAAATTATTAAAATCTGGCCTAAATTGAAAATATAAATTAATTATGCAAAGTAAGTAATTCAATTTAATATTCATTTAACAAATAAATACCTTAATATTATAATCAAAATGAATTATTGTTAATTCATCAAATATAAGAATATGTGTCTAATTATTTATTAATACTCCATTCTCGTTTAGCAGTTCCTAAACCAAAACTATTAATTATATTAGGTTCTACGCCATTTTGACCCGAATCGTCTATCGTACGACACACGCATTTCGTTTTGGGACTAAAGTGAGTAATCTACCCCATACTTTATAATTTTCAATACTTTTGGGGTGTATCATGTGGTTCTAATATTTTCCAACTTCATTTTATTGTTTTATCACAATTGAGACATTGTTGGAACATTTATACGTGAGTCATTAATTGTATAACTATTGTTTGTTTACGCTACATGTACTTGTAGTGCATTATCATTTTTAGTCTAATCTCCATGACTATGCCCGTATTCTTGAGGTACGTTATGGACAATAATAGCGCTATTGGGTTGACCACCCCGCCTTGGGACGCTAAGGTGATTGATCACACGTGGTTGAGTGTGTATGATGATTAGATGCTCCATCCTATATATATTTATATATATATATATACATATGTATATATATATATAGGGTGAGGACTTATTGTTGTTGTTATCAATTGTTAATCAATTTTTGATTTATAAACCGTTATCTCAAATACAATTGTTTGGCGACTTCAAAAGAAAACAGATTTCAAAATTATAAATGTTTCAACTTCACAATTTTCTCTACTAAAATTTGATTACTCACCAACTCTCGTAGTTGACCTGTTTTTACCCATGATGCAGATTTGAAGAATGAAGAATGATGAAAAATAGGTTGTGCCTTAGAAATCCACAAGACAATTTAAATTTGATGTAATAAATGTGGTTTGCATTTGTATTTGTACTTGTATGTTGTGGATCTTGTTTGCATACTTAGTACTTAATTGAATCTAATCACATTATAACCTAGTTGTCATGAGACTTTGAACAATATATCACGCCTTGATCGATTCCGACAAGGATCGGGGTGTGACAGATTGGTATCAGAGCCCTTGACTATAGGGAATTAGGTTAATTGCCTTGACCTAGTCTATAGCCTCTAGGGTCCTCTCGTATGCTAGTTTATAAAATGCACACACAACTGTATGCAATTCGCACTTAGAAAATCCTAGGAATACCTTTGTGTGTTAATTGCTCCCTTATGTGCATACGTATTACTCCTGACACTTATATGTGTGCATACACTTGTGAATATTCTCCACTTTCTCTGAAAATCACACACATACTCAAGTTGTTTAACAAAATGAATATACATATATGTATTCCTTAGAGCTCATAGGAAATTCAAAGTCATCCACTCTAGTTGGGTAGGATCATAGTAATGGACGCGTAGTAACTGGAAGGGGGAGGTGCCGGTAGCCCGAAAGTCCTGACTAGGTAAGCATTCGTATACATCCCAATCAACCGAGGGACCAGTTTGCTTATCTGGGGACCAAAGGCGAGAGTTCCCAAACCTATAGGCCAAAGTGCGTCATTCACATTACTTTTGAGCCATCAAAATACCCGACCTTATCAAACGTATCCGAAAGGATACACTCCAAAATGGCCAACTCATTGGACTATTAAGTTCCCTAATGGGCCTAGAAGTGGGAAAGAAATGTGAAAACTTAGTTTTGTGGGGGCCCACGCAAGTGCTACATGTTTCACATTTAGTAACCATGGAAAGCCCAAAAGGTGCCCAACACTCCTAACCATGGCCCAACAAGTGTTTTACAATTATTTTACCCAACAATGTCAAAAAACTTTATTTCCATAATCAATTTACGAATAACTCACAAGTCCATATGCGTGTTTCTCGTAGATGGCATTACGACCCCCATACGCTGCTCGCAACAACAGAAGGCTAGCTGCCCTGGTCGCCAAGGAGGTAGCAAACGTCATCCCAACAATTGCAACCCAACTTCATTCTCTTCAGCCACAAGCTCCAGCAACAACTCCTCGTTGCTCGTTCAAGCACTTTCGTAACTGCAATCCGCCTTACTTCAAAGGCACCGATGGTGCCACCGCACTCCTCACATGGATTGAAGAAATGGAGAGTACTTTCATCCATAGCGAGTGTCCTGAGGACCTGATGGTCCGTCATGCTACAGGGTGCCTCCTAGGTCATGCTCTTACATTGTGGAACCTAGAAAAACGGGCAAAGGGAGAGGCTGTTGCCTTGGGAATGACCTGGTCAAAACTAAAAGAACGCATGATGGAGAAGTTCTGCTCTGACAGCGAATTGCAAACTCTCGAGGATGAATTCTGGAATCTGAAACAGGAGGGAGGCGACAACGCGACCTACACCAATAGATTCCATGATCTCTCGAGACTCCTACCTCACGTGATTCGGTGACCAGCAGCAGGCCATCTACCCTAGAATCTGCCATTGAATTAGCAGGTCAACTCAACGAGGACAATGTGAACGATGGTGTCCTCCCACGCAAGGGTTCAAAGATGTCAACTGAAAAGTCGACCCCTGAGACCCCCTAAATTGTCAAGTCCGAGTCCTCCCACCGACATGACAAAAAGAAGCGGAAAAGTCATCACCACAACCATGCTGTTATTACCCCTGCTACTCCTATCACCCAAGTCACCCCACCAGCCCAACCAAATAAAAAGCCGTATACCGGACCTCACCCCCTCTGTAACCACTGTAACTATCACCATATGACCACTAGCCCGTGTCGCCTCTGTACGAATTGTGGTCGCTATGGCCACTTGGCGGACACATGTCGTGCACCAAAAACTCAGCGACCACTCTATCTACCCTCAAATCAGCAAACACAAACCCGGTATCCAACTGGAACATGCTTCAACTGTGGTGACCCCACCCATTTCAAAAACGCATGTCCTAGGTTAGTCAATATCATCAACACCCAAGCCCAGGCAAATCCAACAATGCAGGTTCCAGCTCCCAAAGGCCGAGCCTTTGTCATTACCGCAACCCAAGCAAAGACCGATAACAAGGTCGTAAATGGTACGTTTCTCATAAATAACTGCTACGCGTCAGTACTTTTTGATTCAGGTACCGATAAAAGTTTTGTGTCTTTGGAATTTGAGCCCATACTTCACACACCTCGCACGATTATTAATGAGTACTTTACCGTAGAAGTCGCCGATGGAAAATACGTTTCACTCAATGCAGTCATCCAAGATTGCACTTTCGATTTTTCCGGTCATAAATTTTCTGTCAATTTAGTTCCTATGGAACTTGGTAGCTTCGACATCATCGTAGGAATGGATTGGCTATCCCAAAACCATGCTGAAATAGTATGTTACGATAAGTTCATTCGTATTCCTCTCGCCGACGGTCAAAGTCTTCGTATTTATGGCGAGACTCATTCGAAAAAGCTTAGTCTTATGTCATGTACTCAAGCTCGATCATATCTACGAAAAGAATACATGGCTTTCTTAGCCCATGTGGTGGAAACAAAGGTCAAAGAAAAGAAGATTGAAGATATTCCGATAGTACGAGACTTTCCCGACATCTTTCCCGATGACGTATATGGACTCCCTCCAGTACGTGAGCTAGAGTTCCGCATCGATCTTGTTCCTGAGGCTACTCCCATAGCCAAGTCTCCATATCGGTTGGCTCCAACCGAGATGCAAGAATTGGCAAGTCAGCTCCAAGAACTAACCGATAAGGGATTTATCCGCCCTAGTACTTCACCCTGGGGAGCCCCGGTTCTCTTCATTAAAAAGAAAGATGGTTCGTTTCGTATGTGTATCGATTATCGGGAGTTCAATAAATTAACCATCAAGAACCGATATCCGTTACCTCGGATCGACGACCTTTTTGATCAGCTTCAAGGAGCTTCATGCTTCTCAAAAATTGACCTTTGCTCGGGTTATCACCAACTTCGAGTACGGGAAGAAGATATCCCCAAAACCGCTTTCCGAACCCGCTATGGTCATTACGAGTTCACCGTTATGCCTTTCGGCCTAACAAATGCCCCTGCCGTATTCATGGACTTGATGAATCGGGTATTTAAACCTTATCTCGACCGTTTTGTTATCGTCTTTATTGATGACATCCTCATTTACTCAAAGATAAGGGCAGAGCATGAAAGACACCTTCGCCTAACTCTCCAAACGTTGCAAGGAAATCGGCTCTACGCCAAATTTTCGAAATGCGAGTTTTGGTTAAATGAGGTACAATTCCTTGGTCATATTGTAAGTGACAAGGGTATTTTAGTCGATCCCGCAAAAGTTGAAGCAGTCCAGAATTGGAAAGCCCCCCGTACCCCCAAGGAAATTCGGTCCTTCCTTGGTTTAGCCGGCTATTACCGGCGTTTCATTTCAAATTTCTCAAAGATTGCTTTACCGCTTACTTCTCTCACTTGCAAGGGTACACCATTTGATTGGGGACCCAAGCAGGAATACGCTTTCCAAACCCTTAAACAAAGTTTGTGTGACGCTCCGATTCTTACACTCCCTGAAGGATCCGAAGATTTCGTGGTATTCTGCGATGCCTCCAATCTCGGTCTAGGTTGTGTTTTGATGCAAAGGGGAAAGGTTATAGCTTACGCATCACGACAACTCAAAATCCACGAAAGGAATTATACGACTCATGATTTGGAGCTCGGTGCCGTGATTTTCGCTCTTAAAATTTGGAGGCATTACCTTTACGGCACTAAATGCGTAATTTTCACCGACCACAAGAGCTTGCAACATATTCTTAATCAAAAGGAACTCAATATGAGGCAAAGACGATGGGTCGAACTCCTAAATGATTACGAGTGTGAAATACGCTATCATCCGGGCAAGGCAAACGTCGTAGCCGACGCGTTAAGCCGAAAAGAACATGCCCATGCATTTCATCTAATATGTTCTCCTATCTTGTCCAATCTCAGCGACCGAATTCGAGGAGCCCAACACTCGGCAATTACCGAAAATGACATGCCCACGGGAATTGATGGGGAGTTGGAAACCAGATCTGATGGTATTTTCTATTATCAAGATCGCATCTGGATCCCAGATCGTGACAATCTTCGCATATTCCTGATGGAAGAAATCCATAAAACCCGATATTCCATTCATCCGGGCACTGACAATATGTATCATGGCCTGAGAACCAATTATTGGTGGTCGGGAATGAAAAAGGATATTGCTTTATTCGTGGCCAAATGTCTTACATGTTCCAGGGTCAAAGTAGAACATCAACGACCCTCTGGACTATTGGTCCAACCAGAAATCCCCAGGTGGAAATGGGAAGCGATCGCCATGGATTTCGTAACCAAACTTCCCCGTACCACAAAAGGACACGACAGCATTTGGATAATCATTGACCGTTTGACCAAATCCGCTCATTTCCTTCCCATCCGGGAAAATTTCAAAGTCGAAAAACTTGCTCGGATTTACATCAACGAGATAGTTAGTCGGCATGGCATTCCTCTCAGCATCATTTCAGATCGTGATGGGAGATTTCTCTCTCGGTTTTGGCAATCACTTCAAACAGCCACGGGAACCCGCCTCGATCTCAGTACCGCCTATCATCCTCAGATCGATGGTCAATCTGAGAGGACAATTCAAACACTCGAAGATATGTTGAGGGCGTGTGTCTTGGATTTCGGAGGAAACTGGGACTCTCATTTACCGTTGGTGGAATTCTCCTATAATAACAGTTATCATTCTAGCATCAAGATGCCACCATTTGAGGCATTGTATGGCCGTAAATGCCGATCTCCTATTTGCTGGCATGAAATCGGTGAGTCCTACGTGATTCGCGCAACAGTGGATTCTCCAATCGTTGGTCCTGAGCTTATCCAGGAAACAACCGACAAAATCACTCAGATTCGCGATAACCTTCTCGCATCTCATAACCGACAAAAGAGTTATGCCGACAAGCGACGCAAACCGCTTGAATTTACCGTAGGTGACATGGTCATGTTAAAAATGTCCCCATGGAAAGGTGTGGTTCGATTTGGACGCAAGGGTAAATTGGCACCACGCTACGTAGGCCCGTTTAAGATCATAAAAAGGATCGGACCAGTAGCCTACGAGTTGGATCTACCAACAGAGCTTAAGAAAGTTCACCCAATATTTCATATAGCCAACCTCAAGAAGTGTTTAGCAGACGAGAACCTTCATGTTCCTCTCGAGGATATCCAAATCGACGAGACAATGCAATTTACCGAGAAACCATTGGAAATTGCCGACCGAAAGGAAAAGCAACTCAAAAGAAGTCGCATTCCCCTGGTTAAGGTCAGGTGGCAGTCGGCACGTGGACCTGAGTATACATGGGAGCGTGAGGATCATATGCGTACCAAATACCCACAACTTTTCTCTTAAGGTACTCTCTTCTTAAATTTCGGGACGAAATTTCCTAAAGTAGGGGAGACTGTGACATCCGCCTAAAATGGATTCGGGTCAACCCAACCCAATTGGAAATTTAGTGAACTCTACTCAAGATTACTTGACGCTAATAGGATCAAAACCCATACAATACAATATAACTTGACGTTAATAGCAACATAGTATTGTACAACGTTATAACTATAATCAAAGTAAATTATGATACCATATTAAAATCAAATCAAAGTATAATGCTCTAATTAAATTAAAAGAATCAAACTTGAATTCTCTAATTAAACTTCAAATCAAAGTAGATTGTTATAATCAAATAATAACCTATCTTTTATAAAACTCCATTTTTATAAACTTTACATTAAATTTTATAAAACTCTATTTTTTATAAACTTTACTTTAAATTTTATAAAACTCTTATATTAATTATGTAAAAGATGCTTGTGTTAGTGGGAAATTATGAAGACCACCAAAAGCAAAAAGATTATTCCCATGGTCTCCCACTCACACCTCCCATCCACTTTCCTTTCCTTTTTCTCCCAACACATTATTCTCTTCACCACTTAAATCTTCTCTATTCTTTCTCTCACTCTCAATCTCGAAATTTCCTCCAAGAATACTCATATTCCATCCAAGAACAATCTATTATACTCAAATCTTCATCCCTCTTGAAGCATTCATCAAGGTATGTTGTTAAAAGTTTCAAATTCATACAAGAAACAAATTAAATCCACCAAAATATCTAAAACTCATTTTTTGTATAAACCTGATTTTTCTCAGAATACCATCAATAAAATAAGAAGTTCTGGAAATTTTCAGAAAATAACTTATTTTTATTGAATTATCATAATTATTGCAATAAAGTAGGGCAATAATTCACATAAAATACTTGTTGCATTCAATAAATTCTGAGAAAATTCTGGGATGACCTGTATACTGATTAAACATGATATATGAAGTTTCATGCATTTATATTACTGTTTACTATTATTTATGATTTTATTGATTAATTAATAATGAAATATATAAAAAATACTTCCCATAGTCACAAATATTTGAAACTTATACACTGGGCTCTACATCATGTTATAAAACTATGGTTAATTTTACAGATTTTTTGAGAATCATTTACTATTTTTCCCGAATTTTGTGTTGTTTAATCATTAAAATATTAAATAAATACTAAAACAGTTCAGAAAAATATACAAATTTTACAGTAATTCATATTGTATGAAATAATGATTTCCTAATAATTTCATAATTTTTCAATACTGTTTACTAGTTAAAACTATTTTCCTAAGTATTTAAGCATGTAAAAATGCATTTTAATGATTATTTCATATAAATAATTGTTAAAATCTGTAAATAATTATAATTGGGCAAGTTATTATTTTAATAAGAAATTATTAAAATCTGGCCTAAATTGAAAATATAAATTAATTATGCAAAGTAAGTAATTCAATTTAATATTCATTTAACAAATAAATACCTTAATATTATAATCAAAATGAATTATTGTTAATTCATCAAATATAAGAATATGTGTCTAATTATTTATTAATACTCCATTCTCGTTTAGCAGTTCCTAAACCAAAACTATTAATTATATTAGGTTCTACGCCATTTTGACCCGAATCGTCTATCGTACGACACACGCATTTCGTTTTGGGACTAAAGTGAGTAATCTACCCCATACTTTATAATTTTCAATACTTTTGGGGTGTATCATGTGGTTCTAATATTTTCCAACTTCATTTTATTGTTTTATCACAATTGAGACATTGTTGGAACATTTATACGTGAGTCATTAATTGTATAACTATTGTTTGTTTACGCTACATGTACTTGTAGTGCATTATCATTTTTAGTCTAATCTCCATGACTATGCCCGTATTCTTGAGGTACGTTATGGACAATAATAGCGCTATTGGGTTGACCACCCCGCCTTGGGACGCTAAGGTGATTGATCACACGTGGTTGAGTGTGTATGATGATTAGATGCTCCATCCTATATATATTTATATATATATACATATGTATATATATAGGGTGAGGACTTATTGTTGTTGTTATCAATTGTTAATCAATTTTTGATTTATAAACCGTTATCTCAAATACAATTGTTTGGCGACTTCAAAAGAAAACAGATTTCAAAATTATAAATGTTTCAACTTCACAATTTTCTCTACTAAAATTTGATTACTCACCAACTCTCGTAGTTGACCTGTTTTTACCCATGATGCAGATTTGAAGAATGAAGAATGATGAAAAATAGGTTGTGCCTTAGAAATCCACAAGACAATTTAAATTTGATGTAATAAATGTGGTTTGCATTTGTATTTGTACTTGTATGTTGTGGATCTTGTTTGCATACTTAGTACTTAATTGAATCTAATCACATTATAACCTAGTTGTCATGAGACTTTGAACAATATATCACGCCTTGATCGATTCCGACAAGGATCGGGGTGTGACAGATTGGTATCAGAGCCCTTGACTATAGGGAATTAGGTTAATTGCCTTGACCTAGTCTATAGCCTCTAGGGTCCTCTCGTATGCTAGTTTATAAAATGCACACACAACTGTATGCAATTCGCACTTAGAAAATCCTAGGAATACCTTTGTGTGTTAATTGCTCCCTTATGTGCATACGTATTACTCCTGACACTTATATGTGTGCATACACTTGTGAATATTCTCCACTTTCTCTGAAAATCACACACATACTCAAGTTGTTTAACAAAATGAATATACATATATGTATTCCTTAGAGCTCATAGGAAATTCAAAGTCATCCACTCTAGTTGGGTAGGATCATAGTAATGGACGCGTAGTAACAAAATGAATATACATATATGTATTCCTTAGATACAAGCTACCCGCTACAAGTATCCGCTACCAGCTAATTTTGCCGAACACGCCGTAGGACATTTTAGGTATTTTTTGGTACGAGGGAAGGGAGTATGAAAACTTTTGAAAGCGAATTGCACGCTCTTACTCTGCGCGTCTCTATATGCAATGGTTGGACACGCATCAAGTGGCGAGGCAACAAAGGGTCCTTTTTGGGTTTGGGTGGCCACTCGACCCGCAAGCACGTGTCTATTTTGAGTAAAGTGGTGGGGTGGAGGTGTTTTAGACGAGAGGGTAAAGCGCGTGAGGTTGTGGGGTGTGATTGCTGTCAAAGTCTCATCATTCGGTTAGTCACGTGCTTTCTTGGATTCTATATGTTGTCCCTATTCCAAGACTGCCCATGTGAGTTTCGCAAATGGGAATTGCCCCCTTGTTTTCAATCTAATTACGACAATACCACTATCATTTTAACACCATATCCTCTTTTGGTTCTTCTCAGGCCTTTAAAAAATCTCTTGTTATATATATATAGGGCTAGGTTATTTTGTTTCTTATATTTATTGTGTATATATATATATATATAGGACTAGGTTATTTTGTTTCTTATATTTATTTTGTTTCTTATATTTATTTCCATAATTTTATGTATATTAAATGATATCTATAATTATAATTCTCTTTTTATGAAAACTAATTAAATCCGTCATTAATGTCAGCAATAACATTCTTTCAGAATGAATTCGCATCTAAGTTTTTATATATGAGTTCGTATTTTGTTTCAGGACTCACTCACTTAAAATACAATAAAATTGTATGGAATATGAAGAACGAGAGTGTATTCTACTAGAATACACTCTCATTCTGCTGGAATACACTCTCATTCTTCTAGATATGAATTCATTCTGAAAGAATATTATTGTTGACATTAATGACGAATTTAATTAGTTTCCATAAAAATGAGTTATAAGTATGGATGTCATTTAATATACATATAATTAATACTAAATTCTTATTGGTGCAATCTAGCACACAATAGATGTGAGAAACATTTGAATCTCTCTCTCTCTCTCTCTCTCTCTCTCTATATATATATATATATATATATATATATATATATATATATATATATATATATATATATATATATATATATATATAAGAGTAGACTCGACTCGAAATCGACCTCATCTAGGCGTCTTTTGGTCTGACTGTTCGATTATTAAAAATAGTCGATCACTAAATACTACTACAATGGAAGAGGCGTTAGTAACGTTAAGTTGTTAGACAGGAAGGAGTACCTAGACCGTACATTGCGGTTTGCTGATGTATACCGTTTAGCATATCAAAGGAACACAACATTTTGGATGTGGTTTAGGTGAAAGGTTTTTTTGTGCAGGGTAGCCATACCGTATTCTCTTCCAAAAATATATATTTTTTAAGAATCCGACATAATATGTGTGAGATATGACATTTATGGTAAATAAATATCTACGGTACTTAAAAAGTTACAACGACAAAAACGACAAGGAAATTAGTCAACTTTTGGAAAAGGTCACCAACTAGGCATTCATAGTACTACTTAAACTAGGAATTATGAGGCAATGAACGCGTAAAACGAATGTCATATGAGAGAGTTATGATTTTTATAAAAGCATAACGGTAATAAAAACACGTGGAAAAAAGAAAGTCAAAAGTAGACAAAACGACCAAAAGGAAGGTTGTAAAGAATGACGAGACCTACACGGATATATAAGAGTCGTTGAGAACAGAGTTCGTATGCGATAGTTACGGAATTTAAAAGTTGACTTTTTACCGTCGCGCGCACTGACACCTGATACGTCAAGATACGAGATGACATGGGACGCCGAGATGAGGACATGTGGCAACATCGTACGGTTCACACGCAATTGCACGTCGCGTACTCCAAAACTGCTATAAATAGCAGGTTTCGACAGCTCATTTCCTCATCACTCTCTTCAGTTTTCTCTCTATATCGTTCCGCGTGCCACCTCCCCAAGTATCTCTCGAAGTGTGAACTTGTGATTTCTACCCTACCACAACGTTTTCATAACTCACAGGTGAGTTCACAACCCCATTTTCCAAACCTTTTTGGGTCGGGGGGGGGGGGGGAGTACATGTCTAAATTGCAACTTTACACAATTATTACTAATTGTAGTTAGATAATTACGCTCATAACATTAGGATGATATTATGCCCGGTAACTACTCTGCCCAAACTATTTAGCTAATATTATGTCTAGTTGTTATGCTAAACCACTATGATAGATAAACTCATAACTAGTTGTCACGCAGGCCAGTTGCTAGGAAACACTTAAACTCGTTATTTTAACCACCATTTGGATAAGCATAGTATCTAGTGTCACTCTGCCCAAATACTCGGCTGCGCAAAACACACTAATTATATATATATATATATATATATATATATATATATATATATATATATATATATATATATATATATATATATATGCTGGATTAGGTATCTAAGCATATAACTATAATTGGTATATACTTGAATTGATAGTAGCACGGTCATTTTGGGTTGCCCTTAAGACCAGCAACTAGACATGATGATTTTGGAGAAAGATGTTGATTTATTATTTGAAATAAATAACTTGTTAATATACTATGATAATAATATATTAATTAGAATAGTAATATTTAATTAATATTTAATCAGAAATTAATTGGAATTAATTTTGGGATTAAAGGAATTAATTAAAAGTGTAGGGACTGAAGTGCAATTGTTCAATAGTTGAGCAAGAGGCAATCTAGAACCCTCCATAAGGCTTGGACGGTTTTCTTAAGGCCTTAGGGTTTCTAGAATAATCACTATTGGATAATCAGGAAATTAGATAATAACCCGGTTTAAGATAATCTTGGATTTGGGTTTGTCTAGGGTTTCCTGACTGCACTATATATACAGCCTAAACCCTATGATTTTCGGTGACTTACTTATTGGAAGACCTAGCCAAAATTCCTAGCCTCTCTCCTCCTTCTCAATCATATTCCTTTGCTAGTGTTGGTTGTGAACCACTAGAGGCGTGACATTTGTGACGCTTGCTCTCAAGGCTTCAACAACACAAGGATTTGCATTGTTATTACTAAATAGCAATCAAGGTATGATTCTTCTAACCCTATTTGTATTTTAGAAAATATGCTAGTGTTCTAGGGTTTCTATTTTGTTGTTCAAACTTGTATGTTCAGTTATAGAAAACATGGATCTATACTAGGGTTGCATGCACACATAGGATTTTATTATGTTTTGCATAAAACCCATCAATATATATATATATATATATATATATATATATATATATATATATATATTATATATATATAATAAGTAATATCCTATAAATACAACACGAATAACAACACAACCGACCATGGGAGGCCCCCACGACAAGAGTTAGATGAGACACGATTCATCAACACGCTGATAGATTTTCAACTAGATCCCAACCTATAATCGTTATATCTTAAGTGAGCGGGAAAGATATGTATAGATCTATACGGGGTTGACACCCCTATTTGTGGTTGCTAGCTGCAACCCGATGACATGTCGAAGCATGCATAACTTTGTAAACACAGTCACATCCGATGAAGTGTCGTGGATTTTTGGGATCAACAATCATAACTCGGTTATAGGAACTCATCGTAAATTTGTTAAACTAAAACTAACTATCATAGACTACTATTAGGAACCAACCTAAGAAAGTCGTGATAGTACACACAAACTTGAGGAATCAAGTTTAGGATAAACAAGATAAACTAAAACACCCACGCTTTAAAAATCATAAACCTATGGACTCACCAACATTATGTTGACCTCTCAAACCACATGTATTCTCAGGAGAATGAATCCGTCTGAAGGAGGAGATAACTCCGGTGATGCAGTCTGGAGTTTATGTGTTTTACTTTTGTACTTTGCTTTCGTAACCTACTTGTACCTTGAACAATTATGTAACATATTTTTTTAATGAATAAATAGCTATGTTGTTTAATACATCCTGTGTATTTCTCAATGTATATCTTTGGCCTGAAATTCCAATATCCTAATGTCGCACAACCTGGCATTTTCGCCACCGGCCAGGGGTGTGACAAATTGGTATCATAGCTACAGATTATAGCGAACTAGTAATCCCTTAGGAAATACAACTATAATCTAGGGTTACACTCTGATTATGTTTAACCCATTAAAACTAATAAATAAGTATTAATAGTAATTACCCTACTTCTTGACTAATTACGGGAGAGGTGACTAGTTTGAACTATCGCTTGGGTTGTTGAATTTCAGAACGGCTATATGCTAAAATGATCCTACCCTCTGGTACTTCTCATCTGGACGATCCTTACTTGATAATCTTGGAGTACAAAACCCTAAAAATTAATACACCTAACTCAACAAAAGACTAAAAAATATAGAGCGATATAGATACGCTCATACAAGTATATAAACTACCCACCAACATGAACCCACGAACTCGCAACTCAGGATTTTAGGTCAAAAACCCTATTTAGAGTTGGTATAGTACAACGGTCGTATCACAACTAGACCTAGAATGTGCAACTAAGTTTTATTATGGTTCGATTGACGCACGACCGAACTCGGATACGGTGGTTGGGAATCTAAACGGTTGAGGACTTCTGGATTGGATGTATAGATAAGGATTCTATACTCAGAGATTTCTTTTATAGACTTCTATGTCTGGAGATTTCTGAATCAACGACATCGGCGTTCGAGGATTACCTGCCCTAGGAACCACTGACTTACGACATAGTAGGGGGACTCGGGAGTTACGGGTACTATCTATTACATAATTATAATTGGATATTATACGGTATTTAATTGATCTTCACATATCTCATAAACATCTTTCCTGTTTGATGTCTTATGCGGGTTTGCGGAGAGCATGGCAGGTGTTGGATCATGGAGGGCATTTTCCTCATCAGAGGAGGAGTGTGTGGTACTTATTGCCTCAAACCTTGTCGATACCCCAGAGACGGAGGACAATGATGACACAGAGCCCAATTATACTCCGGTTGGGCACCCATCAGATCCAACTCTTTCACCAAACTACACACCGACAGGGCTAGAGCTTCTCAATTCCGAGTACGAGCCTGACAAGGACGAGGAGGACACCGCTACCTCACCGAAGACCTCACCACCTCGTACCAATCCTTCACATAGATCTTACAGAACGTACACAGGTACTCGTGTGAAGCTGGCCCTGAGGAATATTGTAGTCGCTCCCTCTCGGAAGAGAGCGGAGTCCCTACCAGCATCACCACCGCCAACAAAGAAACCCTGTGGATATGCCACTTGGATGCCTCAGATACGAGCCCGGAGGCAGGAAAAAGATATTGGCTCACGATTCAAGATGGGGGAGTCATCCACTGCACCTCCCCCTGCCCCGAATACTCCTGTTGAGTAGGCTATCTCTCTTCTGGTGCCACGTACCGCCCGTCACTCAGAGTGCCTTGGAGTGATGGACTCTAATCTCTTCTTATTGAGGATAACCCTGATGCAGCTAACAGAGAGGGTGCAATACTTGGAGGAGGAGAGGGACGTAATGGAGTAGGACCTTACTCATCCAGGACCAGCTGCAGGAGGCTCGAGATGAGGCCCAATTCCATCGTCAGGTATTAGAGGAAGTGATCATCCATACAGACCGATTGGAGCTCCAGGTGGAGAGGATGGAGTCACGAGTTTCTTTTTTTGATGCTTGGTTAGAGTTTGTATATAGACAGTTAGTCCAAATAATGGCTCTCTTGATAGTGTAATGAGGATTCTAGTTTTCTTTTCTTTTTCCATGGCATGATGGCTAGGAGGGATACTGATACTTTTATTTTGGGTTAGAATACGGGGAAAAGCTCACACACATATGTTTTGTAACTCCAAAGCTTTTCCTATCCTAACCACCCTCATGTTTTGATAGTTTTCTGTATAATATATGATGCATGGTATGCTTATATGTTTTCATGGAATCTGTGTTGTTATGGTTATTTCCATTAAACAATAACACCGACACACCACGACCTAACCATGAGAGTACGAACTTACTAATTCCAACGAATTAACTTACGTATCGACGCTAACTAAAACATCCCAAAATTCATGACAAAAAATTTCATTTTTAATTATTAAATAAAACCATAGTTATCAAAACCTCTCGTCAAAACATAAGTCAAAGTATCCAAAGACATCACAATCATGTTTATAAAACAGAACATCATATCAAAACATCAGAGTAAACATCCCATGCTAAAACATCATGGTGTGTGCAATGCAGTTATCCCGAGCTCTTCCCTTTGCTACCAGAAGTACCTGAAACCAAAACTGAAAACCGTAAGCACGAAGCTTAGTGAGTTTCCCCAAACTACCACATACCATACACATAATCACATAATCACATATAAACATATCGTGGGCCCCACCCATTCATTGGGCCCCGCCCCTGTTGGATAAGGTGTCTAAGTCCATAACAATATTTGAGATGTACTTGACCCGACCCGGCATGGTCCATTTGGGTTGCACTTCACCCGAATAATTTGTTTGGATAATATTTTGAGAATAGTATGTTCATGCTTTATTAATATATTATAAGTTATAATATATTAATATTAAATCATATTATTAATTAGTATTGGTCATAAATTAATTTAGAATTAATTTGGTGATAAAAAAGGTGACTAATTAAATATGGGCTCTTGTATTTTATGTAGTGTGGGCTAATACTCATTTGGAATGGGCTTGGCATGCATGGGAATCCATGGATAGTCCATGGAGCTTTTAACCCATGGATCCTTGGAAAGGAAGAGTCATGGGTATTAGGGTTTACATGGATGTAACCCTAATCCTCCACACTATATAAAGGAGCTTATGATGCTTGAAATGACACTAGTTGTGTGTGAACAAGAGTGGTGGCCTAATTTCTAGAGCACATATATTATTCTCTCAAGGTTCCAAGGTTTGTGGTGATTTGTGATTCCACTTGAGGCATTCACATTATTGGTGCTAGGCTCTCAAAGTCCAAGCAATCAATCACTATCAAAAGGTATGTCATTCTTCTAGTATATTATGATTCTACTTTGCATGTTATGCTAGTTAGGATGAAAACCTTGGAAATTCTTATTTGCATGTATTTTAGAGAAAACATAGATCCAAGGTTATTAAGGTTGCATGTACACCTTAGGAGTGTTAGAATGCTCAAAACCCAACAGCCCCGACATCGGACAATGTCCGACAACGAGCCCCGCCTGACATCGAGCAAAGCTCGGTATACATATGAACATATCAACAAATACACATAGAATAATCACATAACATAAGCATATAAACATTCCTCGGGCCCCGCCCGACATCAGACTGTAATCCGGAGAGCATACAAACATTCGTCGGGCATTGCCCGACATCAGACCGTAATCCGGAAACATACAAATATAGACACATGCAAGAATCACGAAGACATCAAGCGTACAAACATTCCTCGGGCATTGCCCGACACGGAAACATACAAATACAGACACATGCAAGAATCACGAAGACATTAAGCATACAAACATTCCTCGGGCACCGCCCAACATTGGATCGTAATCCGGAAACATATAAACATACATTGGGCACCGCCCGACATCGTACCTTAGTTCGGAATACAAACAGTCATAAATATGGGCCGACATTGGTGCCTTCGACCCGTTCAAATAGGAGGAAAACTCACCTCGCTCTGCTGAAGTCCTGCGAATGAATCTCTGGCTGCTGGCTGACAGATCCCCAAATTGTCAACATCAAAACAAAACCCAATTTTCAAAAGGACCATTTTACCCCTAACCTAGCTTGGTCCAAGACCAAGGCCCAAACTCACACTCTGAAGGCCCAAAAGTCAAATAATCAACCAAGGCCGAATTATGGCCCAATTTTCCAAATTGGGCCCAAACCCCTTACATGGGCCTTACCCTAAATCCTATTCAAAATCCTAGTCCATACACTTGTTCTCGGATGGCCCAACAAAAACCCAAACACTTAGGCCCAGAAGAAAGGCCCAACTCAAGGCCCAAACAAAATTAGGGTTTTCACATAAAATGATGATTAGGGTTAAGTGTTCTTACTTAACCCATTAAGGACTTAATCCATTAAGTCCATCACTCGACCAGGCCAAACATACAATGTAATTGAGCATAAGTCATAATTCAATCCACTGGTCCAAACGCGGGTCCCGACAATTCCAAAACTAACATATCCAAAATTAGGGTTTTCTAAACCCTAATTAGGGTTTCCAACCTAATCGCGTGCCAATTAGGTCCAAAGTTAAGCTTTTAGATTAATTAGAGTTTCACTAGGCCGGGAACCACCCACTGCCACCTCGGGCGGTGGTGGTCGACGGTAGTTCACGGCGGCAACCACAACCCCACGGTAGTGGTGGCTACGGTATTAGGCCCAACAACATCACAAGCTTCTCACTCATCAGCCAAAACACATACACAATCCCATAGCCACCCAAGGTGGCAGCTGATGGTGGTATGAGGTGGCAACCACCACCCCATGGTGGTAGTGGCGTGTTTTCCTTGGTTTTTCGGCCACAAATTTCTCATACAACAACACACCATAAAACACACGCATAGATACACCATAAATCACACACACACAGCCACCTTCCACGGTGGCTGGTGGCGACAGAAAAGAAAAAATGGCGACAACCACCATTGTTGGCAGCCATGGTGGTTTTCTCGTTCTCCGGCCAACAAACACCCATAAACGGCTTGCAACAGCCGCACACGATCACCAACACGCGATGCAATCACAGAAATACGCACCCAACTCAGTCATCATCGAGGTGACAAGCGGCAGACAGAGTGACAGCAGCATCACACCTCACCTGCTCGGAGCGGCGGCGGCAACGACGTATCAGTAGAAAGAGACGGAGAAGAGGGAGGTGCACGACCTCCAATCGAGAACAACAGCAGCGACGACCGCTCATTCGACCTCCAACTGTCCCGACGTCCTATACTGACTCGTTGATCCTTCTATCACCAGCAGCAACCGCGAGCATTGGCTTGGTGGTTCGTGACCTTGACAACGGAGGGAGGGGGGTGACGGCGGCTGGAGGGAAGGAATAAGATGGCGGCTGAATAGTGATGTCCTAGGGTTAGGGTTTGTTGGTGATGCATCTTCAAACGGTGGGGGAAGGCACGGGTTTAAGTCCCGTGTTTTCCTTTCAAACTTTAAATCATATTTACAGTTTTGGTCCCTCCTCCATAAAGGTTTTTCAATTTAAATCCAGAATTTACCATTTAGCCCCTGCCTCTAAAAATCCTTTCATAATAAGTCCAAAAATTACCAATCAGCCCCTAGCATCCAAAAATCTATTCATAACTAATCTGAAAGTTACACTTTAACCCCCGTTGCCCAAAAATACTACTTTTCACTCCTATGGCTAACATTGATTTCTTATTACAGAGTTAGGGGTAAATAAAATAAAATTTACATCTCGGGGTTTAGGTTTTATTATTTATCTAATTATTTATTTAATTTAAACGGAATGTTATACTAACTTTAGGAATCTAGAAATGGCACCCCCAAGAATTACTAGATCTAGCCAAGGACTTCAAGCTGAACAGGATGCTCAGTCTGCACAGAGTGACCGGCATCTAGATCATACGACTATTGAGGCAATGGTCAAGCAAAGAATAACTGAGGCACTAGCAGCACTCGAGAATGATCATCACACAAACTCGGGAACGGGAGGTGAAGGCTCCCAAGTAAACGAGAAAGGTGCACAAAGAGCATGCACCTACAAAGACTTTATGAACTACAAACCTAGGACATTATATGGGAATGAGGAAGTTGTAGGTATTATTAGGTGGATCGAGAAGACACAGTATGTCCTCGATATCAGTTCTTGCATTGAGGGAAACAAGGTTAAGTTTGTCGCTTGCACTTTTGCAGACGCGGCTATGTCTTGGTGGAATGGCCATGTCACATCCATAAAATTCATGTAAAATTTAAACTTTTCAAACATTTCAAAACCATCCATTGTTTACAAATTGTTTTCAAAATAATCCAATATAAGAGTTTTCCCAAAAATCACAACATGAAAAATGAGGAGGTGCACGATCAAGCCTTCGCCTTCCCGCGATCATCCGAAGTACCTGAAACAAAATCCATAACTGTAAACACGAAGCTTAGTGAGTTCCCCCAAAATACCAGCACAACAATAACACACATATAATAACAACATAGTATGGGCCCAATCAACCATCGGGTTGGAATGCCCCTGGCCCTCAACCATCGGGTTGGAATGCCAACATATTATGGGTCCAATCATCATCGGGATGGTATACCCTCGGCCCACAACCATCGGGTTGGAATGCCCACATACTATGAGTCCAATCATCCTTGGGATGGAATACTCTCGGCCCACAACCATCGGGTTGGAATGCCCACATACTATGAGTTCAATCGTCCTCGGGATGGAATACTCTCGGCCTACAACCATCAGGTTGGAATGCCCCGGTCTGTTGGCTCATGCACAAAGCAGAAAAGCCTCAACCACCAATCAAACATATGCACATATATCAGATAATCACATAACAATCTACAGACAGTCAAACCGATCTACAGATCACTAAGCATAACAACATCCTATCTATCAGGATACCTATCTAACCGATCATAATCACATAGAAACATCCTATCTACCAGGATATCGATCTAACAGATCACAACAATATAAAGCAGGAAACAATCCAAAGGGCCGACCTTGGTACCTTCGACCCTTGAGTACAGTGAGAAAAACTCACCTCACAAGTAGTTCTGAATCAAGAAGATCCAATCCCAACTCTCAGCTCCGATCTTGACTGCCTACAACCACCATGTGACTCACTTCATTAGAATCATGAATTACCAAAATACCCCCATAAGCCAAACTTGGTCAACCATGGTCAAAGTCAACAGTCAAGGTCAACAGTCCATGTTGACCCAACCCGTCGAGTGTATCTAGCAACTCGTCGAGTCCTTTCAGTGTTTAGAAAACCAGGAAAAACCCTAGCCAACTCGCTGAGTTATCTCATCAACTCTTTGAGTTCTTTCAGTATCCAGAAGGCGGGAAAACCCGAACCAACTCGTCGAGTTGGCAGGGCAACTCGTCGAGTTTTCCTAGCCCTAATGCATTCAGATACTTCCAAGCGAAACCAAAGCCCCAAACTATAGATCTGGTCCCTTAGGACTGAAATACCACGTAAAGTTGCTAGCTTTACGTCCATGCATGGAATTAAGAGGGCTAATACACTAAAATAAGGCTTATCAAGGGACCTAGGGCATGAAGGAGGGCCAAGACTTGATAAAGTTGGTGACTTTAAGTCCATAGAGGCCATGAGAAGTCCAGATCTGAAACCATGGCTTCGTAACATGCTCAAATCCAAGAATGGTCCCAAAATAAGCTAATAATGGCCATAAACTTTCAAAAGAAGAGATCTAGCAAAAGGATGGTCAAGGTATCGACTTTATACCTTAGAATGACTACAACAACAATGGAAATCCCGAATTTTAAATAACATCCATAAAATTCAAGCCAATTTAAAACTTTTTCAACCATTCAAAACCATTAATTATTACAAAGTGTTTTCAAAATAGTTTTAATGTCAGAGTATCCTAGTAATCAAAATCATAAAATATGAGGAGGTGCACGATCACGCCTTCGCCTTCCCGCGATCACCTGAAGTACCTGAAAAAAAATGTACAACTGTAAGCCCGAAGCTCAGTGAGTTCCCCCAAAATACCCGTACAACAAATAACACACATACAATAACAACATACTATGGGCCCAATCAACCATCGGGTTGGAATGCCTCAGGACCTCAACCATCGGGTTGGAATGACAACAAACTATGGATCCAATCATCCTCGGGATGGAATACCCTCGGCCCACAACCATCGGGTTGGAATGCCCACATACTATGAGTCCAATCATCCTCGGGATGGAATACTCTCGGCCCACAACCATCGGGTTGGAAACTTGGAATGCCCCGGTCTGTTGGCTCATGCACAAAGCAGAAAAGCCTCAACCACAAAACAAACATGTGCACATATATCCGACAATCACATAACAGTCTACAGACAGTCAAACCGATCTACATATCACTATGCATAGCAACATCCTATCTACCAGGATACCGATCTAACATATCATAACCACATAGAAACCTCCTATCTATCAGGATACCGATCTAAAGATCACAACAGTAATAACATAGGAAAACAATCCAAAGGGCCAGCCTTGGTGTCTTAGACCCTTGAGTATAGTGAGGAAAACTCACCTCACGAGTGGCACTAGATGATAATGTCAAACTCCCAAAACACCGCTCCGAAATCAAACACCTACAATCATCATAGGACCAATTCTATCAAGAACCAAATTATCAAAATACCCTTAAAGTCAAACTTGGTCAACCTTGGTCAACGTCAACAGTCAACAGTCAAGGTCAACAGTCCTTGTTGACCCAACTTGTCGAGTGCCTCTAGCAACTCGTCGAGTTCCTTCAGAACTCAGAGACCGAAAACCCGAGTCAACTCGCTGATTTTCCAAACAACTCGTCGAGTCCATGCAACGTCCAGAATATCGGGAAAAACCTTAACCAACTCGTCGAGTTATCTCACTAACTCGCCGAGTTCATGCAAAATCCAGAAAGCGGGAAACCCTCGTCCAACTCGTCAAGTTAACTATGTAACTCGTCGAGTTCTTCATGTCATAACGTGTTCAACCCTTTCCAGTCGACTCCAAGGCCCCAAACTACAGATCTAGCTACTTAGGACTAAGATACCACGTAAAGTTGCTAACTTTACGTGCATGCAAGGCCTCAAGAAGCTAAAACACTCAAAACTAGCCTTAGGAAGAGGTTTTGGACATGGAGGAGGGCCAAAGCTTCATAAAGCTTGAGACTTTATGTCCATAAGGGCCTAGAGGAGTCCAGATCTGAAGTTACAACTTCAAATCGTGCTCAAAACCAGAAATACTTCAATACTAAGCTAGAAATGGCCCTAAAATCTTGAATGAAGAGATCTAACAAAAGAATGATCAAGGTAATGACTTTTTACCTTCAAATGAAAGCCAAAACGATGTAGATGCTGGACCTACAAGCTCCTTCTCGTTCCAAGCTTCTCAAACTTCAAGTCTCTTCAACAAATACACCAAACACACACTTTTAGCCGCACACACATACACACTAAAAATAGGGTTAGCTCGCTTAGGGTTTGCTTCTGTACGTGAAAAAGCGGTAAGGAGGCTGAAAGAAGGACTTAAGGGCCTTTAAATAGGGTGCAAACCCTAAAAATTAGGGTTTTCATTCACGGTCTCTACTCGTCGAGTTGGGGTCCACCAACTGGACGAGTAGGTTCCATCAACCACGCGGCCTGATCCGTCTCTACACGACGAGTTGGTGCAGCCAACTCGTCGAGTAGGTCTAAAATATGAATATAAAGCTTTAAATTTTATACCTGGGAGTCGGGATGTTATAATTCTCCCCCACTTGAAGTATACTTCGTCCTCGAAGTCTGCTGCGGTGAACAACTCCGGATAATGCTGCCGCATCTCTGCCTCCGGCTCCCAAGTCCACTCGGATCCCCTCCGATGCTCTCATTGTAGCTTTACCAAAGGTACCTCCTTGTTCCGTAGAACCTTCACTTTCCTTTCCAGAACGGCAACTGGCCTCTCCACGTAATTCAGGTGCTCATCGACCTGTATGTCATCTAATGACACCACTGCCTCCTCGTCTAATATGCACTTCCGCAATTGCGAGACGTGAAAAGTGCTGTGAATCTGACTGAGATCCTCCGGAAGATCTAGTCTATATGCCACATTGCCAACCCTAACAATAATCCTGAATGGCCCAATGTATCGGGGACCCAACTTCCCCCTCTTCCTGAAGCGAATCACACCCTTCCAGGGTGAGACCTTCAATAGTACCATGTCACCAACCTGAAACTCTAACTCAGATCGCCGCCGGCCGGCGTAACTCTTCTACCGACTCTAAGCGGTCTGCAACCGCTGCCTGATCTGCTGAATCATCTCGGTCGTCTGGAGAACTACCTCGATCTGACCTATCACCCTGTGACCAACCTCGCCCCAAAAAACTGGGGTATGACATCTCTGTCTATATAACAGCTCATAAGGTGGAGCACCAATGTTGGAGTGAAAGCTGTTGTTGTAGGAGAACTCTGCAAGGGGTAGGTAGGAGTCCCAACTCCCACCGAAGTCAATAACGCAGGCTTGTAACATATCCTCGAGGGTATGAATGGTCCGTTCGCTCTGGCCGTCTGTCTGCGGTTGATAAGTTGTATTGAAATGCAACCGCATGCCCAGTTCCTCGTGAAACTTCTGCCAGAAACGGGAGGTGAACCGAACTTCACAGTCTGAAACGATAGAGACCGGAACCCCATGGCAAGCAACGATATCGTGGATATACACATCGGCTAGCTTCTAGGCCGACGAGCTCTCCTGAATGGGCAAAAAATGGGCAATCTTGGTCAATCGATCCACGATGACCCATATAGCGTTGAAACCCTTTGTCGTTCTCGGCAATTTGGTAATGAAGTCCATCGTGATCTGCTCCCATTTCCACATGGGAATCTCTAGTGGCTACAGCTTGCCATGCGGCCTCTGATGCTCGGCCTTGACCATTCGACAGGTCAAGCACCTCTTGACGTACCAAGCGAGATCTTGCTTCATGCACGACCACCAGTAACTCAAACTCAGATCCCGGTACATCTTAGTGGCCCCCGGGTGAATACAGAAGAGAGACTTATGAGCCTCCTCCAGTACAATCTGTCTTACCCCACCAGGCATCGGAACCCACACCCGACCACAACGGGTCAACATTCCCCGATTGTCCTGCACAAATTGGGTGATCTCGCCTCTAATCCTCTAAAGCTTCTAGTTCTCCTGCCGTACACCCTCAACCTGAGCTTCCCTGATCAAGCTCACAAGTGGAGAATCCACTGATATCCTCATACACGTCGCTGGAATAGAAGGTCCAACCGACTTATGGCTCAGGGCGTCCGCCACGACATTCGCTTTTTCCGGATGGTAAAGGATCTCGCAATCATAATCTTTGACTATGTCCAGCCACCTACGCTGCTTCATATTCAGGTTCGGCTGATCCATTATGTGCCTCAAACTCTTATGGTCTGTGTATATGGTACAACGGACCCCATAGAGATAATGTCTCCAAATCTTGAGAGTGAATACCACCGCTCCCAACTCCAAATCGTGCGTGGGGTATCTCGTCTCATGCGGCTTCAACTATCACGACACATAGGCTATTACTCGTCCTCTCTGCATGAGGACCGCTCCCAGTCCTGTGATGGATGCATCACATAACACTACAAAATCCTCAAATCCCTCCGGGAGAGTCAAGACTGGAGCCTCGCAAAGTCGCTGTCTGAGAGTCTCAAATGCCCTCTGCTACTCAGGGCCCACCGGGAATCCACCCCTTCCTCGTCAGACGAGTGAGGGGCACTGCAATCTTGGAGAAATCCTACATGAATCTTTGGTAGTACCCTGCTAATCCCAAGAATCTCCTGATATCCGAGGGAGATTTTTGGACCTCCCATTGCATAACCGCCTCGAACTTGGCCGGATCGACCAAAATCCCCTCCTAATTAACGAGGTGTCCAAGGAACTGAACCTCTCGTAACCAGAACTCACACTTCGAGAACTTGGCATAAAGTCGTTCTCGTCTCAAGACTCCCAATAGTTACTGAAGATGTTGCTCTCTGGTCTTGGAATACACCAAGATGTCATCTATAAACACAATGACTGATCGATGGAGCATCGGTCTGCATACCCGATTCATTAGGTCCATATATATAGTTGGTGTGTTGGTGAGACCAAACGGCATCACCACGAACTCATAATGTCCAAAATGAGTCCGGAACGATGTCTTCTCCACGTCCTCCTCCCTCACTCTGACCTGATGGTACCCGGACCTCAAATCTATCTTGGAGGACCAAGTCGCTCCCTGTAGCTGATCAAAGAGATCATCGATCCGTGGTAGTGGATAAAGGTTCTTCACCGTCAACTTGTTCAACTCCCGGTAGTCAATGCATATCAGGTGTGAACCATCCTTCTTCTTGACGAAGAGAATCGGCGCTCCCCACGGAGAACAGATCAGACGAATGAACTGCTTGCCTAGCAGCTCCTGCAGCTAAGATGACAGCTCCTGCATCTCAAATGGTGCCACTCGGTACGACACCTTGGCGATAGAGTCCGGACCTGGCACTAGGTTGATCCTGAACTCGACCTGCCTCTCCGGAGGCACTCCGGGTAGCTCCTTCGGAAACACATCAACGAACTCTCTGACAACCGGAACATCCGAAACCGAAACATGATCCCTGACCCGCGTATCCACCACATACGCTAAGTAACCCGCACACCCATGCTGAATATACTACCGAGCCCTGGCAGCTGAGCAAAAACCTGAACCCACTCCGGTGCCCTCACCGTAGATAACCAGTTCTCCCCCACTTGGGGTTCGTACTACCACCCGCTGTCCCTCGTAGTAGATCATGGCACCGAAGCGACTCAACTAGTCCAGGACCCGATCATAGCCATGAGGTGGCTATCTGACATGGAGGGATGCTTCTTCACATGCTCATGCCCTACCGACAAGAGGGTTAGGTGTGCAATGAACCTGCTGAGGTCCGGAGCAAAGGACTAGTGGAGATTGATGACAGGGTTGTATTCGGATGAGAAGAGGGCTACGGTTACTTGGGATCAGTTCAGGGATATGTTCCGCGCTGGCTACATTCCACGGGTTGAGCGAGAGCGGCTGGCTCAGGAGTTTTTCGATTTGAGGCAGGATGCGGAGTCGGTAACGGAGATCACCCGCATGTTCACTGAGAGGGCGATATCTTGCCCGGAGTTTGCATCCGAGCTGACTCAGATGACTTGTTATCTGAGCATGCTTAAGACTGACATCATACAGTTTGTTGCTACCCAACGATGTGACACATTACTGGAGTTACAGGAGGCCGCTAGGCGGCGTGAGCTTGAGATTGCGCTGCAGTTGAGAGAGCAGCCGCTAGCCGGTTGGGACGCGACCTTCTTAGTTTCTACACGACGAGCTGGAGCCTCCCAACTCGTCGAGTAGACTTTCTAAAGTGCATAAAATCCTTGGAATTTCATCCCAGGAAATTGAGGTGTTTCAATACTCCCCCACTTAAATTAGATTTCGTCCTCGAAATCGCTCCTTATTAATACTTATAACAGACGACCATCCCCAATGGTCTCAATCGGAAATTCTGTGCACAAAATAATTTTCCAAGGCAACCGAACTTCTATCCCGAGGATAGTATCCCAACCTGCAGTCCATGCAAGCTCCTTCTACCTTTCTCATCACACTACCCAATCTTGACCATGTTACCAAATCCTGAGAAAACTCACCACTCTGAAGAAGAACCACCCATGATCCCATGCAAGGATCCAACCTCTTATATATATATATATATATATATATACACACACACACACACACCATATCCAGACTTGGGTACCAAACTTGTCCGACTCCCGAACCAACACACATATGACAACCAGTTCCCAAGCACGAACACTCACACTTGGCCCAATCAGCCTCGGGCTGGAATACAAGGTATGTCTATGATGGGTCCAATCATCCTCAAGATGGAATACCCTCGCATCATGCACATGTTTGGCCCAATCAACCCTCGGGTTGAATACCAATCATGTCAGGTCCAATCGATCATAGGGTCCGGTCATCCTCGGGATGGAATACCCTAGATTGAAATACCATTATATACATAACTCTGGTCTAAACTCTTAACCCGAAATCCAAGGACCCACCCTTGCATTTCACCCAAAGTCTTCCGATTCATTGCAACCCTCACCAAACCTGGATACAAAGATTTCCTCAATCGCCGCTGAGACTACCAGTCTCACACTCGGTCCGGCCACCAGGTTTCCAGAATACAGACCTTACATGGATACACTTGCGATTCCCAACACGAGCTTCTACTTAAAAGCCCATTCATAAATGGCATCTCAAAATATCTTCTTGTAGACTTTCCCCAAAACTGATGAGCATCCAATTATAAATCTACCCCCAGTCCCGGACTGGAGATACTACTAGATACCTGCAGGACTGATCCTCAAAACTTATCGATCGCAAACTTCACTCAGAACCCAACCATACGATGTACTAATACCTTAATAATTTCGACTCTCTGTTATGCCATTTCTAACCATTGCTATGATGAGCAAGGATGATTAACCAAAACTTCTGCGTCACAACCATTCCTGTCGGCTCGGGTGTACTACAACCTGATCAACCACTCGGAACATCATAAAGAGTTATATGGCTTGCGACCTCATAAGAAATTTCAAATCTTGAAAATCAGACCCCAACAACAGCTTGCGAACAACCAGAGATATAATGCATACGTTGCACAGGGGCTTTCTGATACCGAAATGGTATTCCCACAACCCATACTACTCCTTTTATCTAGCCTACAGATTTGTGGGTCTTCCGATCCCCATCATCGTGTCAATATTGGGAGTATCATAAACAAGAAAATGAATAATCCTGCCCATTAGGCCCACAGTATGAGTCTGGAATGCCATCTCCGGCCTTATACCGACCTTGTCGGTATTACATCGTTTGTCCAACACCCTGGGCCTAAAATACTCACCTTCTTCCATTGCCATGGAGGGACCTAATCAATGTTTCTCACAACATCAAACAAGCACAACAATGCTGAAACCCTACCACACGCGATTCACTTATAGAACAAGTTGCTACCCAAGCAAAATCTTATGAAACCATGGTCAGACATGACCCGTGAATAGGATGATAGTCGAACTCTAGATTTAATTTACAAACTATAACCCCGACCTAACCATGCACGTAAGTCGAACCAAACCCCAATGCCACCTCGAACACCCACAGATACACACGAAGAATCACCACCATGCACATACTTAAGGAACCCCTCACCTCATGTTTGATCGCCACAAAACCCCATACTTGATTGAGACTCAACAGATTCTACTGATACAAAACTAGTCCAAGAAGACTTCCAAGGTTATCCCGAAGGTCGCCAAAGACCCAAGTCTGATACAAATCAGAATTACACTTCACCATCGAGGGTAAACATACCCCAAGGGCCGAGGAAACATAAATACACTGCATAGGGGGGTTGGTGTCACGTTCCTAGCTTCTTAACTGCCGTCTCTTGAACCCTTCATAGAATTCCTGCTGAAGACGAACTCAACAACCAATGGCCTCGAACACCCCGACACCTCAACCAGGGAACCACAAGTCCACCTGGAGTTGATCATTCCCGCTTCTGGAGAGGTTCACCAATTAACGCCTACCCAACCACTCTGGAATCCGTAATCCAAACAGAATCAGACAAAACCTCCAATGGCTGACGCTCAATCTGAGAATCCCCAATTCTTCCCCACTTATAACACTAACCACCACCCACTAGTGCTGAAGCCAAAACATAACTTAACCGCCCTAACCAGGTATGACCATACTTAACCATGAAATGAATAACCTACACTAAATAATCCTCCAGGTACGGAACAAACGAACTTCAAGAGAAATCTGAATTCCAGCTGAAGACCTCTGAATTTCCAAATTATAACTACTTACAAAGCATAAGCAACTACCTGATTTTTGCTCCAGACATACCTTCCTTGCTTGCACTCCAATTACAACCTAATACCTAGCTTTCCCATTCCCCTGACCCTCCTATGTCCTAACGACTAATGCAGAAGGCATATAAAAGTTCACAATACAATCATAAAAAATAAGATGAGTGATAAAGACATACCAGTCACTATATCATGTGTTGTCCTAGCCTCCTCAGTAGCGAGCTGGAAGGCGCGTCCCCGAGCCCTTGGGGGCTCTGCCCTACCCTGGCTCTCGTCCATGATCCTCAACATAGCAAGCGCTGGAGCCGGTCCAGGCCTGGCAGCTAGCACGGGACACTGGGCCTTCATATGGCCCACCTGCTCATAATGGAAACAAAGTGTAACATCTGGATTTCCAGGTATCATAAATTGAGTATTTATTTTTGAATCAAGGAGAGGGACTCGACGAGTTGACGCCTAGACTCGTCAAGTACGATCGCGACTGCTGACTAGGATTAATAAATGGACTCGACGAGTCGGTGAGTCGACTCGACGAGTCCGCGCTGTGGATAGAAACCCTAAATCTTTGGGCCTGTGCCCTATTTAAGGGTCCTTATGGCCTTCACTTGCGGCCACTCATACCCTGGAGAAACCCTAGCGATCCAGAGAGCTTAGAGAGTGAGAGAGAGAGAGAGAGAGAGGGCTAATTTCACCACCATAGTGCATTATTGCAAGGAAGGAAGGAAGATTCAAGCTAGGCTGCTTAGAGGGAGCTCAGAACTTCTTCTATTTCATCAAGGGCTTCTGTTTGAGGTATGAATCCATGCCTATTTTCGTGTATATAGTAGATTTATGGAATCTAGGATTTCTTTACCCTTTCTTTAGTTGGATTATGGAGCATGTGAAGTCCCATTGAGGAATAGACTTTAGATCTGGACCTTGAGAGGTCCAGAGTGTCCCAACAACCAAGCTTTATGATGTTACATGAGGGTATTGAGCCTAGGACTCCATTTTTAGAGCTATTTCATTAAATAGAGCTATATGTGAGATGCATGAACGTAAAGTTCATACCTTTACGTGACTTTAGGGTGTTAGAAGGTCAGATCTATATGTTAGAGAAACAGATCTGACCTCAGAAGGTCGTTTGAGCATTCTCATGGAAGGAACTCGCCGAGTCCATGAGCGGACTCGACGAGTCGGATCGTGTTGCACCACGATTCGTGATCAGTGGTAACCCATCGAGAGAAAGGTTAACTCGACGAGTCGAGTGAGGCCCTAGGAGGATTCAGAGGACACGCATGGACTCGCCGAGTCACCCGAGTGCACTCGACGAGTCTGGTCAAAGTTGGACCGTTGACTGGGGTTGACTTTTAGGGTTTGGTCAACATTTGGACATTTGACCATTGGAGGGGTAAAATGGTCTTTTCCCCTTCTGATAGAATATAAGGAGGGACTAGTCTAGCCTTTGAGAGTTGTATTAATTAGAGATAACTACTTTATGTGATTAGGCGGAGGCTAGATCAGATATTCGAGTTCGAGACTTTCCGAGATTTACCCGAGGTGAGTCTTCTCACTATACATTACCTAGAGTGGTAACTATGTGCAGACCGGAGGGTCTTATGTGTTATGTGTATGTTGAGTTTATGTGCATTGTGATATATGTATGCTATGTGTTATATAGACCGGACCGGAGGGTCCTACGATTTAGACCGGATCAGAGGATCCAACGATTTAGACCGGACCAGAGGGTCCAACGAGCTAGACCGGACTGGAGGTTCCAACGAGCTACGGGACTGGAGGGTCCCACTGAGACACATTGACCGGAGGGTCATACCGAGTTATAGCCTCGAGTGGCTTATGTGTTGTATGTGGTATTTTGGGGAACTCACTAAGCATTTATGCTTACCGTGTTATGTGATATGTGTTTCAGGTACCAGCGAGGATCGCGGGAAGGCGCCAGCATGATTTGTACACACTGGCAGAGTATTATGTGTTGAGATTCTGGGATATGTTTTATTGTGATGGCATTTGATGCATGAGATTTTGAGAATATTGTTGGATTAATGTCTAAGTCCATAACTATAATTGGTAAGACTTGACCCGACCCGGCATGTCTAAGTGCATAACTATAATTGGTAAGGCTTGTTTTCTTGTTATACTTGCAAAAGTAGCTGAAAAATCGAGTTGGATGCATTTATTCGATTGTTTTGGCTGGAATTGGACTAGGAACATTACCCTAAGATGTTTTTGGACTTATAAACTTGTTTTTGATGTGGTAATGTTCATGCTAATCCAATTTCTAAGATAATTGTCATAATTTCAAGATTTGTATTAGTTTGTATGTTCATGCTAATTTCTTGAAGATTGATGATTTGAATTATCTTGTTCTTATGAGGTTCTTAGATTAATAGAAAAGTTGTGTGAAATAGTTGTTTTCAATCCATTTTAATCTAAGAGTTGATTCCAAAGTGTGTTTTTGTAACTTGTCCTCAAGTTATATGAAAAGTCACATTTAAGAATCATAAAACTCATAAAAGTTGGCAAAGGTTACAAAATGAAGAGTCTAGTTCTAATTAAATGGTTTTATGACTCCATAACTTGTCCTCAAGTTATGGAGGTTCAAGAGTCTCTTCATTAAATTAAAAAAAAAGTGTAACCTTAATTAGTTCCATAAGTTACAATAAAAAAAAGTTATTTTTTTTTATTAATTAGTTTAAAGTCTTCCATAACTTGTCCTCAAGTTATGGAACTTGAAGAGTTTTTTTTTAATTAAAACTACTTTAAACTCATAAGTTATGGAATTAATTAGTTTTGAATAGTTTCAAAACTTGCCCTCAAGTTTTGAAATTTGAAAAGTTTTCACTTATGAATACTTTAATTCCATGTTGGCCCTTAGAATTTTAAAAGTTAAAATTCAACCCTTATACTTTATAATATTATAAGTTAATAATATTTATATATATGTATAAGAGTAAAGTCAGTCTTACCGTTAGTAGGCCTCATTCACGAAGCCGGTCTATAAGGGGGGTATAAGGTTACTGCCTATAAAATGGCAGTTTAATGGGTGTCCACTCTCACCCACCGCTTCCTTGACTGGTGGAGGGTCGTTAGCCGAACAGGTAGGAGAAGGACTATAATTCTCCTTTCATTAAAAGTATTAATGATAAATACTAAGTAACTAAACTCTTATTAATACCCAATCTTAGTTACTTAGGAAAATGTGAATTTTGGTGCTAACCCATGAAATTACACTTTGCACTTTGCTTAAGTCGTTAGTAGAGCGTGTGTGGTTAACCGGCACACTAACCTGGATTTAACAAAGTAGGCAAAGGGTAACTTAATATTTATCATAGTATCGGTGGAGCTCGTGTGGTTAACCGGCACATCGATTGAGGGGTAAATATTAAGGGTACCAAGTATATTTGCATGGTTACTTCACACCTTGTTTTGTGATCCTCGGCATCCCAGTCACAAAACCTGAAGGGCACACTCGAGATTGAAACATGCCATTGAAAAGTTCAATGAATCTCAAAAGATCTAGGAGTTTCAAATCCAATTAAAAACCTAATTACATTATTTCGTTTTTCATGGTGGAAATTGGTAAATCGTCATTTACCTACCTTCAACTATTTTATAACTCGGATTACGGCATCCCTCTTCCAGTTATAAATAGGTTGTTGGATCCTAGCCTTAATATTTCATATTGGGTGTTATATTAAGGACTTTAGATCAACTATCTTGAATATCTCCCAAAAGATGTCTAGTTCAGACATCTATGATCTTCCCAAATCTCTTGGAACTTTACTTCCTCCACCTCCTCCAATTATTCTCCCTAACCCACAAGTTCAAGGTCACTCAAGCCCTAATGGCAAGCGAGGTCTATGTGTGATCACATCTTAGAGATGAAGTCACATATTGACAAGCTGGGAGAGTTGGGTGTCAAAGTCTTGAGAAAGTTGGTGGCTCAACTACTTTCTAAGTCACATAGTAAGTTCTTTTGGGAATCCTATGAAACAGACTAAGACAAGACCCTTAATGATCTTATCTATTTGCTAAGATCAACTTCCTAAAACGCTATGGACATTGACAATGATGACATTGGATATCCAGTAAAGCTCTCTCTTCCCAATGGAAAGGGATCGGCCATAGTCAACTCGGTTGACCCAATGGTAAAGAGAGAGGCGAAGTCTGAGATAGTCCCATTATCAAGGGTCCATAGGTAACTATTGCCAAAGGAAGGGGCATTGGTTACGAAGCTGCCAAATTTACCTAAGGATGTTAAAGTCAATAAGTTTGGCTCTACTTCAGGTAAAGTCCATTGTCTAACTCTATTAAGTACATGATGATTCTGATCGCGAAGATGGATTTCAATCGCATGGTTCGGTGATCAGAATTTTGGGCTATTACTTAAGAGTTATGATATTTATATTGCTTAGGAATAGATAACAACAAGGTTTTCATATGGATTGTAAGGATAAGTTTTTCCGCAAAGTTTTAAAATAAAAGAAAAGGTTTTGATTTTATTTATTTTAAGTATCCTTACAATGGCATTTGTGAAAAGTTGTTGCTTATAAGATTCCATTGATAGCAATATTGGAAAAATGGATTTGATTCTTTCGGTTGTGGTAGTGTCTAATATTACCAAATAAGGAAAGATTCTCATCACCCAAGGTTCAATTGGACCGAAACTTGGAATCATGCAAGTTGTATAGTATGATGAATGAGAACTTTCAGCTTGGAAAATTAAGACTAATTCCTTATGTGAATAAGGAAAGGACTAAGGGATCGAGTACACATTCTTGTGCACTGGTCAAGTCCACCACAAAAGATCAAGAAGACTATTCGTCATGATTTACTTAAGTTCAGTAAATATGGTTATACTTATAAGTTTAAGTATAAGTCTGTAGCATTGGAGAAGTTTCAATGTGAGACAGAACGAATAAGAAGAATCAAAGTATGGCAGAAAGATAAAAGTTTCTCAAATCTGAAAAGTTGGGAGAGTACTTTAGTATCATGTTTATGATCATATTAATGATTAAGATACCATATCACAATTGGTCCTCTAAAGTCATCTTAGTGCATTCTTATGACTAAGAAGAGGAGTCATGAATTGTTGAAATGGTTAAATCAAAAAGATGAGTCATACTTCGTTCCAAAACAATTCTTAGAGTCATACTCCAAGATTGTAACTTGAGTGACATATCTTAAAGAGGGTTTGTTAACACTAGTCAAATGTAAGAGTAAAAGGTTATCTACTCTTGTACATTTGAAATTGGTAAGTTGTGGTGTTTTGGATAAAACAGAGACCAACTTAGGCCAATTGTGTAAAGTGTTAGTCTTGATAAAGAATCCGCACTATCTCTTGAATATTTGACAAGGGAGTCTTATATGTCAAGAGGACAGTGGGAGTCTTAAAGCTCTTGAAAGTTTCAAGACTTAATCAAGAATAAAACCTAAAGTCCTTCACTAGCACACGACTTGAGGTTTATAACCTATCGTGTTGAAATTTTTGTGCCTATTCAAGTTGGCTTTGCATAGGAGTTCTGAGAGTTCTCAATTGGTTGCACAACTACTTGGAAGCAATGGCAGGCACCTGAGCTGCCAAATGGCAAGAATTTAAGATTGCACAAGTTTAATCAATATGAGTTTGGATTTGTCACTAACCTTGTCTTGTGATTATGGTTTTGACAAATTCACATGGATAAGAACACATACACTATTAAATCTAAGTGTCATAAGGTTTCTCTCCGATTCATGAAAATGATGGTGAGGAAACACTTTCACTAAGTAGATTTTAGCTAGATAGCAATTGTGATATTTGCATTCTCAAAGTCGTTAGTGGAGCGTGTGTGGTTTACCGGTACACTAACATGGACTTGTGAGAAGTGGCAAAGGTCTAAACAATTGAGACTATGATTACGGCATCCCTTTTCATAGTTCTAAAATTGTTTAGACACACATGTGAGCTATCTAAGAGAGGTGTATGATTTTGATAAAGTTTTATCAAAACAATCTAGTATCAGAAATCTGAACTTTGGTAAGAAAGTCAGCTGATTTCTGAGTACATGTCAAAGCTAGTGGGAGCATAAGTGTTATGCTAATAATCATCATGTTAGTGGGAGCATGATAATTATGACAAAGGTTGCAAGTTAGCAATGTTAATTATAGAAAACAAAAGTTTCAATTCGTGAGGTTGCATGGGTTGAAAAAGTTGTTTTGCTATAATTAAGGGAGAGGAAATTATACTTCATTTCAATTCTAAAAGCTTAGATTGAGATTTTAATCGTATTTAATCAATGATATATATATGAATTTCATGTTGGAATGGCTCAACATAAGGAAATTCTATATATGGGTCCATTATTTGCGTTCTAAAATTCGATTATGATTACGGCATCCCTTTTCATAATCTGAATTTTGAGAACTTGGCAAATTGAAATGGAAATATTATAGCAAAAGACTGGTTTAGTCTTTATGTGAGACATCATGAATCGTGTCCCATATGCTTCGGATATAGGATCGATTACATGTGCTATATTCATCCTTTCTAAAATTTTCCAAATGCCTGGGGCATTATGAAGGGAAAAGGTCTAGAATTGGATATGACTAAAATGATTAAGCAATTGTCGAGGACAATCTAAGGTTTACCAAAGATTGGTTGCTCAAGGACAGTTGGAAGTATAATGTTAATTCTGGAAGGACCATATTGACATAATCTGTAAGGAGGCAACTCTTGTTCAGAAGTGATAGTCAAAATGGAATATGGAAATGTTTCAAAGTTAGAAATTATTCAATCTGTGTAAGATTAGGAAACTTAATGAAAGAAGGATGTTTCCAAGGAGCTGATCTCCTTTGGAATGCTCTGTAATGATTGTTGTCAAGTCTTTCTGACTTCGTGCATAATCATTAAGAGGATCAATGCATATAAGTTTAGAATCTAACATATTTCAGTAAATGGCATGAATTTGGAATTCTTGCATTTACAGTAAGGATTTGGGACTGTGAAAAGAGGATCATTGGAGTGATGTTCAATTGATCTATTTTACAAAGTAAAGATCATAGACAAACATAGTATGCATACTTGGTATATGGCATGACTAGTGTTTAGAAAACATAGTGTACATGCTTGGAGCATGGGACAACTATTGTTTTAAATTCAAGTATAAAGTTGATAAAACCGAAACAATGAATAATGAGTAATCAGTATGGTGATAAATAAAAGTGTTTATTTATATTCATAGGGTTTGATACCATATTTGATTCATTTATTCTTGTGTTTCACTTTGCATGCTTTGACTTCTAGAATAACTAAGTCGCTCTTCCTGAATGATTAAGTTATTCAAACCATCCACAGTCGGTCATATGTTGGAAGTAGATATGAATCAAGACTGTCATGGGTTGGTTTGTAGAGGTCCAAGTTGGTGGACAAAGTGGTGCTACAACACTCATGAGTGCTCATAAGTTCTGAGTATTGGATTCAACCCGCGCTCATTTGAATCACTTCATGGATTTTATCACGAGTGATCATGAGACGATAATATCTTATATTCTTCAAACCTAGAGATATGAGTTGTTAGTATGAGTTGGTTGTACATTGATTGCACGAAAACGCATTCGGTAACTCGATGTTATAAAACGTGCCTCTGTGTATGATTCAACAAGTAGTAGAACAAGCCATATGAGTGGAAGTTTATCCATTCCTTTTACCTTCGGGATAAAAGCGATATATGTGGGCCCCTCGATGATTTAAAGATGATACATGTGAGTGCTTGGCCAAGCCAGGACTGATTTGATTTGTTCAATCAGTCAGTCATTATGAATCGGAAATCGGGAAACAACAAATGGACAGAGAGAATGATTGATAATCCATGTCTCAGTCCATATGATATCTAGAATGGAGGAATATATGATCCCTTATCTAATGGACAAGTCATTGACAAAGGTCAGAGTTCATCGACAAGGTCAGAGTTCGACAGAAGCTTTTGAGAGCTACGATTGCTGATCGGTTCCTGAAGTCATACGCAATAATAGTTTTAGACTTATCCAAGTGGGAGACTGTTGGATTAATGTCTAAGTCCATAACTATAATTGGTAAGACTTGACCCGATCCGGCATGGTCCATTTGGGTTGCATGGCATCATGCATTTGGATAGACTATAATGAGAGAAATAACACTTAAGGTTGGTTAATATATTATAAGTTCTAATATATTAATAAGGTTATTTAATTAGTATTGATCAAGAATTAATTTGGAATTAATTAAGTGATCAAAAGGAGACTAATTAAATATATGGGTTGATTGTGTAAATCATTCATTCTTATATATGTGGGCTTGTGATCCAAGATTCCTTATGTTGGACTAAGTCCGTGGGGTGACCCATGGATACTCCATGGAGGTTAAAATCCATGGAGCATAAGGAATGGGTAAAGTTATGAGTTACATGGTGTAACTCTAATAGCCACCATATAAAAGAATCCCATGGCTCAAGAAATCGGGCACTAATGTGTGTGTGTGAGGGCTAGACGATTTCAAGGAGTGTTCAAGTTTCTCTCAAGTTATTCCAAGTGTATTTGGTGTTGTGTGAACCATTTGAGGTGTCACACTTGGGGCACTAGGCACTCAAGCTTCATGAAGATATTCTACATCAAAGAGGTATGTATTCTATCTTGTTATATTTATTATTTTGTATGCTAGATTAGGATAATACCTTGGATGTTCATAATTGTATGTATAATAGAGAAAACATAGATCCAAGGTATTTAGGGTTGCATGTACACTTAGGAGTGTTAGAATGCTCACAACCCAACAAATATTATATGAGTTTTATTATGTTTGAAAAATGAAAAATTGTTTTAAAATTTACGTCGTTACAAGTTGGTATCAGAGCCTTGGTTTGAGGGATTCAAATGCACATTCGAGCGTATCTGAACTCAAACTGAGGATTTGAGAAAAATTTTCATAAAAGAAACAATTTTTCTAAAAATAGAAAAATATTTTTGAGAAACGCAGAACGGAGCAGTGTGTACGATCAGCCAGCGCCCGAACGGTGATTTCCCAAAATACCCTTACATTATTTGTTATGAGATATTATGTGATATGTTATGCATGCTAGAGTAGGCTAGGTATTCATAGTTAGGACTAGTGTGGGCCTGATTTGTGATGCCTTAGCCTAGGAGTTACTGCTACTATGAGATAGTTCTAGAGTGAGTAGGTAGCAGCGAGGAACTTATGAGTGGCATACTGGAGGGTAGCCTGAGTTTAGTGAGATATAGAGTAATTGTGATCTGGGATCCTAGGAGGAGGACTTGGGGTGAATACCGATGCGTTGTGGAAGGTAGTATAGGGCCCGTACTATTGGAAACACCGGATCAGTGAGCAGTTCCTTAGGGTACTAAAGAACAAGTAGGGTTGAGTATCGGGTGCGAGTATACTCGAGCGAGTCTCTAATTTTCTTGTGTTGTATTCCAGAGACATCATGGTTGGGACGCGCCACAACCCATGAGGCAGTGGTACCAGTGATGAGGAGATCCGTAGGTTGATTCACGAGGAGATGGCCGCAACCATACGAGTTGGGATTCCTGAGATGTTTGGGTCTATCAAGACCACTTTGATTGAGACGTTTGACGAGCGGTATGCTTCTCTTACCGAGACTGCTGTTGTTGCAGCCACTGCAACCGTCGCCGCTGCCAGGCCACAGGGGGGTGACTCGTTGCTGTACCGAGAGTTCAGCAACACGAAGCCACCAGAGTTTGATGGGACTCAAGATCCGATAGCCGCGATGAGGTGGATCTCTGACATTGAGGGATGCTTCTACACCTGTTCTTGTCCAGAGCATCTGAGAGTACGGTTCGCGCTGAACCATCTTCGCTTGGGAGCGAAGGACTGGTGGAAGTTTGTTACGGCAGACTTCACTGCTGCAGAGATTACAGCGGTGACCTGGGAGAGGTTCACCACCATGTTCCGAGATGAGTATGGTCCCACGGTGGAGAGGGAACGGTTGGCGCAGGAGTTCTTGTCCCTCAAGCAGGGGACGGAGTCCGTGACTGTGATTACATGGATGTTTCATGAGAGGGCGTTGTTTTGACCTGAGCACGTGTCTACCAAGCAGGCACGTATGAGCCGATATCTGAACATACTGAGGAGGGACATTCGTGAGTTCGTGGCGAACTCGACATACTGGAAATTTGCTGAGCTCCAGGCGAATGCCCGAAAGAGGGAGATTGAGCTAGAGACTCAGGCCAGGGAGGAGGCTGAGTCTCAGAGGAGGGATAGGCGGCCGGTACAGTCTCAACCGGCAGCCAAGCGGGCAAAGCCCGCTGATTCGAGATCTGGAGGTCAAAAGGGCCGCACTTGCGGGAAGTGCGGCAAGAGCCATGATGGGACGTGCAGAGCGGGTGTGTGCTACAAGTGTGGGAAGGAGGGGCATATCGCGATGGAATGCCCCAAGGGTTTTTCGGTTTGCTTTCACTGCAACCAGATAGGCCATCGGAAGGCCGAGTGCCCACAACTACTTCAGGGATCAGCACAGGGATCTGCACCTGCTGCTAGAGCTACCGAGGTCCGGCCAGCGAAGGCCAAGGCACTGAAGGCTCGCGGGAGAGCCTTTCAGTTGACAACGGAGGAGGTCCACGCAGCGCCCGATGTCGTGGCTGGTATGTATTCTTTTATTCACTTATACTGAGTTTGAGATATTGTGCTTATTCTTTGGTATGCATCGGTAATTTTCTTGTGAGTTCTGTACCTGCTTTGGTGTTATTTGACTCGGGTGCGAGTCGATCTTTCGTGTCATTAGCGTTTAGCCAGCACATCAGTATCCGACGAGAGGCGTTGAGTCGACCTCTACAAGTTTCTATAGCTGACGAGCGAGCGGTTTATGCTACTGATGTGATTCGAGGATGCGTACTCGAGATTTTCGGTGTTGAGTTCCCGATAGATCTGGTACCGATTGCGATGGGGGATGTCTGTGTCATCGTGGGCATGGACTGGTTGAGCCGATTTGGAGCTGTTATAGAATGCGAGCGACAGTTGGTGACCATACGAGACCCTAGTGGGGGTGTACTTACAGTGTATGGCGAGGGTACCCGAGCTGGGTCAGCATTTTGTTCGGCTGCCAGAGCGAGACAGAGTCTACAACAGGGCTGTAGAGGGTTTGTAGCCTATGTGATGGATGCATGAGTCGCCGCAAAGAGGCCGAGTTCTGTCGGTAAGGTACCGATAGTGCGAGAGTTTCCGGATGTTTTCCCCGAGGAGTTCCCGGGTGTATCTCCAGAGAGGTAGGTGGAGTTCCGCATCGATTTGGTTCTGGGGGCAGCGTCTATTGCCAAGGCACCCTATCGTCTTGCGCCACCGGAGATGCAGGAGTTATCCTCGCAGCTTCAGGAGCTGTTGGGGAAGGGATTCATCCGACCGAGTAGCTCGCCCTGGGGAGCGCCGATCCTTTTTGTAAAGAAAAAGGATGGTTCACACCAGATGTGCATTGATTACCGGGAGTTGAACAAGTTAACGGTCAAGAACCGTTATCCATTGTCGAGGATCGACGATCTGTTCGATCAGTTGTAGGGTGCGTCTTGGTTTTCCAAGATAGATTTGAGGTCTGGATATCACCAGATGAGGGTGCGTGACGAGGATATCCAGAAGACGACATTCAGGACTCGTTATGGGCATTACGAGTTCGTGGTGATGCCTTTTGAGCTCACCAATGCACCAGCGGCGTTCATGGACCTCATGAACCGAGTATGCAGGCCGATGTTGGATCGATCGGTGATTGTGTTCATCAATGACATTCTAGTGTATTCGAGGACCAGAGAGCAGCATGAGGAGCACCTGAGGGAGATCCTCGGAGTATTGAGATCGGAGAGGCTTTATGCCAAATTCTCCAAGTGTGATTTCTGGTTACGAGAGGTCCAGTTCTTGGGACATCTCGTTAATCAGAATGGGATATTGGTCGATCCGGCCAAGATTGAGGCTGTGATGAGTAGGGAGGTGCCGAGATCCCCCACCGAGGTCAGGAGTTTTCTGGGGTTGGCCGGCTACTATCGGAGATTTATCCGGGATTTCTCCAAGATTGTTGTTCCTCTCACCAGATTGACCCGAAAGGGCGTTGCTTTTTCTTGGGGTTCAGAGCAGCAGACCTCGTTTGAGACCCTTCGCCAGAGACTATGCAAAGCCCCAGTGTTAGCCCTTCCAGAGGGAATGGAGGATTTTGTGGTGTATTGTGATGCGTCTATATCGGGGTTGGGTGCGGTGCTCATGGAGAGGGGGCACATGATAGCATACGCATCGAGGCAGCTGAAACCTCATGAGACATGGTATCCCACCCACGATTTAGAGTTGGGGGCAGTAGTGTTCACCCTCAAGATATGGCGCCATTATCTGTATGGGGTTCGGTGTACTGTATACACGGACCACAAGAGTTTGAAGTATCTGATGGATCAGCCCAACCTGAACATGCGTCAGAGGAGATGGTTGGATGTGGTAAAGGATTATGACTGTGAGATCCTGTACCACCCGGGCAAGGATAACATGGTAGCCGATGCTCTGAGCCGCAGGGCGGAGAGTGCCCCGATTCGAGACATATGTATGAGGATGACGGTGATGACTCCGGTGTTGGATACTATTCGAGAGGCCCGGGCAGAGGTTGTGAGACCGGAGAACCGCAAAAGGGAGCGGGTGATTGGGTGTCCGAGTTTGTGACGGATAGCCGAGGGCTCATGACCTTTCATGGTCGGATTTGGGTGTCGTATACGGGCGGGGCACGTAGCACTCTGTTGGAGGAGGCGCATAGATCGAGATTTTTGATCCATCCCGGGGCCACTAAGATGTATTTGGACCTGAAGAGAGACTACTGGTGGCCATGTATGAAGAGGGATGTTGCATGGATAGTAGATAGGTGCTTGACCTGTCGTCGGGTTAAGGCCGATCACCAGCGTCCGCATGGCAAGTTGCAGCCATTAGAGGTTCCCCAGTTGAAGTGGGAACAAATTTCTACGGATTTTATCACCAAATTGCCGAGGACCGCGAGGGGTGTTGATGCAATTTGGGTGATTGTGGACCGGCTGACGAAGAGCGCTCACTTCCTTGCTATCAGTGAGAGCTCTTTTGTGGAGAGGCTGGCAGAAATATATGTGAGATAGGTGGTGTCGCGACATGGAGTGCCGATCTCGATTGTGTCAGACCGAGATGTACGTTTCACTTCCAGGTTTTGGAAGAAGTTCCATGAGGAGCTGGGTACGAGATTGCACTTCAGTACTTCCTACCACCCACAGACGGATGGCCAGAGTGAGCGAACGATTCAGACACTCGAGGACATACTTCGAGCATGTGTTATGGACTTCGGTGGAAGTTGGGACACATACCTACCTTTGGCTGAGTTTTCTTATAACAACAGCCACCATTCGAGTATTGGTATGCCTCCCTTTGCTCTTCTTTATGGGAGGAGGTGTCGAACTCCCATCTGTTGGGGAGAGGTAGGGCATCGAGTGATGGGTAGCACTGAAATAGTGCTTAAGACGACTGAGCAGATACAGCAGGTCAGACAGAGGTTACTGACAGCACAGAGCTTTCAGAAGAGTTATGCGGATAGGCGGCGATCCGAGCTCGAGTTCCAGGTTGGAGATTTCGTACTCCTGAAGGTATCTTCGTGGAAAGGAGTGATCCGATTCAGGAAGAGGGGCAAGCTGGGGCCCCGATACATTGGTCCGTTCAGGGTGACCGCGAGGGTGGGTAAGGTAGCATACCGTCTGGAGCTACCCGAGGAGTTGAGTCAGATCCATGATACCTTCCATGTATCCCAGTTGAGGAAGTGTATAGCCGATGAGATGACGGTTATGTCACTAGAGGATATTCAGGTGGACGCGAGTTTGAATTACATTGAGAGGCTGATCGCGATCTTGGATCGGAAGATCAAGGTTCTGAGGAACAAGGAGGTGCCCCTGGATCAGGTCCTGTGGCAACATCGGAGAGGGTCCGAGCTGACTTGGGAGCCGGAGTTGGAGATGCGGGAGCAGCATCTAGAGTTGTTTGCAGAGCGAGACTTCGAGGGCGAAGTCTGATTCTAGTGGGGGAGAATTGTAACATCCGGTTTTCCAGGTATCATAAATTGAGTATTTATTTTTGAATCAAGGAGAGGGACTCGACGAGTTGACGCCTAGACTCGTCGAGTAGGATTGCGACTGCTGACTAGGATTAATGAATGGACTCGACGAGTCGGTGAGTCGACTCGACGAGTCCGCGCTGTGGATAGAAACCCTAAATCTTTGGACTTGTGCCCTATTTAAGGGTCCTTATGGCCTTCATTTGCGGCCACTCATACCCTGGAGAAACCCTAGCGAGCTAGAGAGCTTAGAGAGAGAGAGAGAGGGCTAATTTCACCACCATAGTGCATTCTTGCAAGGAAGGAAGGAAGATTCAAGCTAGGCTGCTTAGAGGGGGCTCAGAACTTCTTCTATTTCATCAAGGGCTTCTGTTTGAGGTATGAATTCATGCCTATTTTCGTGTATATAGTAGATTTATGGAATCTAGGGTTTCTTTACCCTTTCTTTAGTTGGATTATGGAGCATGTGAAGTCCCATTGAGGAATAGACTTTAGATCTGGACCTTGAGAGGTCCAGAGTGTCCCAACAACCAAGCTTTATGATGTTACATGAGGGTATTGAGCCTAGGACTCCATTTTTAGAGCTATTTCATCAAATAGAGCTATATGTGAGATGCATGAACGTATAGTTCAGACCTTTACGTGACTTTAGGGTGTTAGAAGGTCAGATCTATAGGTTAGAGAAACAGATCTGACCTCAGAAGGTCGTTTGAGCATTCTCATGGAAGGAACTTGTCGATTCCATGAGCGGACTCGACGAGTCGGATCGTGTTGCACCACGATTCGTGATCAGTGGTAACCCATTGAGAGAAAGGTTAACTCGACGAGTCGAGTGAGGCCCTAGGAGGATTCAGAGGACACGCATGGACTCGCCGAGTCACCCGAGTGCACTCGACGAGTCTGGTCAAAGTTGGACCGTTGACTGGGGTTGACTTTTAGGGTTTGGTCAACATTTGGACATTTGACCATTGGAGGGGTAAAATGGTCTTTTCCCCTTCTGATAGAATATAAGGAGGGACTAGTCTAGCCTTTGAGAGTTGTATTAATTAGAGATAACTACTTTATGTGATTAGGCGGAGGCTAGATCAGATATTCGAGTTCGAGACTTTCCGAGATTTACCCGAGGTGAGTCTTCTCACTATACATTACCTAGAGTGGTAACTATGTGCAGACCGGAGGGTCTTATGTGTTATGTGTATGTTGAGTTTATGTGCATTGTGATATATGTATGTTATGTGTTATATAGACCGGACCGGAGGGTCCTACGATTTAGACCGGATCAGAGGATCCAACGATTTAGACCGGACCAGAGGGTCCAACGAGCTAGACCGGACTGGAGGTTCCAACGAGCTACGGGACTGGAGGGTCCCACTGAGACACATTGACCGGAGGGTCATACCGAGTTATAGCCTCGAGTGGCTTATGTGTTGTATGTGGTATTTTGGGCAACTCACTAAGCATTTATGCTTACCGTCTTATGTGATATGTGTTTCAGGTACCAGCGAGGATCGCGGGAAGGCGCCGGCATGATTTGTACACACTGGCAGAGGATTATGTGTTGAGATTCTGGGATATGTTTTATTGTGATGACATTTGATGCATGAGATTTTGAGAAGATTATATGAGTTTTATTATGTTTGAAAAATGAAAAATTGTTTTAAAATTTACGTCGTTACACAAAGTCTGACACCAGAAGCTGGAGTCTGCTGCCTACAATCCTTCACGATGTGACCCTCCTTACCACACTTGTGGCATCCTGAAGAAGATCGACAAACCCCATCATGCACCTTGCCGCACTTCCCACAAGTGCGATCCATCTGACTCCCCTTCCTGGAGTCAGCGTTCCTAAACTGTTTCGACACAGGATGTGACTGTGCGGGGGCCTGCCTCTGCTCCCTCAACTGAAGCTCAATCTCCAGCTCATGCCGCCTGGCGGCCTCCTCTAAGTCCAGCAAAGTATCATATCTCTGAGTGGACACGAACTGTCGGATGTCCATGTTGAGCATGCTCAGATATCAGGTCATCTGAGCCTGCTCAGAAGCAAACTCAGAGAAAAACATTGCCCTCTCAGTAAACATCCGGGTGATTTCCATCACCAAATCCGTACCCTGTCTCAACTCCAAGAACTCCTGAGCCAACCTTTCACGCTCAACCTTAGGAATGTAGCGAGTGCGGAACATCTCCCTGAACTAATCCCATGACACTGCAGCCCTCTGCTCATCGGAGTATGATCCTGTAACAAGTCTCCACCAGTCCTTTGCTCCGGACCTCAAGAGGTTCAAAGCACATCTGACCTTCTGGTCAGCAGGGCATGAAGAAGTGAAGAAGCATCCCTCCACATCAGATATCCACCTCATGGCCACAATCGGGTCCTAAACTCCATCAAAAGTCGGGCGCTTCGTATTATCGAAGTCTTGATACCGAAACACCCGTCCTGGACCTACACCCGCAGCCGCCACAACTGTAGAGGCTGCAGCATCAACATATTCAGCATTGGCTACATAAATCATCATCAAAGTACTTCATCATCGCGGTCTTGGTAGACCCGAATATCTCCGGAATCTGACCCCGGACAATCTCAACCACCTCCTCACGGATGATCTCCCTAACGCAATCCTCTGTCAATGTTTTCCTATTCTGGCTGCCAACTCCCGATCCTGACCCAGATCCGGTCTCGAATCGCCTCGTAGTCACCATACTGAAAATATACTAGGAGGATATCAGACATTCCATATAATAACGGGGAACCAACTCCCAACAAATCCCTAGGGGTTGTGACTTCCCTGCTACGCGTATGGGTCCTATGGTTTCAGTAGTACGGGCCTATACTACCTTCCACACCTACCCATATTTGTCTCAAGGATCATCACAGCACCCTAACAATATACGTAAACATAGGCGAGCGCTCAGTCCTCACTCCTGGAGGAAGGCTAAACATCTCACAATTGGCTGAATGACCCTGCATAACTCATCCATGAAACTTCCACCAACCCTGCAACACTCGTGTATGCTAGCCATATATAATGTTGGACCCTATAGACATTCGAATATCTAATCGTACCCTAAGCCCTTCATCAAACAAGAACAAAAAGTAAGGCCAAACCGAACATTCTCAGGCTATAAGATCTTAGTTATGTACAACTATGATGCATACACTAAGCAACTACAGTAATGATGTCAATTTCATATAAGGAAAACCCTAGGCTATTAGGCATCATATAATCAGGAAATTCTATCATGCAATTCCTGAAGATCCCTAGCCTATCACTAGCATGCTGTTCTAACATATCACAATATCAAATAACAATATGGTATTTTGGGGTCTACTTACTGGCTCCAGCTGATCGTACACATCACATCCACCTTTAGTACTTGAAAACCATTTGAAAATCATTTTGAAAATCTTTTCCTTAGTTTGAGACTGGATTCACACAAGTGTTCCTCCAATTCACTCAAACCAAGGCTCTCATACCAACTTGTCACATCCATAAAATTCATGTAAAATTTACAATTTTCAAACATTTCAAAACCATCTATTGTTTACAAATTGTTTTCAAAATAATCCAATATCAGAGTTTTCCCAGAAATCACAACATGAAAAATGAGGAGGTGCACGATCAAGCCTTCGTCTTCCCGCGATCATCCGAAGTACCTGAAACAAAATCCATAACTATAAGCACGAAGCTTAGTGATTTCATGTGACATCCCCAAAATCACGGCCAGAAAAGACCGGTTTAATTTATGCTTTTAAAATGATTTCAGAGTAATCCTTTGATTAAAAGAGTTGCGGAATTTGTTCCCAAAACTAAATATGATAAAATAAGATTTACCAAAGCATTTCATAAAGAAATGTATTTTCATTATATAACAAAACTCGGGATGTCATGTTCCGATAAACAGACCAAAAGCATAAACATTACAATACAGACCTTACAATAGTTATATAAAACAACAGGCCTATAATCCAAAAATAACTTGACAAGTCATCCAACTTATGCTCTGGCGCCACTACCTGTAATACAAAGAAAACTGAGTGGGTCAGGCTTGGGAGCCTGGTGAGCATATAGGGTTTTCAACCCACAATAAATAATTATATTTAATTCCACCAACCAACAATAACCCAATTACCCATTCCCGTTATTCTCACTTTACGTCCCTAAGACAACTAACATAAGGGACCTAGTCTAAGAATATTTCATCGGGGCGACAACACATGCTTCGGGGGTTCCTCAGCAATATAAGTCAAATAAGGCAACCATGAGGGGGATGGAGTACAGCGAATGAACACCCAAGTTCATTAACACCTACAGGTGGCGAACCTGCTAGCGTTCCACAGAACTGTCTAGAAAAGTCTGTGGTCGTCATCTAAACTCCGCTAGATGACTAAATCAAAAACAACATCGAGGCCTCTCATCTTTTTATCACAAGACAACTATCTACCCATGTTCTACCCAACATTTTAGTAAATAAAATATACATTTTTATACATAGTTTAAAACCTGTATAGTATGTTCATTCAAAACACATTCCAGATAAAAGATGAGACACATAAACATAACACGTATTTCATAGAGAATAAATCATATCTATGAGATTAGAAGATAACATCGATACACTCACATAACACATATACTTAGTACGTTAAATCGATACTTGTATAAAATCGTGCATTTGAAAGAGATTATGTACCCCCTTCAAATCAACACCAATATATAAACACATAACACGTATTTCTTAGTAAATACTTCGTATTTATGTATTAGAAGAAAGTAACTACACACTCACTTGATCAGAAGATGATCGGACATCACTACGGCTTGTAGAAGTAGTATTCTTCGGTGAAACCGGGATCACTTCACACACCGGGCTTCTCGCGGGCAGAGCTTCGGCTCGGAAACTCTTTTCTTCTCGGGATCTTCGGGCTTCGGGACTTGCTTCGGGTCTCGGGATGATACCGGGGCTTCAAGAGTACTTCTTTGCATGTAAATCGAGGTAATATGGGTGAGAGAGAAGAGATTTGACAACAACAAACGACTGCCCCTTCAAATCTATTTATAGGGCTGTTTTCTCATTTTCCACGTCGTGGGCACTTCTCCCACGTCGTGGGCTTGAACGTCATTGCATGCGTCATCGTCCACTTGATCTGTCAGGCTCCGGAAGGCGTCAGAAGCCCTGCCATGTCGTGACCACTGTTGCCACGTCGTGGTCTCTGACAGTTTTGGGGTTTCGCGCCCCGAACTTCAGAGATTCATAACTTTCACATACGAACTCCGTTTTCGACGTTCTTTATATCGACGCGTAGGTGAGATTATGCTCTACAACTCTCGTTTAGACTCTGGTGGCTAATTTTGACTTTATTTTTATTATATTATTTTTAGTAGGCCGGGACAGGAAAACTTCGTTAGAAATTCATAACTTCTTCGTCCGACGTCCGTTTTCGTCTGTCTTTTTACCGTTGGACTACTATCGACGAGATCTTCGATTCTCGTATAGATTGTTTCGGCTATAAACTGCTCGATCTCAAATCGAGTATTCGGGCTGCATACCGCTAAGTCGAAACTTCGGAAAATCATAACTTCCTCATACGAAGTCAGATTTGGGCGTTCTTTTTATGCACGCTCTCGGTTTAACGAACTCTACAACTTCCGTTTAGATCACTAAGGCTAGATATCGCTCTATCTTAAATTCATATTTTACATCATTCAGCGTCGTGCCGGTTCTGTCGCGAAACTTCGACAGATCATAACTTTTTCGTTATAACTCAGATTTCGACATTCTTTATATATTCGGAAACCTCGTTTCAACTACTACAACATTATCCATAGATATCAGTTTTATCTAACATTTCATTTTGACGCTTATTTTCATACTTAATTCAATTAAGACACACAATTAAGCACAAAACACATAATACTCAAACATTTCATCATTAATACTTCAAAAGAGTTACAAAGGTTAACCTAGACTATTACATCAACAATAATGCCTAGCCTGGAAACCCGGGCGTTACACTTCTCTCCCCCTTAGGATGATTCCGTCCCCGGAATCACACATCAACAAACAAATGCGGATATCGACTCATCATGTCACTCTCCGTCTCCCAGGTGAGATTTGACCTATTCGTATGTTTCCAACGGACAAGCACTAATTCGACCATCTTGCGTCATAATTTCTTAGTCTTTCGGTCAACGATTGCCTCAGGTTCTTCAATCAACCTTTTGTTTTCATCCAATCTTAATTCAGAAATTGGAATAATGTCAGGAACTTCTTCCGTGAACTTCCTCAAATAGCACACATGAAAAGTGTTATGAATACCATCTAGTTCTTCGGGCAATTCTAGCTTGTAAGCTTGGTTCCCAATCCTCTGAAGAACTTTAAACGGTCCAATAAACCTTGGACTCAACTTTCCCCTTTTACCAAATCTTATAAGTCGCTTCCACGGCGAGACTTTAAGCAAAACCGAATCTCCAACTTCAAAAGTCATCGGTCTTCGCTTTTTGTCAGCATAGCTCTTTTGACGATCTTGAGCTGCTAACATTCTTTCCCTGATCACTTTCAACTTCTCAGCAGTTTGATGGACCATCTCGGGTCCCATAAACTGCTTTTCTCCAGCCTCAAGCCAACAAGACAGCGTACGACACTTCTGTCCGTACAAAGCTTGATAAGGTGCCATCTTTATGCTCGAGTGGAAACTATTATTGTAGGAAATTCTACCAAAGGTAAATGTTCATCCCAGTTACCTAGGAATTCTAGGGTACATGCTCTCAGCATATCTTCAAGTGTTTGTATCGTTCTTTCACTCTGACCATCAGTCTGTGGATGGTAAGTTGTACTTAAACACAACTTGGTACCCATTTCCTCTTGTAGACTTTTCCAAAATCTTGAGGTGAAACGGCTATCACGATCTGATACAATTGTTAGAGGAACACCGTGAAGTCTCACAATTTCCTTCACGTAAGCATTCGCAAGCTTATCCATAGACCATTTTTCATTGGCTGCTATGAAGTGTGCACTCTTGGTGAAACGATCCACGACCACCCAAATCACGTCGTGACCGCTCTTTGTCCTGGGCAGTTTAGTGACAAAATCCATTGCGATGTCTTCCCATTTTCCCATAGGTACAGGCAAAGGTTCTAAACTCCCATATGGTTTCTGATGTTGTGCCTTAACCCTCGCACAAGTCACACACTCGACCACATATTTTGCTATATCAAGCTTCATCGTCGGCCACCAGTAGTAGGGTTTCAGGTCCCTATACATTTTAGTGCTGCCAGGATGAATCGAGTACATGGTTTTGTGAGCTTCTTCCATCAGAAGATCTCTAATTCCTCCGGACTTAGGTACCCAAATCCGATCTTGGAACACCTTCAGTCCGTGATTGTTTATACCGAACACTAACGTTTTACCCAAACGTTCCTCCTTTCAGTCATTCTTCTCTAAAGCTTCTTCTTGAGCTTTCTTTATACTCTCCACAATTGTCGAGACAACTTCTATTCTCAACGCTCTTGGCCTTTTTCTCTCAACATTGACTTTCCGACTGAGAGCGTCAGCAACAACATTAGCTTTACCGGGGTGGTAAAGTATCTCACAGTCGTAGTCCTTGAGTAATTCTAGCCAGCGTCGTTGCCTCATATTTAAAGAGATATTGGAGACTCTTATGATCAGTGAAAAGCTTGCTCTTCGTGCCATAGAGGTAATGCCTCCATATTTTTAGTGTAAATACTACCGTAGCCAGCTCCAAATCATGAGTGGGGTAGTTCTTTTCGTGCACTTTCAACTGTCGAGACGCATATGCTATCACCTTTTCTCTTTGGGTCAAAACACAACCCAATCCAACACCAGACGCATCGCTATAAACATCGAAGTCTTCAACTCCATCGGGTAGAGAAAGTATCGGTGCCTCGCATAGCTTCTTCTTTAGCTTCTCGAATGTTTCTTTATGCTTATCACTCCAAGCATAAGTAGCTCCTTTGTGGGTCAAAGCTGTTAATGGACTAGCGATCGAAGAAAAGCCTTGGATAAACCTTTGGTAATATCCGGCTAATCCTAAAAAGCTTCGGATCTCCGTGGGACTTTTTGGTTGTTCCCACTTCATTACAGCCTCAATCTTTGATGGATTGTTAGGCGTGTCAAACCCAACAAATAAAGGGGTACAATATACTCCAAAAGAATCCCACTATATTGCACTAAAAGGTAGTACAAGGCAAGCAGGGTCGATCCACAGAGACACAGGATAATTAGTCTATACCTCTTTGCGCAAGGTACTATGGTCACCAACAGTAAAGAGGGGGGTTTTGAATGCAATAATTAAAACAAACAATTAAAAACACAAGTAATCAACTAAAAGAGTGAATTAAATTCAGAAATGGTAAGGACTCCAACCTCATGTATGACAATCCAGCAATGTGAATCAAAGATGACAAGACATTTGTTTCATTCTATCTAAGTTGGTACTTGAAAGTATTAACAAGCTCTAACACTTTCCATTCACCACATTAATCAATCAAAACAAGCTCTTTGATTAATCCTAACCTTATTAACCTAATCTAAACAAGCTCTTAGAAGTAGATTAAAAGATTGCATTAAGCTTATTGTGAATGTTCCCAACAACACCCAATACTCCTGATAAGCTCGGGAGCGTAAGAATGTGTGAAAAGATTTACACTAAATTCATTCATAAGAAATCAATTTAATGCTTGTTACTTAGTTCAATTCACAAAACAATTACGGATTTTGCAAAATGAATAACTTGAATGACCTAACCCCAATTCAAGTGGCCAATAAGAATCATTATTAGAATCAAACATTCGATTGAAGTAAAATCAATTTCACTAGATAGAAATTAAACACAAACATCAGGTCATATGATTTGATTCACAACCAAAAAGTCAAAACATGAAATTGGAGAAGTTAGGGTTCTAGCCACACATGGCTAGAACAAGATCACAAGTCTAAAATATGAAATTAAGTGTAATTACAACTTACAAAAACGAGAATTAATGTTTCCAAATGATTAACGGACAAACCCTTGCAAAAACCTTCGAATTCTCCTCTCCAATGGTGTTCTGATATGTTGTGTCCCCCCTAAAATGACCCAATTTTCCGTAATATGAAAAATAGAAAAACTGCCAAAAGTTAGTTTTCTTGGGCCGAACACGGCCCGTGTTCAGCATAAGGCAAAAAGGGCATGGCCCGTGTTCAGCTTGGTCAACAACTTTCATTTTTGGTCAACACGGCCCGTGTTGAACATAGAGTAAATCTGACACGGCCCGTGTTCCCCTCTGACTCCGAATCCAAGCTTGATTTTTCCAACTTTTTCGTTCTTCGCCCGATCATCCCGAAATCTTGACCAATGCTTCCCGACACTTCCTAAAGCGCGTTCCAACCTCCGGTTTACCTGAAAAAGACATGAAAATGTGCAAATAAGGTTGTTCTAGAGACTAACATGAATATGATGAAATGCAAGAAAAAGGAAGAACAATTGTGCTAAATAGATGTATGAAATGGGACTAAAAGGTTTGCAAAAAGGTGCACAAATAGCACCTAACAAATCTCCCCAAGCTTAGACCTTTCTTGTCCTCAAGAAAGAACAAGAACCGGACAAACAGGACGATTTCTAGATGGCAAAAAGAAACATGGAAAAAATGTGGACAGAAAGATCCTAAAAGCTAAGAATGAATGCATGCGATGAAAACCATGAAAATGAAACATATTTACAAAAGATACTTAAGGAACAAAAATTCAACCAATGAAAGATTTAAGAACATAAGTAATCTTTTTATTTATTTTTATAAATATGGACATATACGATCAAACCTTACATCAATGGGGCTCCAATCATTAATACCTAGGCGACCATCCTGCTTCTTTTCCACATATCACAGACTCCCAAGGTGAAGAAGACCCGAAACGGTGTAATCCAATAATCCAACCCTAGTTTTATTACAACTTTATACCTTACTAAGCTTTATGGGCGAAAATAACATAGTCCGGATCTCATGTCCTTAAGACTAGATGGCCAAGAATCAGAATCGACGCATCCTTAAGAACCCGTCACGGCGAATCAGCTTTCGCTGAAACAGTGAGCCCACCCGAAGGGGCCCAGCTCCTATGCTTTCACTTTTTTCGAGAACCACAAGTATCATATCACACAGTTCTTCATTCGCCAGATTTGACTTTGAATTGGCTTTTGATTTGATTGAACTTTGATTTGTACTTCGTTTTGAATTTGGATTCTTCAATCTTCATTTTTGGAATTTCTTGAGATTTCTTCGTTTTGGCACTTGAAATTCTGATTTGGGTACTAGATATGACAGTTGTACCCTTCCTTCTTTCTTGACTGTGTGGATCTGATACTTAAGCTCTCTGTCACCGCGAGGGTGACGCGTGTCAACAAATAGGTCTGTGTTCTGTGGGTCCAGAGTTGCCGATAAAGATTCTTTTTAAACATTCAGAAGCAAATCATCCTAAAGCTGTTATTACCGCCCAAAAAACGTTTCAATATAATTTTTTTTATTATCTAAGGCTAAAGTCTCGAATTACGGTGTTTGGGTCCCCTAGTTATGACAACTGATTCTACACTTCCGGTAACTATCCGGTCGCCTCGGGTATTTTGTTTTTTTTTCATTTGATTTCTCGTTTTCCCACTTCATGGAGCTATTGTATGTAAAGAGTGTCATCATATCGTACATTTTTTTTTTGAAAATGCATGCATGAATATGAAATGCAAAAAATGGTAAAATGCAAAAACTTGAAATAAAAACTTTTTTTTTTTTGAAAATGCATGAATGAACCTAGTGTACAACTCTACCCCTCCCCAAGCTTAAAGATAAGCATCGTCCCCGATGCTCGAAGAGGGCGGAACAACCTATCTAATTACCGGAAGGTGGTGGGGGATGGTAGTCGGGTTGGGTAAGAGTCTAAAACAGTCACAAGTGCATACATATTTAATTTTAAAGCAAAATATGAACGATTAAAGATATGGAAAGAATTTACCGAATCGTTCTTGGAGCCTTGCAGTTGGTGGTGAGAACCTCCTCTTCAACCTCCCCAAGCTTGCCTACATAAAGTATCAAGCCCAAAAGCACAAAACAGATTGTGAAAGTTTCGGACCTAGGGGTTCTTGGAAGAGAGAAATTGTTTTGGGGGTGAGTTATGGGTGTATGGGGTGATAAAAGCCGATTTTTATACTTAAAACACATTTGTTCTGCAGCCAACACGGCCCGTGTTCTTTTAGTGTAAAATCACACGGCCCGTGTTGGGGGTTTAAAATTCTGCAAATGGCTGAACACGGCCCGTGTTGGGCATAAGGGAAAAATGACACGGGCCGTGTACCCCTCTGACTGCGAAAATATTTTCCTCGCTTGAACACGACCCGTGTTCAACATAAGGCAAAAATGAACACGGGCCGTGCACGGCTCTGTTTGCCACTTCCCACTTTTTGAACCCAAAAAATCCCCTATTATTCAAACGAAATGGTTATGCATCCCGAGGTCCGCTTGGTGATTTAAAAACATGCTTAAATGCATTTGGAACATTAAAACCCAACAACTCAAAGAAATGGAAATGTTTTTAAAGAAAAAGACAAAAATACCCCCGGGTTGCCTCCCGGTTAGCCGCCCTTGTTTTAAGTCGTTGGCTCGACTTGGCCCCTGAGTATGCTTCATTCTAAGTATGTGGGGCTCTCCAATACATCAACCTTCTCGCCACTTCCTTCAATGGAACACTTATCTTGTACTTGACTTTCTTTTGTGTGGGAACCATGCTGGACTTAGACCCTTAATGACAAAAATCGTCCAGTCGACCCCTTTCTTGTACTTGTCCAGTAAGGTGGTCAAATCTTCCTTCTTTGATAAGGTGGTTGATTTGATGACCGGTTGGGTGTCTTCCTTCTCAGGGTACATATCCCTTGAAGGGTCCAGCAAATTTGTCGTTTTCGGCTCTTGTGGTTGGTCTACCGGTGAAAGGAGTTTCTCATTGGTAGTGGGTGGCTCAGCCTCTTTTTTGTCAACCTCCAACACCTCCTCTACAACTTCCATGTCAACATTCTTAATTTCTACTTCTTCCTTGACAACCTTCTCCACTTCTACTTCTTCCTCCTCTTCCCCATCTTCTAATTTCAATCTTGGGTCATCAACATTTTTCCCATCGTTCAAGGTGATGGAAGAAACGGTATGCCTTGGGTCCTCCTCCATCTGCGATGGTAGTTTTCCCCGAGTTTCCAATATACTCACAGATTGAGTAAGTTGTGAAATTTGTTGCTCTAAGCTTTTGAGGCTAGCTTTGGTTGTTTCTTGGAAGATCTGGGTAGTAGTGGCAATGCTTTTGACAATGTCTTCCAAGGACATGCTCGACGTTTCAGGTTGTTGGGGAGGTGGAGAATATAGTTGTTGGAACTGTGGAGTTAGTTGGTATTGGTCATTTCCCCAAGCTTGGTATGGGTTTTGGCATTGGTTGTTTCCCCAAGCTTGGTTGTTTTCCCACCATTGATCATGTTGAGGTTGATCATAACTCCATTGGTTTGGCCAGTAGTAGCTTCCCATTTCTTGCACTTCTTCCCATTCTCCTTATAGATATGGACACATATCGGAATGATGTCCATTTTGAGTGCAAAAATCGCAAGGAATAGGTGTGGGTTGCGTACTTTGGTCATTTCCAATCATCATAACTAACTGAGCTAGCTCAGAAAGTTGGTCTTCTATGTAAGGAGTATTCATTTCTGAGCGACACTTTTTTTTTGTTTTTTTTTATATTTTTTTTTGTTTTTTTATAGAGATGTACCTGCTCACAAAAATCTAGGCATAAACAATTAGTAACACCGTGTTCCCGGCAACGGCGCCAATTTGTTAGGCGTGTCAAACCCAACAAATAAAGGGGTACAATATACTCCAAAAGAATCCCACTATATTGCACTAAAAGGTAGTACAAGGCAAGCAGGGTCGATCCACAGAGACAAGGGATAATTAGTCTATACCTCTTTGCGCAAGGTACTATGGTCACCAACAGTAAAGGGGGGGGGTTTGAATGCAATAATTAAAACAAACAATTAAAAACACAAGTAATCAACTAAAAGAGTGAATTAAATTCAGAAATGGTAAGGACTCCAACCTCATGTATGACAATCCAGCAATGTGAATCAAAGATGACAAGACATTTGTTTCATTCTATCTAAGTTGGTACTTGAAAGTATTAACAAGCTCTAACACTTTCCATTCACCACATTAATCAATCAAAACAAGCTCTTTGATTAATCCTAACCTTATTAACCTAATCTAAACAAGCTCTTAGAAGTAGATTGAAAGATTGCATTAAGCTTATTGTGAATGTTCCCAACAACACCCAATACTCCTAATAAGCTCGGGAGCGCAAGAATGTGTGAAAAGATTTACACTAAATTCATTCATAAGAAATCAATTTAATGCTTGTTACTTAGTTCAATTCACAAAACAATTACGGATTTTGCAAAATGAATAACTTGAATGACCTAACCCCAATTCAAGTGGCCAATAAGAATCATTATTAGAATCAAACATTCGATTGAAGTAAAATCAATTTCACTAGATAGAAATTAAACACAAACATCAGGTCATATGATTTGATTCACAACCAAAAAGTCAAAACATGAAATTGGAGAAGTTAGGGTTCTAGCCACACATGGCTAGAACAAGATCACAAGTCTAAAATATGAAATTAAGTGTAATTACAACTTACAAAAACGAGAATTAATGTTTCCAAATGATTAACGGACAAACCCTTGCAAAAACCTTCGAATTCTCCTCTCCAATGGTGCTCTGATATGTTGTGTCCCCCCAAAAATGACCCAATTTTCCGTAATATGAAAAATAGAAAAACTGCCAAAAGTTAGTTTTCTTGGGCCGAACACGGCCCGTGTTCAGCATAAGGCAAAAAGGGCACGGCCCGTGTTCAGCTTGGTCAACAACTTTCATTTTTGGTCAACACGGCCCGTGTTGAACATAGAGTAAATCTGACACGGTCCGTGTTCCCCTCTGACTCCGAATCCAAGCTTGATTTTTCCAACTTTTTCGTTCTTCGCCCGATCATCCTGAAATCTTCACCAATGCTTCCCGACACTTCCTAAAGCGCGTTCCAACCTCCGGTTTACCTGAAAAAGACATGAAAATGTGCAAATAAGGTTGTTCTAGAGACTAACATGAATATGATGAAATGCAAGAAAAAGGAAGAACAATTGTGCTAAATAGATGCATGAAATGGGACTAAAAGGTGTGCAAAAAGGTGCACAAATAGCACCTAACATGGATCAACCATTATCCCTTCTTGGTTGACCACGTAACCCAAGAATTGGACTTCTCGAATCCAAAAATCATATTTGGAGAACTTTGCATACAGCTCCTCCTTCTTCAAAACTTCTAACACTTCTCGCAAGTGTCTGCCATGCTCCTCTTGGCTTTTCGAATAAATCAGAATGTCGTCTATGAACACTATCACAGATTTATCAAGGAATGGATTACAAACCCGATTCATTAAATCCATGAATGCTGCCGGAGCATTGGTTAGTCCAAACGACATAACCAAAAACTCGTAGTGTCCATATCGTGTTCTGAATGCACATTCTGACCTTAGGTCGATCTTTGAAAAATAACTCGAGCCTTGCAATTGATCAAACAGGTCATCAATCCTTGGCAACGGGTATCTATTATTTATCATTGTCTTATTCAGCTCTCTGTAATCGATGCACATTCTCATGCTCCCGTCTTTCTTCTTTACGAATAACACCAGAGCTCCCCAAAACCTTTGTCCAATAACTCCTGAAGTTGCATCATCAGCTCCTTCATCTCCGTTGGTGCTAATCGGTACGGTGCTTTTGCTATTGGCGTGGTTCCTGGTAACAAGTCTATTCTGAACTCCACTTGTCTATCAGGTGGTAATCCAGGAAAATCTTCGAGAAATACTTCCGGATAATCACACACCACTGGAATATTCTGCATCACCTTCTTTTCCTTCTTAGCATCGATCACGAATGCTAAATATGATGTACATCCCTTGGTCAAACACTTTCTGGCTTTCATTAGGGAAATGATTCCAGAATTCACTCTACGTTTATCCCCATACACCATAAATGACTCTTTCCCTGGCGGGTTTACTTTTACTATCTTCTTCTTGCATAAAATCTCGGCATCATTGGCGCTAAGCCAATCCATTGCCAGAACGATGTCGAAACCATTTAGTTCGATAGGCAATAATTCCTCGTGAAACTTATTCCCATTAAGGTCGATTAAGATGTTTTTCATACGATGGCTAACAGGTACAAACTTGCCACTAGCAACTTCGACTAACAAAGCATTATCTAGTCTATCAACTGGCAAAGCTAGTTTTCTACCAAACTCATACGTAATAAAGGAGTAGTTGGCTCCAGAATCAAACAAAATTTGAGCAGGTAATTCGTTTACGAGAAAGGTACCTGAAGCGAGATCAGCTTCATCCTTCGCAGCTTCCAGTGTCATCTGAAAGGCTCTCGCCTTTGGCTTTGGTGGAATGTTGGGCCTAGCTGCCTCCTTCTTCTTCGGACAGTCTTTCAAAATGTGCCCCTCTTCATTACAACCAAAACACATCCTTTTGTTGGACGGACACTCATTGGCAAAATGCCCAGTTTTTCCACACTTGTAGCAAGTTACATCCTCACTACATTTCCCAAAGTGCTTTTTCTTACACTTTTCACACCATTTCGCTTCGCCTCCTTTTCCTCCAAACTTCTTCGAAGTAGACTTCAAAAATTTACTTTTCTTATTGGAACCTGAAGTTCCTTCAAACTTTCTCTTCTCGCCAACTTCAACCTTGTTGGCGGTTCTTCCCTTGATCATGTCCTCAACAGACTTGGCAGCCCAAATAGCTGCCTCTAGAGTAGGTGCCTGACGTACTGGCACCGCGTACTCCCATGGGAGTCCCTTTGCGTACCGGTCAACTTTAGTCAGCTCGTCTGGGACGATGCGCAAAGCAAACTCCATCTTGTCTGTGAAGTTATTAGTATATTCATCAACTGACATGCTGCCTTTCGTTAATATCAGAAACTTGTTTTCCAACTCCAACAGATTTTGGGCCGAACAGAACTTGCGCTTGAACTGTACCAAGAACTCTGTCCATGTCAGTTGCAGTGGCTCATTAGGGCTTAGGGTCTTCCCTAAAGTGTTCCACCAACGAACAGCTCCACCTCTGAACTGACGTACAGCGAACGTAGCCTGCAACTTGCCTCTGCAATCACATGTCATGAAGGCTAGCTCCATTTCCGATATCCAATCCATGACTCCGATCGGATCTTCCTTTCCAGTGAAGGTCGATGGTTTGCAAGTCAAGACATCTTTGTACTTGCATCCAAGTCCATCAATTCTTCCCTCCTGGTGGTTTTGTCTAACTAACGGTGGGTTGGCTTGACTAACAACCCCACTGAAGTTTCCTTCATCCGACGAACCTCCGTTCACTTCGGGCTCTTCAACTTGTATTGAAGGTTCTTCACGATTCTGTTGAAGCAGACGTCTAGTTTCTTCCATTTGACAATCCAACATCGTCTGAATCATCAATTGTACACCAGCCATTGTCATTGGCTCAGGTGTTGCTGCTACAATAGGTATTTGCTCGATTACAGGTGGTTGATTCCTGTTTTCGTTCACGTTTCCAACTCCGCTTCTTGTTCTTGCCATTGTTGATCTATACACCGAATAAGGTGAATTTAGATCCTTATTCACGATAGATAATTAAATTATCCATATCACTCCGAAACGTTTACATGCTAGTTCTAATTCCGTCATCATACGCTTAGAATCCTACACACATAAGGTTTCCAGATCCGGTCGGCAACAGACCATAGATCCGAATAAATAATATCATATATGGCAAACATATAACATTTAGCACATAAAAGCATTTTAGGCAACTTTCCTAAAATAAACTAGTGCTCGTGTCTAAAATATAACAGACACACATCTCACAATTTCACTTAGCATTCTAAGTTTAAGTCTAGAAATCCTACAAATTCCTAGTTCGCTTAAACTAATGCTCTGATACCAACTGTGACATCCCCAAAATCACGGCCAGAAAAGACCGGTTTAATTTATGCTTTTAAAATGATTTCAGAGTAATCCTTTGATTAAAAGAGTTGCGGAATTTGTTCCCGAAACTAAATATGATAAAATAAGATTTACCAAAGCCTTTCATAAAGAAATATATTTTCATTATATAACAAAACTCGGGATGTCATGTTCCGATAAACAGACCAAAAGCATAAACATTACAATACAGACCTTACAATAGTTACATAAAACAACAGGCCTATAATCCAAAAATAACTTGACAAGTCATCCAACTTATGCTCTGGCGCCACTACCTGTAATACAAAGAAAACTGAGTGGGTCAGGCTTGGGAGCCTGGTGAGCATATAGGGTTTTCAACCCACAATAAATAATTATATTTAATTCCACCAACCAACAATAACCCAATTACCTGTTCCCGTTATTCTCACTTTACGTCCCTAAGACAACTAACATAAGGGACCTAGTCTAAGAATATTTCATCGGGGCGACAACACATGCTTCGGGGGTTCCTCAGCAATATAAGTCAAATAAGGCAACCATGAGGGGGATGGAGTACAGCGAATGAACACCCAAGTTCATTAACACCTACAGGTGGCGAACCTGCTAGCGTTCCACAGAACTGTCTAGAAAAGTCTGTGGTCGTCATCTAAACTCCGCTAGATGACTAAATCAAAAACAACATCGAGGCCTCTCATCTTTTTATCACAAGACAACTATCTACCCATGTTCTACGCAACATTTTAGTAAATAAAATATACATTTTTATACATAGTTTAAAACCTGTATAGTATGTTCATTCAAAACACATTCCAGATAAAAGATGAGACACATAAACATAACACGTATTTCATAGAGAATAAATCATATCTATGAGATTAGAAGATAACATCGATACACTCACATAACACATATACTTAGTACGTTAAATCGATACTTGTATAAAATCGTGCATTTGAAAGAGATTATGTACCCCCTTCAAATCAACACCAATATATAAACACATAACACGTATTTCATAGTAAATACTTCGTATTTATGTATTAGAAGAAAGTAACTACACACTCACTTGATCAGAAGATGATCGGACAGCACTACGGCTTGTAGAAGTAGTATTCTTCAGTGAAACCGGGATCACTTCACACACCGGGCTTCTCGCGGGCAGAGCTTCGGCTCGGAAACTCTTTTCTTCTCGGGATCTTCGGGCTTCGAGACTTGCTTCGGGTCTCGGGATGATACCGGGGCTTCGGGAGTACTTCTTTGCATGTAAATCGAGGTAATATGGGTGAGAGAGAAGAGATTTGGCAACCACAAACGGCTGCCCCTTCAAATCTATTTATAGGGCTGTTTTCTCATTTTCCACGTCGTGGGCACTTCTCCCACCTCGTGGGCTTGAACGTCATTGCATGCGTCATCGTCCACTTGATCTGTCAGGCTCCGGAAGGCGTCAGAAGCCCTGCCACGTTGTGGCCACTGTTGCCACGTCGTGGTCTCCGACAGTTTTGGGGTTTCGCGCCCCGAACTTCAGAAATTCATAACTTTCGCATACGAACTCCATTTTTGACGTTCTTTATATCGACGCGTAGGTGAGATTATGCTCTACAACTCTCGTTTAGACTCCGTTGGCTAACTTTGAATTTATTTTTATTTTATTTTTATTATATTATTTTTAGTAGGCCGGGACAGGAAAACTCCGTTAGAAATTCATAACTTCTTCGTCCGACGTCCGTTTTCGTCTGTCTTTTTACCGTTGGACTACTATCGACGAGATCTTCGATTCTCGTTTAGATTGTTTCGGCTATAAACTGCTCGATCTCAAATCGAGTATTCGGGCTGCATACCGCTAAGTCGAAACTTCGGAAAATCATAACTTCCTCATACGAAGTCAAATTTGGCCGTTCTTTTTATGCACGCTCTCAGTTTAACGAACTCTACAACTTCCGTTTAGATCACTAAGGCTAGATATCGCTCTATCTTAAATTCATATTTTACGTCATTCAGCGTCGTGTCGGTTCTGTCGCGAAACTTCGACAGATCATAACTTCTTCGTTATAACTCGGATTTCGGCATTCTTTATATATTCGGAAACCTCGTTTCAACTACTACAACATTATCCATAGATATCGGATTTATCTAACATTTCATTTTGACGCTTATTTTCATACTTAATTCAATTAAGACACACAATTAAGCACAAAACACATAATACTCAAACATTTCATCATTAATACTTCAAAAGAGTTACAAAGGTTAACCTAGACTATTACATCAAAAATTATGCCTAGCCTGGAAACGCGGGCGTTACATTTCCCCCAAATACCCGCATAAAAATAACACACATATAATAACAGCATATTATGGGCCCAATCAACCATCGGGTTGGAATGCCCCAGGCCCTCAACCATCGGGTTGGAATGCCAAAATACTATGGGTCCAATCATCCTCGGGATGGTATACCCTCGGCCCACAACCATCGGGTTGGAATTCCCACATACTATGAGTCCAATCATCCTCGGGATGGAATACTCTCGGCCCACAACCATCGGGTTGGAATGCCCACATACTATGAGTTTAATCGTCCTCGGGATGGAATACTCTCGGCCCACAACCATCAAGTTGGAATGCCCCGGTCTGTTGGCTCATGCACAAAGCAGAAAAGCCTCAACCACCAATCAAACATATGCACATATATCAGATAATCACATAACAATCTACAACCAGTCAAACTAATCTACATATCACTAAGCATAGCAACATCCTATCTATCAGGATACCGATCTTACCGATCATAATCACATAGAAACATCCTATCTACCAAGATATCGATCTAACAGATCACAACAGCAATAAAGTAGGATAACAATCCAAAGGGTCGGTCTTGGTGCCTTCGACCCTTGAGTATAGTGAGGAAAACTCACCTCACAAGTAGTGCTAATTCAAGAAGATCCAATCCCAACTCTCAGCTCCGATCTCGACTGCCTACAACCACCATGCGACTCACTTCATTAAAATTCGAACTACCAAAATACCCCCAGAAGTCAAACTTGGTCAACCATGGTCAAAGTCAAAGTCAACAGTCAAGGTCAACCGTCCATGTTGACCCAACTCGTCGAGTGCATCTAGCAACTCGTCAAGTTCCTTCAGTGTTCAGAAAATCAGGAAAAACCCTATCCAACTCGCCGAGTTATCTCATCAACTCGTCGAGTTCGCTCAGTATCCAGAGGGCGGGAAAACCCGAACCTACTCCTCGAGTTGGTAGGGCAACTCGTTGGGTTTTCCTAGCCCTAATGCATTCAGACACTTCCAAGCGAAACCAAAGTCCCAAACTATAGATCTGGTCCCTTAGGACTGAAATACCACGTAAAGTTGCTAGCTTTACGTCCATGCATGGCATTAAGAGGGCTAAAACACTCAAATAAGGCTTATCAAGGGACCTAGGGTATGAATGAGGGCTAAGGCTTGACAAAGTTGGCGAATTTAAGTCCATGGAGGCCATGAGAAGTCCAGATCTGAAACCATGGCTTCATAACATGCTCAAATCCAAGAATGGTCCCAAAATAAGCTAATAATGGCCATAAACTTTCAAAAGAAGAGATCTAGCAAAAGGATGGTCAAGGTATCAACTTTATACCTTAGAATGACTGCAACAACAATGGAAATCCCGGATTTAAAGCTTCTCCCTTCAACTTTGCACCACCAACTTCAAGCTCGTTCAAGAAAGAACCAAAGAACACTCTTTAAGCTCACACACTCAAAATGGGGAAAGAGGCGCGATTAGGGTTTTCTCTGGACTGAGGGGACAATGAGGGAGGATAACAATGGGTCATAACGTCTTTAAATAGGGTGAAAAACCCTAAAATTTAGGGTTTCATTTTCAACCCTCAATTCGTCGAGTTGGGACCTTCCAACTCGTCGAGTAGGTCTTATAATTCACGCGGCCTTCTTAGTTTTTACACAACGAATTGGGGCCTCCCAACTCGTCGAGTAGGCTTTCTAAAGTGCATAAAATCCCTGGAATTTCATCCCAGGAAATCGGGGTGTTACAGGCCACATCAAAACCATGAGTCTCGCAAGTGCTAATGCCTTAACTTGGGAAGAACTGAAACAGATGCTCATCGAGGAGTACTGTCTTCGATAGAAGATGAAAAAAATAAAGCAAGAGTTGTGGAACTCGACCATGAACGATGCCAACATCTCGACTTACACCAACCGTTTAAACGACCTCGCTACCCTTTGCCCAAAATTTGTGACCCCTGAGTATAAGAAAGCGGAAAGGTACATATGGGGATTGGTTCAACCCATTGAAGGGTTGGTCGTGGCTTCGCGACCATCGACATACGAGAGTGCCAAAATATTGGTTTATAGCCTAACCAAACAGGAAATAAGACGAGGCACGTTGGTCCAGAAAACGGACATCCTGAGGTCAATGGAAAATAAGCGCAAATCCGGAAGCGGATTCAAGGGTACCTCCAAGCAAGCTCCCAAAAAAAGACAGGAAATTGTCAGGGCGTATGCCATCATTCCGGCCCAGACACCAGCTGTAGTCCCCGCATCCTAAGAACAATACATGGGAAAACACCTGAAGTGTAACTCCCATCACTTCCACCACTTTGGTAACTGCATGCATTGTACCAGGTGCAATCACAGAGGACTTACCGAGAAATACTCCCGACAACCCGTGACTACTCCTACCACCACAACCAACCCATGAATGGTTGCCTTGCCAGATAACCAAGCCTGCTTTGAGTGTGGGATTGTTGGGAACCTCAGAAGAAACTGCTTAAAGCTGAGGAATGAGGGAGGAAACGCCCGAGGAAGAGAGGTTGTGATTGGCGCAAAGGACGCTATTCAGGACCCCGCCGTTGTGACAGGTAGTTTTCCAGTAAATGGTTTATATGCATCTATAATCTTTAACTCTGGTGCTGAAAGAAGTTTTATTACACCTAAGTTTAGAATACTTCTAAGCCATAAGTCTTGGAACTTAAATGAGACTTATATAGTAGAAATGCCCAATTGAGAATCCGATAGTTCTTAGGAAATACTAGAAAACTGCCTCCTAATTCTCAATAACCACACTTTCCACGTCAACCTCATGCCCATTAAGATCGGTAGCTTCAATGTCATCATTAGCATGGATTGGTTATCGCCACACCGAGCTGAGATCTTATGTTATGACAATGCAGTACGACAACCCTTACCTAACGGGGAATCCATGGTAATCTATGAAGATAAGACCAACAAAGGCCTCATAATCATCTCTTGCATGGAGGCACATAAATACCTTCATAATAAGTATCATACTTTCTTGTCCCATATCGTAGACAAGAAGGGCAAGAAGAAGGAAATCAAGGACATACCCCAAGTATGTGATTTTCACGACGTATTTCCAGAGGACTTGCGTGGACTACCGCCAATTCGCGAAGTTGAATTTCGAATTGACCTATTCCGAGGGGCAGCTCTAGTGGCAAAATCTCCCTATCAGTTATCCCATTTAGAAATGCATGAGTTGTCCGGTTAACTTCAGGAGCTTTTGGATAAAGGCTTTATAAGACCAAGTTTCTCACCCTGGGGAGCCCCGATGCTGTTCGTCAAGAAGAAGGACAAAACCTTCAGAATGTGCATTGATTACCGAGAACTGAATAAGTTGAGGATCAAAAACAGATATCGACTCCCAAGGATTTACAATCTGTTCAATCAACTCGAAGGATCCAGCTTGTACTCAAAGATTGATTTAAGGTCAAGGTACCATCAACTTCGAGTTCAAGAGGAAGACATTCTGAAGACAACATTTAGAACTCGATATGGCTAGTACGAGTTCCTAGTTATGCCTTTTGGCTTAACTAATGCTCCAACAGTCTTCATGGATCTAATGAGCTGTGTCTGTAAGCCCTACCTTGACAAATTCATGATCGTATTCATCGATGATATATTGATATACTCACGAACAGAGGAGGAACACGACCAATATCTTCGAATGATTTTGGAATTGTTAATAAAAGAGAACTTATACGAAAAATTCTCGAAGTGTGAATTTTGGCTCAAGAAACTACACTTTCTAGAATATGTGGTTAGTGACAATGGTATTCGAGTAGATCCTTCCAAGATCAAAGCCATAAAGAATTAGGAAGCACCCATGACGCCAACAGATGTGCGTCAATTTCTAGGATTGGCAGGTTATTACAGGAGATTTATAGAAAACTTCTGAAAGATAACATAACTAAAGGTTTGTATCAATCAGATATACTTCAAGTATAATTAACAAAGAACAAACCAACTAAACAAAGAATGAACAGAAAGAAAAGAACACGAGTAATCACAAAGATGTCTTTCACCAAGAAAAGGGTTGTTCTCACCAAGAGAACGAAGGTCACAAATATGGTCACTAAGACTTAAACTTAGGATTTCACCCTAATGTTGAATATATACAAAACTATTCTAGTGAATCCCTTCAATCAAGGGATTGTATCTAATCTATAATAAGAACTGGTCCTTATCACCAAGATATCAGATCTGCTATTTATTGTATACATACATGTATAACTTCCTAATATACAAAGATTACATAAGATCATTATCTTCACGCTGACGTTGATAAGGTCTTGAGGTGTTGACGTTGGTGTTGATGTTAGCGCTGTCACATCCATAAAAATCATGATAAATTTAAACTTTTAAAAACAACCCAAATCCATAAACTGTTTACAAAATAGTTTTCAAAACATTTTCCAACATCAGAGTCTCCTAAAATCATAGTGCATAAACAAGAGGGTGTGTACGGTCACGCCTTCGCCTTCCCACAGTCATCTGAAGTACCTGAAACATAACCCAAAACTGTAAGCCAACGCTTAGTGAGTTCCCCCAAAGTACCAGCACATAACCAGATAACATAAACAATAACAACATGTAATGGGTCGACAACTAAAAGACTGGATTACCCATAAGCCCACATCATAATTCATAAGTATGGCTTGCCCTCGGGGCCCATAACTTATGTCTGGCTTGCTCCCTGACCAGATCAGTCATCGGATGGAAATACCATCAAGCCCTCAGTACGTGTCTGGCATACCGCCCGGTCCTCAGCTCGTATTTGGAATGCTCATGAGCCCTCAGTATGAGTCTGGCATGCCCTACCCGACCTTCAGCTCATATTTGGAATGCTACAGGGTTGGTTGGCTACAACACAGAGCAGTACAACCTCAACCCAACACAATATGTCGATATATAACAAATAATAAACATATACAAAAAATCATGCAGACAAAATCACAGGTAGTCCTACAGATCTACCAGACTAGCATATCAACAACTAGCATAAACATGCATATATATTCCATACTCAACATATGAGTGAATATTAGGATATCAAACCAATGGGCTGGCCTTGGTGCCTTGGACCCGCAAGTACAGTGAGGAAAACTCACCTCGCAAAATGGACAAAAGCTAATGAGGTCCCGACTCTGAATCTCAACTCTCTAACCAACACCTATTCCAACCAAATGACCAATCTCCATCAAAATCCCAAATTAACCAAAATACCCTTAAGGTCAAGCTTGGTCAAAGCCAAAGTCAAACTGGTCAAACCAACTAAGTCAACTGAGTCAACCCACCCTAGTTAACTCAACCGAATCGACTCAGAGTGAGTACGCGGGGCGTACTCCGAAGGTACGATGGGCGTACTCGCGCCTTCGCATGCTGACCGCCATCGAGGTGGTTGACCTCGTACGCAAGGCGTACTCCGAGTAAGCGGGGCTTACTCCCAGAAGACTAAAACATCCATTAAGAGCTCAATGGCTTAAGCTCTTACGTCCATATTTCAGATCCATGGCTAAAATACTCTTAGGATTCATAAAGACTCTGACTTTATGACTTAGCATGTCCAATAAGTGCTTAACTCAAGGTCTTAACCCATTAAGACCTTCTAAATGATGCATGGAGCAAAACTAACCATTTGGAACCCATTTTTATGACTCAAGACCCTTCCAAATGTTTGAAAGGACGACTTAATGGGTGAAGAACATGCTTTGTTCAAGAATCCTCATTTTGGGACCAAAAAGAGACTTTAAAGAGCAAAAACCTAGATCTACAAGATGGAGTGGTAAAGATGCAAGATTTATACCTTTTAGAGGTTGCAAACAAGCTTGAAATCCCAACTCTACATTGCACTCCACACCAAGGTCTTCACACCACCTTCTTCTTTCTTCAAAAACCACTCCAAACTCTCTTAAAGGCTCATAATTTGCTCTTTCTTGCTCTAGGGTTGCTTGAGGGTCGAAATCTCTGAAAGAGGTTGGGTAAGAAGAGGGTTTATGTCCATAAAGATACTTAAATATGATCCAAGACCCTAAAATTAGGGTTTGCATGCCAACCATGTACACCCTGCGTACGAAGTGTACGCCCAACGTACTAAGGCGCGCCTTTGTATGCTTAGCAAACAAACACGTATGCATGACGTACTCAAACTTCCATATTTTGACCAAATAGCCACTATGGGCCCTTGTTCACACTTTCTTACACATAAGGACCAACCATGCAATATAATTAAATTATAAGGTTTAAATTAGAAGTTCCTTATCATCAGGGTGTTACAATTCTCCCCTACTTGAACTAGACTTCATCCTCGAAGTCTGACACAGTGAATAACTCAGGATAATGCTCTTGCATATCAGCCTCTGGCACCCAGGTCCACCCGGAGCCTCTTCGATGTTGCCACTGTACATTTACCAAAGGTATTTCCTTATTGAGAAGGAACTTCATCTTCCTTTACAGAACAGCCACTGGTCTCTCTGTTGGATAAGATGTCTAAGTCCATAACTTATTTGGTATATATTTGACCCGACCCGGCATGGTCCATTTGGGTTGCACTTCACCCAAACTAGTTATGGATAATTTTATGAGAGTTGTATACTTACGATTTATTAATATATTATAAGTTATAATATATTAATATAAAGTCATGTTACCTAATTAGTTTAAATCTTGAATTAATTATGAATTAATTTAGTGATTAAAAGGAAGACTAATTAAATCATGGGCTATTATATTTATATGGTGTGGGCTAACACTCATTTGGGAATGGGCTAAGCTTATATGGAAGTCCATGGATGATCCATGGAGCTTTTACCCATGGATCCTTGGAAGAGGAAAAGACATGGGTTATTAGGGTTTCACCCTAACCATGTACACTATATAAACAAGCTTATGTTGCATGAAAAAGACACTAATGTGTGTGTAAGTGTGGTGGCCAAAATCAAGAGTTAGTATACTCTCTCATACATTTTCCAAGTTTGTGGTGATTTGTGATTTCCATTTGAGGCATTCACATTATTGGTGCTTGGCTCTCAAACTCCAAGGAATCAACAATCAACAAAAGGTATGTAATTCATCTAGTTCTTTTATGGTTAAAAGTACCCCATGCCATGCTAGATAGGTTATAAACCTTGGAAAATAATATTTTGCATGTATCTTAGACAAACATAGATCCAAGGTTTAATAGGGTTGCATGTACACTTAGGAAGTGTTAGAATGCTCAAAACCCAACAGTGGTGTCAGAGCCTAGGCTTGTTTGTTTGATACTTGATGCAAAATAGTGATAAAAAGTCGTTTTTTGCTGTCTGACTGATGAACTCGCCGAGTCCATGGGGGGACTCGCCGAGTTCATGTGTAAACTCATCCTACTCGCCGAGTAGGTTTGTGCACTCGGCGAGTAGGAGCCTCAGAATGCATATTTTCGACTTTTGCTGCTGGAAATGGACTAGAAACATTACCCTAAACTGTTTTGGTGTTTTAAAACTTGTTTTAGTTGGTGTAATGGTTGTTCTAATCCATTTACAATAGCTTATATCAAATTTTCATGCTTTGTATGTGTTCATATAATTCTTGAAACTTTGATGATCATGTTCATGTTCTTATGAATTTAGAAGATGATAGGAATTATTTGCTGAATTGTTTAGGATTAATTCTTGATCATTTATGTGTTTTAATGGAGTCCATAATTTGTCCTCAAGTTATGGATATCCAAAGGTCACTTCTTTTAAACACACACTTAAAACACATAAGTTACATGGAAATGAAGAGTCTTCATTTTTATGAACCTTTAATTCATAAGTTATGAAATGAAAAGTTTTGAATAGTTTCAAAACTTGTCCTCAAGTTTTGGAATTTGTAAAGTTACACACACTTTAATATACTTTAATTCCAAACCCTTAGAGTTTTAAAAGTTAAAATTCAACCCTTATACTATTTATAACATTAATGGTTAATTATTATATATATGTATAAGATCAAAGTCGTCTTACCGCTAGTACGCCTCATTCACGAAGCCAGTCTATAAGGTGGGTATAAGGTTGTTGCCTATAAAATGGCAACTTAATGGGTGTCCACTCTCACCCACCGCTTGCTTAACTGGTGGAGGGTCGTTAGCCGAACGGGTAGGACAAGGACTTATAAATTCTCATTAAAAGTATGATGAATATTATAAAGTAACTAAACCTTTTATAAATTCCCAATCTTAGTTACTTTAGGAAAATGTGAATATGGTGCTAACCCATGAAATTCACACTTTGTACCTTACCAAGTCGTTGGTGGAGCGTGTGTGGTTAACCGGCACACTAACTTGGACTAGTAAGGATCACGAAGGGTGACTTAATGTTTAGCATAGATCGGTGGAGCGTGTGTGGTTAACCGGCACATTGATTAGGTGATAATATTAAGGGTACCAAGTGAATTTGCATGGTTATTCACACCTTGTTTTGTGATCATCGGCATCCCAGTCATAAAACTTGAAGGGCACAATCGAGATTGAAACATGCCATTGAAAAGTTCAATGAATCTCAAAAGAATCTAGGAATTTCAAAAACCAATTAAACCTAATAATTCATTTCGTTTTCATGGTGGAAATTGGTGAATCGTCATTCACCTACCTTCAAATATATTATAGCTTAGATTACGGCATCCCTCTTCTAAGTTATAATATATTGTGTTGGATCCTAGCCTTAATATTACATTTGGGTGTATTATTAAGGATTCGATATATCTAATCTAAACTTGTTTTCTTCTTTTCAGATGTCTTCCGACAACAAAGCTTCGGGCTCTAATCCTACTGGATCCTTTTCCCTCATGAACCTTTGTGGGAGGGTCATCTTTGATGGTTCCAACTTCATGGATTGGATCCGGAACATCAGGATGGTTACTCGTTACGAGGACAAGGAATATGTCCTCGATAAGGAGCTAAAGGAGCTTGATGAGTCCACTGCTACTCCTGAGGAGGTCGCTGAGTATCAGGCACATGAAAGAGATGCCACCAAGGTGGCATGCATCATGATGGCCACCATGACAGCTAAACTCCAAAAGTCCTATGAGGACTATTACCCTTTTGAGATGCATCAGGATCTGATGGAAAGGTACCATCAGAGTGCTCGTCAAGAGCGGTATGAAATAATCTCCTCCATGATCACTACCCGTATGAAGGATAGCGAACCAATCACGAGCCACATGCAGAAAATGCAAAGGTATGTGGACCGTCTAATGAAACTGAATGTGAACTTCCCTGAGGAGTTAGCAATTGATATCATTTTGCACTCCTTGCCATCGTGTTATGATCAATTTCGTATGACATACCACATGAACAAGGAGGAAGTTACACTCAGTAAGCTTCAAGGACTTCTGAAGACTGCCAAAAGTGGTCTTAAGAGTAAGTCGGTTGCTACTCCTACTCCTACTACTACCCCTGTTTTGGCTATCGGGCAAGGCAAAGGGAAGAAGAGGAAGCACCCTTCGAAGGGTACCAAGGGAAAGTCCCTTGAAGGCTCCTCATCTGGAACCAAAGGTGGTTCTATCACTCCTTCTGCCATCCCTAAGGATGCTGAATGCTTCTACTGTCAAAATAAGGGGCACTGGAAGCGAAACTGCCCAAAGTACTTGCAGGATGTCAAGGATGGGAAAGTGAAACCATCCCATGCAGGTATTTACACTATATTGTCTAATAACTCACCATATTCTAATTCTTGGGTTCTTGATACAGGTTGTGGTATTCACATCTGTTGTGACTTGTAGGGCCTAAGAAGAAGTGAGGATGTGGAGCACGGAAAGATAAACTTAATCATGGGGAACAAGAAGGTTGCACCTGTTACCAAGATTGGAGTTTATACTTTGTTGCTAGATAGTGGGTTAAAGTTAGATTTGAATAAATGTGTGTACTCGTCTGAAATGGCGAGGAATATTATTTCCTTTCATGCTTTGTACAAACAAGGTTTTACCTTTTCTTTTGATAATGAAGTTGGTAGTATTAATGCTTTCTTTAATAATGTTCTTTATTTTAAAGCATTACCTTGTGATGGTGTGTATGAAGCTGTATCGGTTGTAGATAATTTAGGAAATAATGTATTATATATTGATTCTTCTACTAGCTTGGATAAAGCATCTTTGTGGCATTGTCGTCTTGGACATGTAAGCAAGAAACGCATAGGCCAGCTCCAAAAGGATGGAGTCTTGGAGTCGTTCGACCTCAAGTCGGATGATAGTTGTGAGTCTTGTCTACTTGGAAAAATGACAAAATCACCCTTCACTGGTACTTGTGCAAGGGGTGAGGGTTTGTTGGACCTTATACATACTGATGTATGTGGACCATTCAAAACCGCCACAAGGGATGCTAATCGCTATTATGTGACTTTTATTGATGATTTTAGTAGATATGGTTATGTCTACTTAATCAAACATAAGTCAGAAACTTTTGAAAGGTTTAAAGAGTTTAAACAGGAAGTAGAAAATCAATTGGGCAGGAACATTAAGATGCTTCGATCCGATCGAGGTGGTGAGTATCTTAGTACTGAGTTCCTCGACTATCTTAAGGAGTGTGGGATTGTCTCACAATTGACACCTCCCAGGACACCACAGCTGAATGGTGTGGTTGAGAGGCGTAATCGAACTTTGTTGGACATGGTTCGCTCTATGATGAGTCGAGCTTCGCTACCAATCTCTTTTTGGGGGTATGCCTTAGAGACTGCCGCCCACATCCTTAATCTAGTCCCTACAAAGAAGGTTGCCAAAACACCTCATGAGATGTGGACTGGGAAAGTTCCCAATTTGGACCACATCAAGATTTGGGGTTGCGAGGCTTTCGTGAGGCGCGAAACTCATGACAAGCTCGAACCTCGCAGTGAAAGGTGTATTTTCATCGGCTACCCACAAAAATACTTTGGTTACCTCTTCTACAGACCCAGTGAGAATGTGGTCTTTGTGGCTAGGAGAGGGGTCTTTCGAGAGAGAGAATTTATAAGCCAAGGAGACAGTGGGAGGCAAATTGACCTTGAAGAAATTCAAGACTCAATTGGTGAAGGAACCTCAGACACTAGCAATCAACTTGAGGAGGAAATTCCTGTTGATCCAGCTGACGAATCTATACTTCCGAGGCGTTCCACAAGGGTTAGGAACACACCTGAGTTTTATTATGGATTTCATATTACTACGGAAGGTGATACATTTATCAGTGACAGTACACTGGTAAATCTGGATGAACCTAACAGTGTTAAGGAAGCCATGGCAGGCCCAGAGTCTGCTAAATGGAAGGAGGCTATGGACAGCGAGATACAGTCCATGTATGACAATCAAGTTTGGAACTTGGTTGACAATGTACCAGGCCGTAAGACAGTCGGGTGCAAATGGATCTTCAAGAAGAAGACCGACATGGATGGGAAGGTGCACACTTATAAGGCTCGACTGGTTGCGAAGGGGTTTACTCAGACTCAGGGAATTGATTATGATGAAACCTTTTCACCAGTAGCAAAGATTAAGTCTATTAGGGTTATGCTAGCCATTGCTGCATTTCATGATTATGAAATATGGCAAATGGATGTCAAAACCGCTTTCCTTAACGGAAAGTTGGCTGAGGATGTTTACATGAATAACCCAGAAGGTTTTGTCAGTGCAAAGTACCCCAATAGAGTGTGCAAGCTTGAGAAATCCATTTATGGATTGAAACAAGCATCTCGAAGTTGGAATCTTTGTTTCGATGAGAAGGTCAAAGAGTTTGGTTTCTCAAGAAGTGAAGATGAGTCCTCCGTGTATGTCAGAGCTAGTGGGAGTATAGTTAGCTTTTTGGTACTGTATGTGGATGACATACTACTCATAGGAAATGACATCCCAACCTTGCAAGAGGTTAAGTCCTGGCTTGGGAAGTGCTTTGCTATGAAGGACCTTGGAGAAGCTACCTATATCCTAGGGATAAGGATATTAAGAGAAAGGAGTAAAAGACTAATTGGACTTAGTCAGAGTATCTACTTGGATAAGGTGTTGAAAAGGTTCAACATGCAGAATTCCAAGAAAGGAGAATTACCGATCCAAAGCAATGCCAAACTGAGCAAGGCTCAGAGCCCGAGTACAGAAGATGAGATAGCTGAGATGAGTCGATTACCTTATGCTTCCGCTGTTGGTTCGATCATGTATGCTATGACTTGTACTCGTCCTGATGTGGCCTTCGCTTTGCACATGGTCAGCAGATATCAGGGGAACCCTGGCAAGGCTCATTGGACTGCGGTAAAGAATATTCTCAAGTACCTGCGGAGGACTAAGGATTGGATCCTTACCCTTGGTGGGAGTGATGACTTGAGAGTAGTAGGGTATAGTGATGCTAGCTTTCAGACTGATAGGGATAACTTCCGCTCTCAGTCGGGCTGGGTCTTTACCTTAAATGGAGGGGCAATCACTTGGAAGAGTTCCAAACAGGAGACTGTAGCTGATTCGACTTGTGAATCAGAGTACATAGCAGCGAGTGAAGCGGCAAAGGAGGCGATATGGCTGAGGAACTTCATCGAAGACCTTGGAGTTGTACCAGCTATTAAGGAGCCTATGGAGATTTTCTGTGACAACAATAGTGCGGTTGCCTTAGCCAAGGAACCAAGAGATCATGGCAGATCCCGACACATTGACAGAAAATATCATTTCATAAGACACAAGATAGAAGAGGGACTCCTCGTGGCAAAGAGGGTATCGTCAGATGAGAACCCTGCGGATCCCCTTACGAAGGGACTGACGAGGGTGAAGCATTTGCAGCATGCGAGGCGCATCGGGCTGCGGGACGATATTAGTTTTACAGATTAGATAGCCTTTTCTGAAACTTGTAAAATGTAATCGACGTTTGATGATGAATAAAATTTGTGATTTATTTATGAGTAAAGTGTTACTATCATTGTCAATTATTTACTATTGTTTCAGTTTTGCATGTTTTGACTTCTAGAATAATTAATTTATTCAAACCTCCACAATCGGTCATACGTCGGAAGTAGGTATGAATCAAGATTGTCATGAATTGGGTTTGTAGATGGCTAAAGGTGTTTAGACATAGCAATGGTTGCTACAACGTTCATGAGTGCTCATAAGTTATGAGTATTGGAATAAACCCACGCTCACTTGTATCACTTCATGGAATTTATCTCGAGTGATCGTGAGACGGTAATATCATATAAGTCTTCAAACCTAGAGATATGAGTTGTTACCTATGAGTTGGTTGTGCATTGATTGCACGTAAACGCATCAGTAACTTGATGTTATAAAACGTGCCTTTGTGTGCAATTCAATAAGTAGTAGAACAAGCATATGAGTCGAAGTTTATCTGTTCCTTCTAGAAATAGAAGCGATATCTGGGCCCCTCGATGATTTTGTGTTGACCCATGTACCGGGCCCGGTCAGAACTAAATTGATGTGTTCAGTTAAGTTCTTTGTCAAACAAATCGGAAATCGAGAAACAACTGCTAGACAATAAGTAAGACATTGTTCCATGTATTTGTCCGGCTGATATCATGAGAGCAGAGGATTATATGATCACTTATCTAAAATGGCGCTTCATAGTTCACAAGAGTTTTCGAGAGCTACGATTGCCGGTTGGTTCCTGAAGTAATATAGGCAAATACAGTTATTAGACTTATCCAAGTGGGAGTCTGTTGGATAAGATGTCTAAGTCCATAACTTATTTGGTATATACTTGACCCGACCCGGCATGGTCCATTTGGGTTGCACTTCACCCAAACTAGTTATGGATAATTTTATGAGAGTTGTATACTTACGATTTATTAATATATTATAAGTTATAATATATTAATATAAAGTCATGTTACCTAATTAGTTTTAATCTTGAATTAATTATGAATTAATTTAGTGATTAAAAGGAAGACTAATTAAATCATGGGCTATTATATTTATATGGTGTGGGCTAACACTCATTTGGGAATGGGCTAAGCTTATATGGAAGTCCATGGATGATCCATGGAGCTTTTACCCATGGATCCTTGGAAGAGGAAAAGACATGGGTTATTAGGGTTTCACCCTAACCATGTACACTATATAAACAAGCTTATGTTGCATGAAAAAGACACTAATGTGTGTGTAAGTGTGGTGGCCAAAATCAAGAGTTAGTATACTCTCTCATACATTTTCCAAATTTGTGGTGATTTGTGATTTCCATTTGAGGCATTCACATTGTTGGTGCTTGGCTCTCAAACTCCAAGGAATCAACAATCAACAAAAGGTATGTAATTCATCTAGTTCTTTTATGGTTAAAAGTACCCCATGCCATGCTAGATAGGTTATAAACCTTGGAAAATAATATTTTGCATGTATCTTAGACAAACATAGATCCAAGGTTTAATAGGGTTGCATGTACACTTAGGAAGTGTTAGAATGCTCAAAACCCAACACTCTCAACATAGTTCAGGTGCTCATCGACCTGAATATCATCCAACGGAACCACTACCTCGCTATCCGACATACACTTCCACAACTGAGATACATGGAAAGTGTTGTGAATCTGACGAAGCTCGCTTGGCAAATCTAACCTATAAGCTACCTTGCCAACCCTGGAAATCACCCGAAAAGGTCCAATAAACCGAGGACCCAAATTCCCCCTCTTCCTGAAGCGTATCACACCCTTCCAAGGAGAGACCTTCAGGAGCACCAGATCGCCGACCTAAAACTCCAACTCTGATTGGTGTCGGTCGACATAGCTCTTCTACCGACTATGAGCGGTCTGCAATCTCTGCCTGATCTACTGGATAAGCTCCATGGTATGAAGGACTACTTCGATCCTTCCCATAACCCTGTGACCAACCTCTCCCCAACAAACTGGGGTACGCCATCTCTGACCATACAAGAGCTTGAAAGGCGGAGCAGCAATGCTGGAGTGATAATTATTGTTGTAGGAGAACTCTGCAAGAGGTAGGTAGGAATCCCAACTCCCACCAAAATCAGTAACACAAGCCCGCAACATATCCTCAAGGGTCTGTATAGTCCGCTCACTATGACCATCAGTCTGCGGATGATATGCAGTGTTGAAATGTAACCTTGTGCCCAGTTCCTCATGGAACTTCTTTCAGAATCGGGAAGTGAACCAAACATCTCAATCAGAAACAATGGAAACCGAACCCCATGGCGAGAAACGATCCCCCGGACATAAACATCGGCCAAATTTTCGGTCGAAGAACTCTCACGGATAGCCAAAAAGTGGGCACTCTTGGTCAATCGATCCACGATGACCCTTATAGCATCGAAACCCTTTGCCGTCTTCGGCAACTTAGTGATAAAATCCATGGTGATCTGCTCCCATTTCCACATGGGAAGCTCCAGAGGATGCAACTTGTCATGCAGCCTCTGATGCTCGACGTTGACCATCCTGTAGGTCAAGCACCTCTCGAAATACCATGCTATCTTCCTCTTCATACACGGTCACCAGTAACTCAATGTCAAATCCCGATACATTTTGGTGGCTCCCGGGTGTATAGAAAAACGAGAATTATAAGCCTCCTCTAACACAATCTGCCTGATCCCACAAAAAGCTGGAACCCAAACCTGACCACATCGGGTCAATAACCCTTGACTATCCGTGACAAACCTGTCGATATCTCCCCTGATCCTTTCCTGTTTCCAGTTTTCTTTACGAATCCCCTTTGACTGAGCATCTCTGATCAATCCCAAAAGTGGAGAATCCACAGATATCCTCATACATACCTCCCTAACCGAAGACCCAACCGACTTGCGGCTCATAGAATCTGCTACTACATTCGCTTTAACCGGATGGTAAATGATCTCGCAGTCATAATCCTTGACTACGTCCAGCCACCTGCGCTGCCTCATCTTCATGTTCGACTGATCCGTAATATGCCTCAAACTCTTGTGATCCGTGTAGACAGTATAATGGACCCCATAAAGAAAATGTCTCCAACTCTTGAGGGCAAAAACCACTGCCCCCAACTCCAGTTCATGCGTGGGATATCGCGTCTCATACGCCTTCAGCTGCCGCGAAGCATAAGTAATCGCTTGACCTCTCTGCATTAGGACTGCCCCCAAACGGTGATGGATACATCACAGAATACCACAAAATCCTTGACTCCCTCCGGGAGGGTCAATACCGGTGCCTCGCATAACCTCTGTCGTAGAGTCTCAAATGCCGACTGTTGCTCAGGGCCACACTGAAAATCCACCCCATTCCTCGTCGGACGAGTGAGGGGTACTGCAATCTTAGATAAGTTCTGAATAAATCTCCTATAGTACCCTTCCAAAACCAAGAAACTCCTGATCTTTGAGGGAGATTTCGGAACCTCCCACTCCATCACAGCCTCGATCTTGGCCGGATCGACCAAAATCCCATCTTGGTTAATGAGGTGCCCCAGGAACTGGACCTCTCGTAACCAAAACTCTCACTTAGAGAACTTGGCATAAAGTCGTTCCCGTCTTAAAACTCCTAGAAGCTCTCGAAGGTGCTCCTCATGCTGATCTATGGTCTTGGAATACACCAAGATATCATCAATGAACACGATAATAGATCGGTCGAGCATCAGCCTGCATACCTGGTTCATCAGATAAATAAATACAGCAGGCGCATTGGTGACCCAATTGACATCACCACGAAATCGTAATGCCGATAACGAGTCCGAAACGTGGTCTTCTCCATGTCCTCCTCTCTCACTCTCACCTGATGATACCCATACCCCAGATCAATCTTGGAGAACCAAGATGTACCCTGCAACTGATCAAAGAGATCATCAATCTGCGGAAGGGGATAACGGTTCTTCACCGTTAACTTGTTCAACTCCCGGTAATCAATGCACATCTGGTGTGAACCATCCTTCTTCTTGACAAATAGTATTGACGCTCCCCACAGAGAACTGCTCGGTCTGATGAACTGCTTTCCTAGCAGCTTCTGAAGCTGAGATGACAACTCCTGCATCTCAGGTGGTGCCAAACGGTACGACGGCTTAGAAATCGGGGCCACTCCTGGCACAAGATCAATCCTGAACTCAACCAGCCTCTTAGGAGGCACATCCGGTAATTCCTACGGGAAAACATCAGCAAACTCCCTGACAATTGGAACCTCTAAAACTGAAGTCTGCTCCCCAACCCAAGTATCAACCACATAAGCCAAATAACCTGCACACCCGTGCTGAATATACTGTCGGGCCCTGGCTTCCGAATAAAAACCTAAACCAACCCTGGTGCCCTCTCCATAGATAACCAGTTCTCCCCCACTTGGAGTTCGAACTATCACTCGCTGGCCCTCACAATCAATCATGGCACCAAACCTGCTCAGTCAGTCCATACCCACTATCACGCATACATACCCCATGGGGATAGGGATCAGATCATTCAGATAAGGCACTCCGAAGATCTCCAATATACAACCCTGATACACTGAGGATGCAGAAACCCCGTGTTCGTTGGCAATGGAAACCCACAACGGACACTCTAACTCCCCAATAGGCATATCAAACTCCCTACTGAATGATCGAGATACAAATGACCGACTCACGCCTGAGTCAAATAATACAAGGTCAGGGAAAGAGTTCACTAAGAACGTAGCTATTAAGAGCATATACATGAGCATAACATAAAACATAATCAACGAAATAATAAATAGAAACATACCGGTCACGACATCTGGTGTCGACATGGCCTCCTCTGCCGTGAGCTGGAAAGCGCGACCTTGAGCCCTCGGGGGCTCCGACCTGCCCTGACTCCCATCCGTGATCCTCATAGTAGTTGGTGCTGGAGCCTGCACCGGCCTAGCAGCAAGCGAGGGACAGTTGGCCTTCACATGACCAACTTGGTTGCAGTGGTACCAAATCCTGGAGCTAAGTGTTGGGGCCTGCTGATGGCAATCCCTCGCCATGTGGCCAACAGAAGAAGATCAACAAGCACCCTCATGAACCTTGCCGCACTTTCCACAAGTGCGGCCCTTCCGACCCCCAGATTTAACATCAACGGCCTTGAACCGCTTCGACGCAGGCTGTGACTACATCAAGGTCAGTCTCTGCTCCCTCGTCTGGAGCTCCATCTCAATTTCACGCTGCCTGGCGGCCTCCTGCAACTCCAATAATGAACCATAACGCTGAGTCGATACAAATGGCCTGATGTCCGTCTTGAGCATGCTCAAGTAACGGGTCATCTGAGCTTGCTCAGAAGCAGCAAACTCAGGACAAAACATGGCCCTCTCCGTGAACATCTTGGCGATCTTCATCATCGACTCCGTCCTCTGTCTCAAATCCAAGTAATCCTGAGCCAACCTCTCACGTTCCACCAGCGGAACATATCTAGAATGGAACATCTCCGATAACTTCTCCTAAGTCACTGCAGTCCTCTACTCAGGAGAATACGAGTTGGTAACAAGTCACCACCAATCCTTCGCTCCGGACCTAAGAAGGTTTAGAGCACACTTGACCCTCTGTTCAGTTGGGCAAGAACAAGTAAAGAAGCATCCCTCAATGTCAAATATCCACCTCGTGGATATGACCGGATCTTGAACTCTTTCGAATGTCGGGGGCTTCGTATTGTCGAAGTCCCGATAGTGGAAGACTCTCTTGGCACCAATCCCAGCAGCGGCAACGACTGTAGTGGCTGCAGCAGCAACAGCCTCAGAGAGGGAAGCAAATCACTCATCAAAGTACTCCACCATTTGAATTAATATACCCAAACATCTCTGGTAACTGTGCCCGAAAGCGAGCAACAACCTCCTCCTGAAGGATCTCCCTAATCCTGTCCTCGGACACAGTTGGGCCATTCTAGCCACTTGTCCCTGATCCTGACCGAATCCTACCTCGAAACGTCGCGTCACCACCATACTAAAAATAAAACAGGGAGATATCGTATAATATGCATATCATACCAGGGGAACCAACTCCTAACAAATCCCTATGGGTTGTGACTTCCCTATTACGCATACGAGTCCTGTGCTTTCAGTAGTATGAACCCATACTACCTTTCACACCTACCCGTAATTGTCTCAGAGGATCATCACAACAACCCTAACAATACATACTAGCATACACACACACACACACACGCTCAATCCTTACTTCCTAGAGGAAGGATAAACATTACACGACTGGTCGGCTGACCCCACACAACTCACCCATGAAACTTCCACCAGCCCTGTAGCACTCGTGTATGCTAATCACACATAACACTAGATCCTATAGACAGTTGAATACTTGATTCTACCCTAAGCCCTTCATCAAACAAGAACATGAAATAAGGCCAAACCAAACATTCTCAGGCTATAGAATCTTAGTTATATACAACTATGATGAATACACTAAGCATCTATAGTAATGATGTCAATTCCATATAAAGAAGAAACCTAGGCTATCATGCATCATATAACCAGGCAAATCTATCATGCAATTCCTGAAGATCCCTATCCTATCACTAGCATGCTGTTCTAACATATCACAAGTTCAAATAACAATGTGGTAATTCGGGGTCTACTTACTGGCTCCGGCTGATCGTACACATCGCATCCTCTTTGATTATTTTGAAAACAATTTGAAATTTATTTTTAGAAAAATCTTTCTCCTTAGTTTGAGACTGGATTCACATGGGTGTTCCTCTAATTCACTCAAACCAAGGCTCTGATACCAACTTGTCACATCCATAAAAATCATGATAAATTTAAACTTTTAAAAACAACCCAAATCCATAAACTGTTTAGAAAATAGTTTTCAAAACATTTTCCAACATCAGAGTCTCCCAAAATCATAGGTCATAAACAAGAGGATGTGCACTGTCACGCTTTTGCCTTCCCGTGGTCATCCGAAGTACCTGAAAAATAACCCAAAACTGTAAGCCAACGCTTAGTGAGTTCAACCAAACTACCAACACATAACCAGATAACATATACAATAATAGCATGTAATGGGTCCACAACTAAAAGACTGGATTACCCCTGAACCCACAACATAACTCTAACTTGCCCTTGGGGCCCACAACTTATGTCTGGCTTGCTCCCTAACCAGATCAGTCATCGGACTGAAATACCATCAAGCCCTTAGTACGAGTCTGGCATACCGCCCGGTCCTCAGCTCGTATCTGGAATGCTCATGAGCCCTCGGTATGAGTTTGGCATGCCCTACCCAGCTCTCAGCTCATATCTGGAATGCTCCAGGATTTGTTGGCTACGGAACGAAGCAGTACAACCTCAACCCAAGACAATATATCAACATACAACAAATAATAAACATATATAGAAAATCATGCAGACATAATCACAAGCAGTCCTACAGATCTACCAGACTAGCATATCAAAAACTAGCATAAACATGCATATCTATTCCATACTCAGCATATCAGTGAATATCAGGATATCAAACCAATGGTGTCACACCCCCAAACCGGAACGGCGGAAACGTTTGGGGGCGGAGGACGTCATTCTTAGTATCACAACACATGCATCATAGTAATCAAAGTAACAACGACCACTGTTTACAATGTATTAGATTCACAAAAGATTGACTCCAAAGTAAATAACAAAACAAGACATGAATCTATGTGCTCCATCTTCTGAATCCCAATGTGTGTACCTGTCTACTAGTTTCCTGAGAATACAAGTTATTTTGAAAGAGTAGATCAGCATTTAAGCTGGTGAGTTCATAAGTATTTTAGTGATGAAAAGTAAACTGTAAGTTCTTTTAGAAAAGTTCGCATGTTCCTCCAGAAAATCCTATATTTTCTGATGTGTTGAAAGATAAGTGAAAATGACTCTACAATTCCTTCTATGAGTACTAAATGGATACAAGTTATATAAACCCAGAGTAAACAGACAATCGATTGTGTGAATCTGCCCTAAGCCCACAACCAAACAAGGAACAGGAAATGAGGCGGAAGTCACACATCCCATTGTTTGTTAGATCTTCATTGTATATAACCCTGGCGTATTCATTTTGTACTTGCAGAGTTAACTGTAACAGTTCTTTTATATTTGAAGAAAACATTCCTTAAGAAAATCATATATTTACTTTAGTAAACATGGTAACCACAATAGTTCCTTCTATAATCACTTAGTTTATACTAGCTATATATAATCTAATATCGAACAGACACTTAAATGTGTGGATCTGGCCTAGCCCACAACCAAACAAGGAACATGAAGTAAGGCGGAAAGCACCCATTCCACTGCCTATCGGTTATTAATTATATATAACCCTGATGTATAAGATAAGGTATTATAGAATTAACCATTTAAGGTCCTTTAAGTTATACTGGTTTAATAACGCGTATCAAACCTTTTACAGATAAGTTTCTAGTTTCATCTACTTATTGTTCTATCTGAAAAGTATGTTTTTGTATTAGAAAGCGGTATACCGAATTTGTATGCTATGACCTGACCTATACCTGTTACTCCTTATGATTACTTGGTGTATACAGGATATATATAGCTAATATCGAATAGATAGTAGATTGTGTGAATCTGCTCTAAGCCCACAACCAAACAAGGAACAGGAAATGAAGCGGAAAACACACATCCTACTGTCTGTCAGGCCCGATTAATATATATCCCAAATATATCCATCAAGAAATCATAAAGTTAGCATTATAGCCCCCCTTCTAACTGAATGTACTAAGACCCGACTGTTTTGTTTGTTTGCTCTCTCGTAGGAATGTATTTTTTCCCTAGTTTATAACTATCTTTACTAGAAAATAGTTTAGATTACTCGTTGTGAGAATATCACTATGTGAGTGTAATGGGGAAAAATGAAGATGTAACATCCTGTTTCGGATTGTTTTACAATTCCAGGCTCGGGGGTTGTAATCTGAGTATGAGAAGGTTATGAGATTTTGAAAAAGAAAGGTTTAGGCCTTCTTGGATATGGATAAGGTGGATCGTGTGTGAGAAAAGGGTTCGGGTTGTTCTTTAGGACCCAAGATTATCGGCAAATGTGTTGGTTTGGTCTTTTCATGAATTTTGGACCTGATCTTGAGTGGGCTCTAGGATATATAAAGTTGATAGAAGTGTAGAGCTTCTCGTTACCTTTTCGTGGATATAAAGTTCGTCGAAAACGGACATCAGGTGAGGAAGATATGACACTTGGAAGTTTTGGCATAAATTGTCCCTTAAGGAGAAAAGTTGGAATGGAAGGCCATGCATGTGAAATGGAAGCGCGTGGGTACGCCCAGCGTAAGGCTGGATTACGCCCAACGTATAAGGGAAATGGTCGTGGGTGCTCCTTGGCGTACGCACATCGTACAGGAGGTACGCCCAGCGTACGTCCAGAGTCCAGAAACCCTAAATTTAGGGTGTGCCACTATATATAGAACATTATGGTTCAAACCCTAGCCTCCATGTTTGTTCCCTAACCTCAGAGAAACCCTAGAACGTCTTATATCTTCATCCTTGGATGATTTGGTCTTCAAGAGGTTTATTTTGGTGGTGTGAGCTTGGAATGTGCAAAAGAGGATGTTGGCAAGGAAGAGCTTGGGAGTTTGGAGCTCATAGATCTGGATCATCATCATCATTGGAGCCCTTTTGAGGTATAAAGTTCATAGCTTTCCTTAAGCATGCTTAGATCTAGTGTTGTTTGATTTTTGGAGTCCTTTGGTCCCAAGATTAGAGCTTTATGATGCAAATTCGACTCATAGTCTTGGAGTTGCTATTTTCAGTTCTAGATGAGTCCCTAAGGCAGAAAGTTGCCATCTTGATGTCCCATTTGTGTTCATGCATGATATGTAGCCCTTATTATGGAAGTATGTTGTTACCTTTTGAGTTTGAGCTTATTTGGTGGATTGCAAGTCACCAAGATTATGACTTTAAGGATTAAGAGGATAATAAGGACATGGATCTGAATTTGTAGCCTTTGGAATGAAGTAATAAGCACTTAATGGAAAAAGGGCTTAACAGGAGGATTACGCTGAGCGTACGTGCAGGTACGCCCAGCGTACTCGCCATCGAGTCAGTACGCCTAGCGTACATAGGAGTACGCCCCGCGTAACTTGTCTGTGTTGGACTTTGTGTTTTGGGGCCATGCCTTGGGCCATGCTTTGGGTCTCTAGGTTGTTGGGCCATAGTTAGTCTGAAATTTTGGGCCAAGGATATAATTGGGCTTGGGGTAAGGCCCATTGGAGGGAGTGGGCCCAGTTTAGCAAAGTGGGCCATTAGTGGGATTGGGGAGTTTATCTAAGGTTGGGCTTGCCTTTTTGATTGAGAATTGGGCCTTGGTGGGCCCAATGGGTTTTAGGTCATTAATGGGCTGGTCAGTGGGCTACATTTAGACCTAAAGAGTGAGAGTTGGACTTAGTTCCTAATTGGGATAAATGTGGGCCTTGGCACAGAGTTAGAGGCCGGTGTATAGCAGCAACGTTACTAGAGGTTGTTCATCATACGAGGTGAGTCTTCTCACTATACATTACCTAGAGTGGTATCTATGTGCAGACCGGCGGGTCTTATGAGTTATGTTATTGCTTGAGATTATGTGCATTGTGATTATGTATGCTATGTGATATTTAGACCGGACCGGAGGGTCTAACGATTTAGACCAGACCAGAGGGTCCAACGATTTAGACCGGACCAGAGGGTCCAACAAGCTACGGGACTGGAGGGTCCCGCTGAGACATATTGACCAGAGGGTCTTGTCGAGTTATAGCCTCGAGTGGCTTATGTGCTGTATGTGGTATTTTGGGGAACTTACTAAGCTTCGTGCTTACCGTGTTATGTGTTATGTGTTTCAGGTTTCCCAGGATCGCGAGACGGCACCGGCTTGATTGTACACACCAGAGAAGGAATTATGTTTCGAGGATCCTGGATTATTAATTAATTAAACATGGAGTGCGTTTTGTAAATTAAACAAATGAGATTTTATGAAATGTGTTATGAAGATTATATGATTTAAAATGCAAAATTTTTTTTGAAACTTTACGTCGTTACAGAAGATGTACGGTAGTATTTTATAAAATAACTACTGATGTACTAACTACCTTAAAACCATTAAGTTATATTAAGGTAAAATGTGATGAGGTTATAACCATACTTGATTGACTAGTATAAAACACGACGATCTAAAGACGTCGAAATGGTATGCCATTTGTCACTCGTAGACCTGCAGGTCCCATTGTAGCTAGCAGCAAGGTGTAGGATGGTCAATCTCGTATAGATCTATACACAAAATCACGCTCTCCCTCCAGGAGACTCTGGTTAATAAACGTGACACAACAAGTATATTGCCATGCCATGAAGTAGTGGCTCACATTAATGTTATCTTGTTCTTGTTATAGTATGTTCCTTCCTGTTCTAGTTATAGTATATTCCTTCCTGTTCTAATTATAATATGTAGTAACCCTCTAAACTATACCTATTATAGTTTACTAGTATGTTTGCTTGAACTGTTACTGGCCTATAGAAAAGACTCATTTATCTACTGAGTTAAGCATGTACTTTAAGAATGAAGTTTTATAAACAACAAACTAACATGTTTAAAAAGAGTTTTTGAATTGATTTGATCACTTACAAAAGCATAAGAAATCCTTTAATGTGATGATTATCACAGGTAAATATTTACACAATAACATTGTGTTCAACTTGTATTCCCCCCTTAAAAGCATTTAAAAACATTTAAAAGATATATTATAGGGGTATGAACTCACCTTATGTGGGTGATTCAATTGAAGATTCGAGTAAGGATGAGAAGTTCCACGAATGAATTCCCGAGACACAAACGAGTCCTAAATGACATATAATGGTACATATTGGCATGTAATTAGTGAATCTAACTACAAAGGTGATTGGGAAACAACCTAGGATGCAAGAATAACTCACCAAAAGAGTGCTAGAAGCAAGTTAGTAGGTTGAAGGAGGGTTCACGGCCGTATGGTGTGATCACGGCCAAAGAACACATGAAGTGTTCACGGCCCAACAAGGTTCATGACCCAAATGATGGATGGTTCACGGCCCAACTTGATGTTCACGGCCCAACTTGATGTTCATGGCCCAAAGATGAGTGGTTCACGGCCCAAAAGGTGAAGAACACTTGAAGATCTTTGTGTTTTGGCTAGTGTTTGAAGATCCTAGTAAGCTTCTATGGAGTATCTAAGGAAAGGGGTGTTTAAGAGTGAAAGATTGAAGTGTTTGTGGATGATACTTGAGAGAGACTTAAGGGTTCACGACCATGGATGGATAAATGAAGAAAAATGGACCAATCTCTTATATATATGAGTAGTTCACGGCCAAGTGAGGGTTCACGGCCGTGAACTCATTTTGATGGTGATTCCGGCTTGATTGCAACTCATAGAACTCAAGTTAATACTTCCTAACACACAATCCTTGAGTGTACTAGGCTTAGAAACTTTGAAACAGACCCATAACAAGGCTAAAAGGTAACAGAAACGAGCCTGACTTTTGATTGATTGAATTGACTTACAAGGTAGAAATTTTCGGGTTGTCACAAATGGGCCGACCTTGGTGCCTTGGAACTGCACGTAAAGTGAGGAAAACTCACATTGCAAAATGGACAAAAGCTGATGAGGTAACGACTTTGAATCTCAGCTCTCTAACCAACACCTATTCCAACCAAATGACTAATCTCCATAAAAATCCCAAATTACCCAAAATACCCTGAAGGTCAAACTTGGTCAAAGCCAAAGTCAAATTGGTCAAACCAACTAAGCCAACCCAGCCGAGTCAACCCAACCGAGTCAACTTTGCCATATTGACTCGGACTGAGTATGCGGGGCATACTCCTAAGGTACTTTAGGCGTACTCGTGCCTTCGCATACTGACCACCATCGCGATGGTTGACCTCGTATGCAGGGCGTACTCCCAAAAGCCCAAAACATCCATTAAGAGCTTAATGGCTTAAGATCTTACGTCCATATTTCAGATCCATGGCTAAAATACTCTTTTGACTTAGCATGTCCAATAAGTGTTTAACTCAAGGTCTTAATCCATTAAGACCTTCTAAATGATGCATGGAGCAAAACTAACCATTTGGAACCCATTTTTATGACTCAAGACCCTTCCAAAGGTCTGAAAGGACGACTTAATGGGTCAAGAACATGCTTTGTTCAAGAATCATCATTTTAGGACCAAAAGGAGACTTTAAAGAGCAAAAAACTAGATCTACAAGATGGAGTAGTAAAGATCCAAGATTTATACCTTTTAGAGGTTGCAAACAAGCTAGGAATCCCAGATCTACAATGACCTCCACTCTAAGGTCTTTACACCACCTTCTTCTTTCTTCAAAAACCACTCCAAGCTCTCTTAAAGGCTCACAATTTGCTCTCTCTTCCTCTAGAGTTGCTTGAGGGTCGAAATCTCTGAAAGAGGCTGCGTAAGAAGAGGGTTTATGTCTATAAAGATGATTAAATATGAGAAAAGACCCTAAAATTAGGGTTTGCATGCCAACCACGTACGCCCCGCGTACGAAGTGTGCGCCCAACGTACTAAGGCGCGCCTTAATACGCTTAACGTACACACACGTACGCATGGCGTACTCAAACTTCCAGATTTTTACCAAATTGCCACTATGGTCCCCTTTTCACACTTTCTTACACTTAGGGACCAACCATGCAATATAACTAAATTATAGGGTTTAAATTAGAAGTACCTTATCATCGGGGTGTTACATGATTTGGCGCTGGTGGTCAACGTGTAAAATGTCTGACTCATCAGATGATAAGATGCGACCTTACAATCTCCCCTATCTAATGATGTCAAAACTTATCTTCAAAAAAGTCATCACAATCATCAAGGTCACCATTTGAGAATTTCTCAGCTTCAGTCAAGATCTCAGGCTTTAACCACTTGAATTCATCAAGATGAAGATCAGTTAAACGATTATTGAGTTCAAAAGAGATCAGTACACAATATCCTCTTTCCAGCTCTTTATGTTGCATTTCTTCCAGACGAAGATTGAACAAATGCTCTGTGGGGGCATTAGGAAAGTCTTTAGTGCGTTGAAAGCACATTTGGTTCTGGCTGTCAAGATAGAAAATACCATGTTCTGGTTCAAAGATTTACCGAAGATTGGTTGCTTGTGGACAGTTAAGAGTATGATATTTATAGGAAGGACCATAGTGACACGTTTTAGATTGATATGGTTCTTGGTTAATGGTTATATGGGTTATTCATGTTGTTGTTTGATATGTTGTATGTGGTGGTACGTCGGGGGAACTCACTAAGCTTTGGCTTATGATTTTAATTTATTATTTTAGGTACTTCTGATGATCGCGGGTAGGCGAAGGTGTGACCGTACACATCCTCCTGTTTTATGGACTTATGATTTTGGGATACTCTGATGTTGATAAACACTTTGGAAACAATGATTTTGTAAACATTTTATGATTATGAGTTGTTTTAAAAAGTTTAAAATTGTTGTGATTTTTGAGATGTTATAAGGAAGTTCATTATTAGAATAAATTAGAATAAATGTAATTGATAATGCAAAAAACGGTTACTTCTTTCTCTTGATAGGAAAAGATTCAAATGGAATAATGTGTAACTAAACAAAACATCTAATATAAAGTAGTGCATTTCCAATTTATTAATTTTTGCTTATTGTAGAATCTCCTGAAGTATGAAAAAATGAATTTGCTTATTGAACTTTGGTTTGTTTTGGTTGGAATTGACTTTGATTTTACGTCTTGAATTTTTATTTTTCTAGGTTGTTCGTTAAAGCAATTTTGAACCATGTAGCCCAAATCAAAGAGACCACAAATCATACTAATGGACAATCCTAATTAATTATATAATCTAATTAAGGTTGTAATAATCATGTTGTATGATAAATTGATATACTTTAAATTTCACGAAATTTTACTTCTATTTTGACGTATATTTTATTCATAGAAAAAATGCATATTTGGTTAATTGATAAATTTGTTTTATAAATAACTAAAATTATAATGACACTATTTCTTACGACATGTTTAAATATAACAATTATGTAATTTAACTATCTAATAAGTATTCTTAAAATATCAATTTTAACATCCCTTAATATTTCCAAAATTAATATAAATTGATTTTTATATTAAAAAAATCAACTTACACTAAAAAATTAATTTCATACATTTCATCCTTAATAAACAAAAATTATTTTGCACATCTCATGTTCTCTTTTATTTTTCCATATATAATTTTCTTAGCATTTTTTGACTAATTTGTTTCCCACATATCATTTTTTTATTTATTCTATTTTTATTTAACTGACACGTCATTAATTTAATTAAGGCAAATCATTATTAGAATAAATTAGGATAAATGTGATTGATAATGCCAACTCGAAAATTGTTACTTCCTTCTCTATATCTGTAAATTCAGTAGTTATTTACATGAGTAATATTGTATAATTCAACCTGATATGATTAGCTAAAATCAAGGTGTTATTGGATGAATTATTTCTTAAATAAATCTTATCATTTGATGTCTTGTTTTTTTTTGGAATAAAATCCTTATTAATAACAATTTCCAAGCTTAAATTTATATATCATATGATCAATGTTTGTTAATTGTTAGTCCTTTCTCCAGGCTCAAGTCATCAATGTTTTTGTGGACTGCATCATCACATCATCAGGTACTAATCTTCACCTTTTGATGCGATATATAGATTTGAAATGTAGTTAATATGTTATCAAATGCATTTAATCGACATCGACAATTATTATGTTTTTTACCATCAATTTGTTTGTGATACCGGGTATAATTAGGACTAGTTCAAATTGAATGTTTTTTCGTTTAACATCTCCATTTCCCCTTAATTGATTGCTAAACTTAGTACAACACACGAATGTTTTTTCATCTTATGAAGTCCTTAATACGACTGAACAAATTAATATTTACTTTAAGGATACTTTTGGAATTTTGTCGACACAGTTGTTTTTATCGACATAGTAAATTATGTAAATTGGCATTGTACTTGCAATGCTCAGTTATTCATGGAACATTTATTTCAGTATTAGTGCAGTAAATAACTATGCATTAATATTTTATGTATAACTTATCATATTTTAACAGTACGATACAGGGGCATAATGATAATTTTTTTATGTTTAAGAGCAAATTAGTCATTCTCTACTGATTGTATATTTTGCGATGACAATAAACAAAAGTCAATGACAGTCGCTATCAAATTTGGGTTTGTTTTTTAGACAACCAGTGTTTACTCATAGACGGTTGTATGTTACATTGTCCAGAATTAAAAACAATGATAGATTGAACATATTAATTTTATACAATGGTAGTAACCTTAGCAATAAGACATCTAATGTTGTATTTAAAAAAGTTTTTGGAAATATGTAATTCATAACTATTATGTACAATATGTCATTACTAATTTATCAAAGCCTTTGTATATATGTAAAATTATTATTTTAAAAATTGCTTAATGTTCATATTTGGTATTAAATTTATTTTTTTAATAAACTCGTGTAGCATATAAGTCTCACATCTAGTTTGATTATTTCTCTATAACATATTTATCTAATTTTATTAGAAAATTGTAAAAGTTATATTTTAACAAACATAATATCAATAAATAAGTGAATTGAAAAAGTATATAATAAACTTTTGTATTTTAAACTTACTAAAAAAATATTTTTACTTATCTAAAAAATTCAGATAAACATACGATTGTAAATTTTTTTTATATATTTTTATTTATTTATTTTTTATGTATATAATATAATAACATATAAAATCTATTAATTTTTTTTATTATTTTGATTTTAAGATTTATTTTATCAAATAAGTAGAAAGAAAAAAAAATAGAAAGATATTCGTTTTTTCATCACCATGACCATGAAGTTTAAATCTAATAAATTAAATATTTTCTTCGTGTAAAGAAAAAACCCATCATATATTTGTCCTTTGACCAAATATCTCGATGCATGTTACCCATCGTAAATTATTTTTGGCTGACGTGGTAATAAGCACAGCTGTCATCTACGGAAGTGCCAAAAAAAATTGGGGCACAGAGAAATTACGTGAAACATCAAGGGTAATTTAGTCATCTAACTCTGCCCTGTCTACAATCGTTGCACCTTGCTAAAGACAAATCTTCGTATCATCATCCTCAATCAACGCCCATTTTACTGCTCTCTTGCACCTCACCATCCTTCCACCAATGCAACCAAACCCCACAACCACGACCACCGGAAAACAACCAATGTAATCCGCTTAACCACCCCACCTACCACCACATTGCTTTCTGACGACAACACCATGAAGATCTCATCCAAATCCATCTTGAGCCCAGGTCGAGCTGGGGTAGCTCGAGACCCACCAAACTCCCTCTCAACCTCGCTCAGTCGTAGGCTCAGAAACAGTGGCAGCATCAAGGGCGGCGCGTCGCCGGCGATGTTCCCCACCACCGCCAAAAAGAGAGGCAGTTTCGAGAACCCGGAACCCTCTTCACCTAAAGTCACCTGCATTGGTCAAGTTAGGGTGAAGAGCAAGAAAAAACAAGCGAAAAAGCTCAGAACATTATCAAGAAGACACAGCGCCGGCGAGGTTAGTTTCAGAAACTTAGAACACCCCCTCAACGGTTTTGCTTCAAAAACTCAAAATCTCAATGAAAGTTTAAATCTTGGCTCAAATGCTACTCATCAAAATCAAAATCAAGAATATTCGCCGCCGCAGAGGAGCTGGGTTCATTTTCCGGTGACAATTTGTGACGCTTTAAGAACACTTGGATCGGAGTTCAGCTGCTTATTTCCTTGCCGGAAAGACGAGAAGACGGTGTCGACACAAGAGGGTAACCGTCAAGGCTGTGCAGTGTTTGCACGGTGGCTAGTAGCGGTGCAGGACGGAGATGGAGGTGGTCAGAGAGACATCGAATTGGTTGTCGGAGAAGAAGAAGAAGAAGAAGAAGAAGAAGAAGAAGAAGAAATTGTTGTTAAGAAATCAAGACGACATGTGTTTGAAGATCTAGAGATTATAAACGACAGGATCGAAGGCCATAAAGACGAAGCAAGAGTAAGCATTTGCGTTCCACCAAAAAATGCTTTGTTGTTGATGAGATGCAGATCTGACCCCATGAAACTCGAAGCTCTCACACATCGATCTTGGGAACCAACTGTTGCTAAAAATGAAGAAGACGACGAAGAACTTGTTGACCATGAACATCAAATCGAACAAGATTTAAAGGATATTCAGCAAGTCTTGAGTGTGGATCAAGAACAAGAAACTGTACAACTTGATGAAGCTATTCAAGATGAAGAACAAGAAAATGTACAACAACATGAACCCATTCAAGATCAAGAACGTGACGTTGTACAACAAGTTGAAGCTATTCAAGATTATGAAAATGTACAACAAGATGAAGCTAATCGAGATCAAGAGCATGAAAATGTACAATACACTGGAGTGGGTCAAGATCAAGAAGAAGAAAGTATGTTTCTTGAATTTTTGTTTGAAGAAAATGTGAATCAAGATTTTGAGATTCAAGAACATGAAGTTGACTCTGGTATGGAGGAAGCTCAAGAAGAGGTTTCAACAATGGTTATGACTGAAGTTCCAGAGATCTCTGCAACCCATGAGGAAGAAATGGTCAGCAATGAAGATTTAGAGAGAGAAAGTGAGGTGAAAAAGGAGAGAGAAAGTGAGAGAGTGTTGCCGGATTGTTTGTTAATGATGATGTATGAGCCCAAGTTATCAATGGAGGTTTCAAAGGAGACATGGGTTTGCAGTACAGATTTCATCAGACGAAACTCGAATAAAAGAAAACCTCCACCGCCGCCGCCGCCGGTGGTAAAAAAGGATGGCGATGATGAATCGAGGTTTTGTTCTGCTGCTAATGCTATTGCCACCATAAACAATGTGATGAGGGTGGTCGACGGAGGACGCCAATCGTCGTTACAGCAGCCGGCGCGGTCATCTTGTTCATTACCGGCACCGCCGTCGATGGCGACGATGTTAGAGCAGAAACTAGCGGATGCGATGGGGTACGAACCGTTTGTGCTGACAAGGTGCAAGTCGGAGCCGATGAAAACGGCGGCGGCTAAGCTACTACCGGAGAGTTGCGTTTGGGAAAACAGGAAGTTGGAGCGGCTGAGCCGGGGTACATTTGGTGTCGGCGCAGCTGGGTTAGGGTTTTGAGTTAGTGCTTTGCATGCTTGTACATTTTTTTTCTGATTACTATTTAGTGGTGGTATCGTACAAGTCGGAATGGAAGTAGGAACTTGGATTGTACAAGTATGTTATGCATGCATCCATGATATGTGTGTGTGTTTACACAATTTTCTTGAATTGTAACCTGCATTTGTTCATTTGTTTTTGTGATCCTTGTCATAATTGTGAAATTACTTGAAATCCTGGCTTTCATAAATTTGTCATATCGTATTATATATATATAATACTGTCAATTCCTAAAAGCCTTTAGCAACATTAAAGTTGTTTCTCTTTCTTATTTGGCCACAGAGGTCTTCTCTTTTCTTATTTTGCATCGGAACTTCAGCTTTTGCTGATGATTATCTTCTTTTCCTCACTTGGAATCTTCTTTTCGTCAAGGTCGGTTGCCGCCTTTCTCCTCCAATACGGTTCGTTTGTGTTTTGTTTATATTCTTCTTTGCTTCTTTGCGTTACTATTTTGCTTTCGCGTCGGCGTCAAGAGGTTGCGGTGGTGAGGAGCATCGCCAGTGAGGGAGCACTGTTTCTCTCTAGAAGCAATTCAACACCACCATCAGCACCGTCTGCTCCGGTTCGTCTCCACCATCTCTTAGGGATGGTTTTCACCATTGCTCCTCTAAGCATCTCTCATTTAGATGTGCTCCATAATTTTTTTTTTCTGATTTTCTACGATTTTTGTCTGCCCTGTTAAAATCTACACCACCATCGGAGCACCATCAAAGAATCTCATCACTACTGCAGTAGTCACCGGCTTCTGATGAGGTAAGAGGATTGTATCGATGTGTTTTTTGACTGGGTGTTATTCTGATTTGTTCGTTTCATTTGAAAAAATTAGGGTTTCAGACACGTATATCTCCATCGGTGTGGAATCTCCGCTGCAACAAATCAGGTAGGATACAGGTATTTTTTTAATTTTACATTTCTATTCCGATTGCAATGTCGCACTCGACAAACAGTGAATTCCCGTCTGATTGCATCGATTGCTTGCGTTTCATACACATGCGTTTGATACTGTTCAGCCCTAATTTCTTCAAGTCTTTCGTTCTGCTTGACAAACTTTTAAGAGGTAAGTTATAAACTCTAAGTATAAATTGCTGAAATTACTTGGATTTTGTTGTCTGCCTGTGGAAATAACCTTTTCAATTTTTATTGTTACAAGATTACAAATCTGCCCTTCTTATATACCCTAATTATTTAATCCTCTATTTCAGATAGTTCATGTTGAAGAGGTTAACAATTTTCAGCCAATTCGTATTGTTAAATACAGAGTGAACACTGTCTTTCCGGCTACCATCGCTTGAATGCCCCTGTTTTCAATCAGGTTATTTTTTTCTCCGATCCTCAAATTTGTCCGGTTGTCGCGCACGATTCTTCCTACTTCTCTTATTCCCCATCCTTGAGGTAAAAACCGTAACTTTTTAAGTTGATTTCCAGCTTTTGTTTGAAGTTTTAAAGGCCTGTTGATTCATTTACGCTTTCTGATTAAAGGCATTTGCTAAAGGGTGAACTGGTCAATGGCGTTATTAAGTTCTGGCCTTCTATATCTGTCCCTTTTTTGTCCAAAAGAAACAGCCAAGGACACACTCATCCAGACATTCATTTTTTTCTGTGGTTACTCTGTTTCTTCAAAAGCCAATCAGGTACTAAAAGAAAAAGTTAATCTGCCCTTTGATCCTTTTAATCTTATAGAGATTATGATAAGGCTTTATGGCTAAGTGTTTGGCTGTCAAACCAACAAATAATGGGATAAAATAATATTAATAAAGCTCAAGTCATTGCTATTTCTTATACTAAAGATAGTATAGAGTAAGCAGGGTCGGTCCACAGGAATACATGACTTCTTATCTTGCCATATTTTCACACATAATACAAATAATATTAAAATGGGGGATTGTGTTTGAACTTGAATTAAACTTCATAAATAAGAAAGATTGATAACAAAACGCAGTAAAAGAAGTACATTTCCGATTCTGACTCTTATACATGTATTATGTTGAAAGATGTAATATGATTATAACTCATGTTCAATCTAGGTTGGTAAGTTAGATATTAATAAACTCTAATATCCAAATTGGCAAAAGTATTTTATTCAAAACAAGCTCTTCAAATAAAACTTCATTTAATTGATTCAATTCAAATAAGTTCTTGCATCAAATCATTAAATGACATTAAGTTTTTGCACTAATTACCAACAATGTTTAACATTCCTCTTAAGCTTGGGAATATAAACATTTAATCTTTGATTGCACTAATTTTGATCTAATTACAACCAAGTAAGTGTGTGTTACTAACATCAAATCATAAAACATATACGAATTTCATAATTTGATTAACTAGATTGATAAGAACCCTAGTTCATTGATCAAGTGAAAAAGAGAACTAACCAAACACATTATTAAGATCAAATCAAAGATTACTAGATGTTAAACACAAATCAAGTTCAAGTTACAACCTAACAACACATACTTAAGAATTCAGATTCGGAAATGATAATGAAATCAACCACACATGTCTAGGTTAAACTACAAATCAAACAAGTTCAAACTTCAAATTGACTTACAAAAAGGAAATTAAAGTGTTTCCAAGTGTTAATCTACTTCCAAAAGCTCTGAAAATCGCCTTGTCCCTGCCCAAAATCCGACCTAACCTCCAACAAAACTGATTGTCCCCATTAAATGATAGTAAAACTACTTTAAAAACTGTCGAGACGTTTACACGGCCCGTGTAAATTAAAGGGTGCCATTTACACGACCGTGTAAACAAGAAAAGAAGAATGCTTTTGCATATGCGTTTACACGCCCCGTGTAAATTATAAGCCATCATTTACACGGCCGTGTAAATGTCTGAAAGGCTCAAATCTTCATTTCTTCATTCTCTCTCTCTTCAATGCTCCAAAACTTTTGAAACTTTGTCTCCAACTCTTTTTAACTTCCTCCATCAAGATCCAACCTTCAAAAGTCCCTGAAATATCATAAAAGTGTGTGAATGGAATTGCATCATGAAAAATCCCGAAAAATATGCAAAATGCATGAGTTTAAACCTAAATGCAATGCACTTTTATGAACTAAAACTACAAAATGAATGCATGAAATGCATCTAACACTAAGCAATTATGTCGTTTCTTTTAGATTCATGTTAATTTGATAGCTAAGCGATTATGGCTAAGCAATTATGTCGTTTTTTTTTTGTTTAAACAAATTTTCAAGTTATTTTTGGCTCTGATTTTTGCGTGGAGAATGTTCACGGGGCATCAAAGCACGAAATAGAAACAACGCAGGAGGCGGAAATATAGGTGTTGATTCTCCTTTTTAATATGATGGAATTAAAAAAACAATGGAAACGAATGAACCATTCCATTTCATTGTCATGTTCACTAGGCTAAAAGGAATGAAATTAGTCATTTATATGATATTTTTTACTTTGTTATGTTTAATTATAAAAAGAAATGAAATTAAATTGATAAATAAAGAAAAAATGTGATATTATTATAATCCAATTGTTGTTGAAACCCAAATCGATATCCTCAAATGGAATGTCTTTGAAAAACAGAACTAAAATGCTTGGGTGTATGTCCATGTTTAATTTTTTGACAGCTTCTAATATGTTCTTAGAGTAAACTACAGTTTCGATCCCTGATAATAATTGGTTTTTGCAGTTTTGGTTCTTATTTGAAGTTTTGAAATATTTTTCATCTTTTTTCCAAATAACATGACCATATTTATGAGACCAATATTGAAAAAACTAACCATATTCATCGATGAAAAGCAGTCATTCTACTTGGAATTGACCAAAAATATTAAAAAAACCTCAAACAAGGACCACTATTGCAGCATTTTGTTTCCAAAAAGGTTTTCTTTGCAATTTTCGTCTGTTACAGGTATGCAATAGTACATTCAGTCCAACAGTAAGTAACTATTGCAGCATAGTGTTCCTCTGTTACACGTATGCAATAGTACATTTATCTTCTTCATTCCTTTCCTTTTTTTGTTCTTTTTTTCAATTTTAGTTTTTTTTTTTTTTTTTTTTTTTTTTTTTTTTTTTGTGCATCAACACTGTATTACCTAATTGAACACCAACATTAACGCACTGCAATCTGTCGATCTTTACTAAATTATCGTATTATTATTTCTAATATTAGTTATTATAATTATATTAAATTAGAAATTATTATTGATTGTTGCAGGATAGACAAATTGATTATGGGGAATTTGTTGCAACAATGAGGAAGGGTAATGGTGGAATTGGGAGGAGAAAGGCGGCAACCGACCTTGACGAAAAGAAGATAAACACGAATAAGGACAGACTGAACAAATCCTTGATCCTTTCGTTGTCCCAGTATTTGAATTGCATCACCCTTATAAGTTAACCACAAAGAAGGAACTAAAACACAGAAAATATCCAAAAAAAAAAAGCAAAAAACTACAATGGAATTTAATAACTTACATTCTTGTCAACAGCTAAGAACCATGTTTCCTGATTCCTTATTTGTGGGGTCCACATGCGTAATATTCGAACCTAAAAAAAATCAAAAAACACGTATGGGCAGTAATTGGATCTTTAATTCTTTATTATTAGGAGGTGATTAGGTGATTTTTCAAGTAAAGGGCATTTTGGTCAAAACTGAAAAATACCGGACATAATAGATAGATAATATATTGTATATAGACAACATACGCATTACAGCCTTAATCTGAATGAACATGGTGTAACCCATACAAATGTAGGCAATGTACTTTTTTGAATTAATTAGAGGAATGGAATGTTAAATATGAAAGGAGAATACAAACGTGTGATTAGGCCATTTTATTTATTTATGTCAGTTTCTGTTAACTTTTCTTATGTGATTCTTTACTTATTTTACCATGTGATTGAATTTGCATGAGCAGATTTGCGCTTGGAATGGAAAGGAAATCATCTTCAAGCAAACTAAATATTTGTTTCCATATAATAGTGTCTCTTAGTGCGAAATTGATGGAATGAAAAAGATTTTCATTTTTCTTGCATTTTCCCCAAAATTGAATCGAAAGGTATTCATCAGTTTGTTAATTATATTCCTAATGCAACTATATATTTTATATTAATTTTAATTGTGGAGTGAATAAAACTATTTGTAGTTTATCAACATACTATGCATATGTAAGCTTTCAAGGTCATATTTCTTCTTCTTTTTTAACTCTTCACATTTTTTTTTTTTTAAATTTTTTTAAATTTTATATACTATTTTCTAACAATATTATAAAGAATTGATTGAACATTGTAATCTCATGTTTGTATAATTTCAGAAAGATAACTTCCAACTACAACAGCCACACCAGAAGATTGGATTAAACGGATACAGTTGCTATTTGGGCAAAATCGGGAAAAAAAATTCGGCTATGTTTCAGATATATCCTTCTCAAATAATGCATGTTCAATGTAGATACTACTAGAACAAATTACTCTACCCCTACTACTTTTTTATCGTATAATAGTGGAGATTAAACAGCTTCAAGGGCAAGATGGTCATTACAACAGGTCAAAATCGAACCATATGAGTGTTTTTGCAGTTTACTATTAATTTATTAACGATTTCTGAAGTTTTTTTTTTTTTTTTTTTTCAGTTTTTGGATACGGACAACCATTGAAACATAGGTCATTACAACAGGTCAAAATCGAACCATATGAGTGTTTTTGCAGTTTACTATTAATTTATTAACGATTTCTTAAGTTTTTTTTTTTTTTTTTTTTTCAGTTTTTGGATACGGACAACCATTGAAACATATAGTCCAAGGGAAATCATGCAACCATTGAAACATATAGTCCAAGGGAAATCATGCATCAGTACTCAGATTACACACATATATATTAGTACTCAGATTACACACATATATATATTGGCTCTGCAATTACATTAATGCAAAAAAATAGCAACATACTTATATTTATTTGTGTTCTATGTCACCCTACTTTCATTACTTTCTATTACGACATTGTATTGTTTTATTGTAGGGGCAATTTGGTATAATGGGATTTAACGAAATTTATAATTAATTTATATTAATTATATACAAATAAATAATATTCTATTATAATTTTATAATACATAATATTTAGAACTATCGTAATAACAATATATATAATAATACTAAATAATAGTAGTATTTGTTAAAAGTATTTGACAATTCATATAAGTTATAATCTTTGTTGGGGTCCTTTGGATCACCTGAAACAAGAAGCAAAAAAGTATGTTACTTTTATTGTATGTGTTTTTATTTTACGATTTATATTTTATGGAAGTGCATTTGATGTGTTTGTGGTTGTGATGCAGGGCTGATTTTAAAGGAGCCAGTATGAGTCGACAGAAGTTTGGGAGTGGAAGAGCTGTTGAAACTTCTCTTTCATCATCTCCTTCATTGAAAGGGAAAAGAGATGTGATGGCTAAACATTCAGGTACACTTCCTTCACTTAAAGGAATAGCAATTAGCTTTGTATATATCATCCTCCTTACAATTCTTCTTTCTATAGCATTAATTCTTTACTTGTGTTTTTGGTTTTTGCAGAGGCAATGGACTTCGGAGATTGGTGCAAAAATGAATGTGTGAAGCTTCTTGGATCCAAAGGAGGTCCTCCTGTATGTCGAATATGTCTTCATTAATATGGATACGAGGTTTGTGGGTTGTTGGCTAATGTTTTGACTTTTATCAGAAGAGGTTTTTGCTGACAAGAGAAAAAAAACGAACACAGCGCCAACGGCGCGCATGATTCCCCTCTAGTTAATATAAAGTGTCAAGTCCATATCAAACACTAAATTATTAAATGAGAAATTTCGAGAAATAACCAAAAAGAATGGTTGTTTCGAAGAAAATGACCATGTAAATGCGGATCTTGGTTTTTTTAATTTTTTTTCGTTTTTTTAATTTTTGTTTTCGTTTATTAATATTATTATTTTTTTAATCACATAATGTATTATGTGATTATTATGTAAAAAAATTTTGTTTTAGTTTTTCTTTTTTCTTATTTAATTATCCGTTTAAAAAAGCTGTGTGTTTAATAAAAATTATACAAATATTCCATGTTTTATATAAAATTACACACACCGGTATTCTGAATAATAAACATACTTTAAGTAGGTTACAAAACATACTTTAGAAAACATAAACATACAACCTTCGTAATAAACATACTTTGAAATAAACTTCATTCATTCAAATAGAACCACGAAAACTTTGATCTATTACAACCTTCATAATAAACATACTTTGAAATAAACTTCATTCATTCAAATCGAACCACGAAAACTTTGATCTGCAGAAGTCCGGGTAAGGAGTTTTTGACACATCACTTAGCCACGTAAGAACTGTTTTCTGCGGATCAGTGTACACCTCTGCGGATCAGTGTACACCTCTGCATAACTGTTAGGGAATACGCATAACTGTTTTCTGCGGATCAGTGTGCACCTCTGCGGATCAATGTACACCTCTGCATAACTGTTAGGGAATACGCATAACTGTTTTCTGCGAATCAGTGTACACCTCTGCGGATCTGTTATAGAAGTTATAGACGTATTTAAGTGGGTTTTTGTGAGTTTGTGAGTTTCAATTACCAGTAGAAGTTGTTTTTTCATTGTGTTTGTGGAGAGTGATTTGTAAAATGAATTTTATTATTTTGTGTACGGGAGGGTCATGACAGTTAGTTAACGGAGATGAGGTTTACGTTACAAATAATGTGAAAAAGTATGGTTTAGATCTTCCTCCTAACATTGACCATGAAATGTTATTACAAATGGTTAGAAGTAAGGCAGGTGTGTTAAATAGTCATATATGTTTGTCTTTTAAACACCCGGAGTTAGGGTATGTCATGGAGCTTGGAGATGAAACTGATGTATTTCAATTGAGACATGTAATGTCTGAATCAAAGAAGACGGTGCATTTGTATTTAATGATGGTAGGTGAAGAAGCTGAAGAACAAGCAGTGGTTAACAACCAGTTTAATCCAACAAAAACTAATAGAGGTAGTAAAGAAAGCCAATTTGATGGAAATCGTTCAAGGGGAAGAGGAAATGAAGTGCCAGTGAGTTATGAAAAAAAAGTTTCGGTTAATGATAAATTTGTATCTGATAATGATACTTTTGTATCAGATAATGATAAAGAAGCAAAAGTGGGCATGACTGAATTACAACGTCAAAATTTGTTCGAGTTTGGAGAAGTTCCTAAAATTGATGATCGAAGATGTGAGGAAAAATCAAATGAAGGGTGGTCGGATGATGAGTACACGCAACGAAAAACTTCTTTTAATCCATGGTATTGTATTCCTTCTATTCCTGATTGTCCAGAACCTATTCTTGAACCTGGACCATTTCACAGTTTAGGTCCGAATGATAAATTAATTGTCAATCAAACCTATAACACCCAAAAAGACCTAGCATTTGCTATTAAATTCAAAGCCATTAGAGAAAAGTTTCAGATAAAGGTTCAAAGATCTTCAAAATCTCGGTGCCAGGTTGTTTGTATGCAAGAAAACTGTCATTGGCGTTTATACGTATCTCTCATTAAAGGAACAGAAATGTTTGAAATTAAGACGTTTAATGACGAGCATACATGTTCTTCATTGCTTATACACCCAAATCATAGGCAAGAAAATAGCGAAGTTTTGGGAACCATAATACATGACATTATGGGTCAATGAAGTTTGAGAGTTTGGAGGCCTAATGATATAATTAGAGATATGAATGCTTTGCTACAAATAAATATGAGTTATTCACAAGTGTGACATGCTAGAGAATTTGCTTTGGGATTGATGATGGGCCCCCCCGAAGAAAGTTTCTCCAAACTTCCAGTTTATTTTCACAATCTGAAGAAACATAATCCTGGTACTGTGGCGTACATAAAAACTGATTCGGAGGATCGTTTTGAGTATTGCTTTTTCGCTATTGGATGCGCGGTAATATATTTTTAAATATATTTGTTATTTTCTTAAATGTTTATAAACAAATTATATTGTTGATATATTAATGGTTTTTATATTGTTGTTGCAGATACCTGCTTTCAGAGAGTGTTGTAGAAAAGTTATTATTATGGATGATGCTCATTTTAATGGAAAGTACAAAGGAACCATCTTGCATGCAGTAGCCATGGATGACAACAATCAGATCTTGCCTATTGGGTATGGAATTTGCCCAAAAGAGACTACAGATTCTTGGACATGGTTTCTTGAAAAACTACATGAATGCATTGATGATGTGGAAGGTCTGACAATGATCACAGATAGGGCACCCGCAATTGCTGTAAGTATTCAAAATGTTTTTCCAAATGCTCAACATGGATTGTGTGGTTTTCATCTAATAGAAAACATAGTCCACACCTTTGGAAAAAACAAAAAAAACAGCAATTTTGTTTTGGAAGCTGGTTAGAGCTTACAAAACCACAGAGTTTGAATTCTATTGGCGGAGACTTCGTAATATAAGAGATGATGTAGCGACATATCTCAGTCAAATTTCACGTGAGAAATGGACCAGAGCGTATTGCCCTACCATGAGGTATGATTATATGACCTCAAATAGTGCGGAGTCCATGAATGATGTATCAAATAAAGCAAAGAAGTTGCCTATATTACCACTTATTGAGTTCTTTCGCGCACTTACGCAGAAATGGCTTTACAAACGGCGGATGGCTGCAGGTATGATTATGTTTAATTTTAAATTATATGATAAATGTCATATATAATAATATATGTTTGTTTTAACAGAAAAAAATACAACAATACTTACGAAGTGGGCCGAAGATATGGTTAAAAAAAATAAAGAGGGGATTCAAGGATGGTCGGTATCCGGTGTTGACAATACAACATATCAAGTGCATGACTTCAAAAGTGGCGACATAGTGAATTTGAGGGAAAAGACTTGTTCTTGCAGATATTGGCAACTAACTGGTTTGCTATGTGGTCATGTGATAATGGTTTTAACGTACTTGAAAAATGATCACTGTGGGCATATGACTATAGATGTTTATAAAATTTAAACATATCGAAGAACGTACGAGCAGACCGTATACCCTCTTTCAGAACTTAGTGATTGGGAGGTTCCGGATGACCTTATGGTTGTTAACCCTCCTGTGATGGAAATATGTCAAGTCGGTAGACCAAAAAACACCAATCGTATTCCCTCTCAAGGTGAGGAACCAAAAATAAGAAAGTGTAGTAGATGCAATAGCACAACTCATAATGCAAGGACATGTAAGGAAATTGTTTCAAAAAAACAAAGTAAAAGTAAAAAACGTACTGGGGCGTCAGGGAGTGGGACAAAAGCGACAGAAAAGCAACCGAAGCAAGCGACCGAAAACCAATGGCAGCATGAGCCAGAGAACCAATGGACGCAACATACCGAACAACAATGGTAGCAGCAGCCAGACAACTAATGGACACAACAGACCGAACATCAATGGTAACATCAGCCAGACAACCAATGGACACAATAGACCGAACATCAATGGCAGCAGGAGCCACATAACCAATGGACGCAAGGGACCGAATACCAACCACATATGATGCAAGGGACCGAATACCAACCACATAAAGAGCCACAGAACCAATGGCAGGGTTGCACCGAGTACCAATGGCAGCAAGAGCCAGATAACCAATGGACGCAAGCGACAGTAAACCTAGGGACACAAGCAACAGAAAACCTATTGACGGAATACGAAAACGGATCAACGTTTCCGTGGTTCGATTTGAATGAATGAAGTTTATTTCAAAGTATGTTTATTATGAATATTGTATGTTTATGTTTTCTAAAGTATGTTTTGTAACCTACTTAAAGTATGTTTATTATTCAAAATACCGGTGTGTGTAATTTTATATAAAACATGGAATATTTGAATAATTTTTATTAAACACACAGCTTTTTTAAACGGGTAATTAAATAAGAAAAAGGAAAAACGAAAACAATTTTTTTTACATAATAATCACATAATACCTTATGTGATTAAAAAAAATAATAATATTAATAAACAAAAACAAAAAAAAAACGAAAAAAAAAAAACCAAGATCCACAGAGGTGTTCATAGTTCCGCAGAGGTGTTTATGGTTCCGCAGAACCCCCTCTGCACTTGTGGTCATTTTCCAAAATCCTCATTTACATGGTCATTTTCTTCAAAACAACCATTATTTTTGGTTATTTCTCGAAATTTCTCTTATTAAATTTATCCTAAATCTAGTTATTAAATTTGTAAAATTTAACTATAACTTTTTTTTATTCAAATTGGTGTTTATGATCTATGATATAGCAATGGTAGCAAGTATCTGTTTTGAACAAAAATAACAAGTTTGGTGTGTTACAAGTTAAACAAAATTTAGTGTTTATGTTGACACATTTAATGATATAATTCTAATGCAAGATTCAATGTTTTTTTTTCAAATATATTTTAAAAACAAATATAAAATATGATCATTTTTATGTCTATTTTTCTTTTTATTTAAACATGATAATAAATACACGAATTTACTAATATAAAAAACAATAATTTACTCAACTTCAAAAATAAAATTTGCATCAATATCAATATGTAAATGTCTTGCATTTTGACCACCAAACGACCTTAAAGTCAATGTTTGACCGATCACATTTATAAAAGTAGTATTCACCATGGTTGTCAAAATCGCGATCCTGATCGTAGGATCATACGATCCTACGATCCTGGGTATGAAAAACGATCTGGATTGTAAATGGATCGTATCTGGGGTAGGATCGAGATCCGATCCGATCCTACCTTCCCTTGATTTTTTATTATTATTATTTTTTTACCACTTTATGTCTTTTACCCTTTACCAATTACCATTTATCATTTTGTGTTGTGACTTATGACTAATATTTTAAAGTTTTTATAACTTTTGAACGGAAAATTGAATGTTTGAAATATTTTTCATGATTAAAAATTAGAAATTAAAATTATATTTTATTTTGTGGGATCTTAGGATCCCGATCCCGATCTTACGATCCCGATCTTGTAAACCCAAAAATGATCCTACGTAGGATCCCGATATTAACAACCTTGGTATTCACGATTCATCATTTATCTATATGCCCAAGAAAATCTAAAGTTCTACACAAAATAATTCACTCTTCAAACTCCTTCAAAATTTATTAAACTTTCATCGTATATCTTTGCTATTACATTGTTAACATTTTTTTTAATCAGATATATCAATTTTATATATACACATTAAAAGAATGTGATCCTTGACGATCAATGTGATTTGCAATGTATCGCAAACAAGTAATAGAAAAGGGTTAAACGTCTATTTCAATGGCATTTTACAAACTAAACAAAGTTTGGTGGCTAAACGAACACAAATTCAATAGTTCAAGTCTAATTTCGATCTTGGCCCCAATATAAACAAGTTGAGGGCATAACAATCCTGTCTAACAATTTCTAAATGTCGGGAAAATGACTTATATGGGTAACTATGTTTCAAAATCGTTCAAAAAATATCATTCAAGTTTGGTGTGTTCAAAAAACACCATCCAAGTAATGCATTTGTATAAAAAACACCAACGAAGTACATTCTTTGTTCAAATTTGACCTTTGGTAACCGGTAATTACCGGTAAAAAATAAGTAAAGGAAAAAAAACAATAGGAAATGACTCAAAGAGGTAACTATGTTTCAAAATCGTTCAAAAAACACCATCTAAGTTTGGTATGTTCAAAAAACACCATCCAAGTAAACTTTTTGTACAAAAAACACCAACAAACTATATGTTTTGTTCAAATATTACCCACCGGTAATTGGTTCTTACAGGTTAAATGATAACTTGGCTTAACTATTATGACATGACATAATAATGATTGACAAAACAATAAATGATATATTCCTCCTTTAAAAACCGATTTAGGGTTTCTTCATGAACGAATGACTTCTTCTTCTCCTATGATTGCTCTTCTTCTTCTAAAGTGATGATCTCGAACTCAAGTCCAAAACCCTAACTCTTAACTTAAGGCAAAAAGGGCTCCTTTACCCCTGCCTCAATGGGCCTCCCTCCCCCTAAGGCCCAAATCCATAAAAAGCCCAAAAAGGCATCCAAGCCCAACATGGCCTTAAGCCTAAAAAATGACCTGCTACAATCAGGTGGGCCCGATGCTTAACTTAAACAAGTTCATTCATACGCCCAACATATGTTGAAGCCTCTGCGATCTAGACTTTATGCAAGTACGCTCGGCGTACTCCTACGTAAGCCCATCGTACTCGGCTAGGCTCAAGAACCGCCAATCTTCCAAAGGCCATAACTTCTTCATTCTAAGTCCAATTTCGTTCTTTATATCCACGTGAAGGAAATGAGAAGCTCTACAATACTATCAACTCTCCCTTGCCATAAAACTTTTCTAACATAAACCCAAACTTCATAAAGGCTCGAACTGATACTTACTGATATGCCCTTGGGCTCAAACACAAACCGAACACTCGGTCCCTACTCGGTTGGACCTTGGAATGACGAAATCTAATTTAGCATTAAGGTAACACTAAGAATTGCAATCTGAAGGCCATAACCCTCGGTATGGCTGTCCGATGCCTAAATTAGCTCCCGTAGATATAAAGAATGACGAAATCACACTTAGAATGAAGAAGTTATGGCCTTCGGAAGATTGGCGGTTCTTGACCCTAGCCGAGTACGTTGGGCGTACGCTAGGAGTACGCCGGGCGTACTGGCTCGACATCCGGATATGATGGGACTATACACAGACTTGTTTAAGTTAGGCCTCGGGCCCACCTGATTGTAGCAGGTCATTTTTTGGCTAAGGCCATGTTGGGGGCTCTTGGGCCATATTAGGCCTTAGATGCCTTGTAGTTGGGCTTGGATGCCTTTTTGGGCTTTTTATGGATTTGGGCCTTAGGGGGGAGGGAGGTCCATTGAGGCAGGGGTAAAGGAGCCCTTTTTGCCTTAAGTTAAGAATTAGGGTTTTGGACTTGAGTTCGAGATCATCACCTTAGAAGAAGACGAGCAATCATAGGAGAATAATAAGTCATTCGTTCATGAAGAAACCCTAAATCGGTTTTTAAAGGAGGAATATATCATTTATTGTTTTGTCAATCATTATTATGTCATGTCATAATAGTTAAGCCAAGTTATCATTTAACCTATAAAAACCAGTTACCGGTGGGTAATATTTGAACAAAACATATAGTTTGTTGGTGTTTTTTGTACAAAAAGTTTACTTGGATGGTGTTTTTTGAACATACCAAACTTAGATGGTGTTTTTTGAACGATTTTGAAACATAGTTACCTCTTTGAGTCATTTCCTATTGTTTTTTTTCCTTTACTTATTTTTTACCGGTAATTGCCGGTTACCAAAGGTCAAATTTGAACAAAGAATGTACTTCGTTGGTGTTTTTTATACAAATGCATTACTTGGATGGTGTTTTTTGAACACACCAAACTTGAATGATATTTTTTGAACGATTTTGAAACATAGTTACCCATATAAGTCATTTTCCCCTAAATGTCATTTTAGTAAATGTCTATTTTCGATATCTTCACTAGTCCAATATCATACATTATTACAAAACTTAGTATTCTTTTTGCAACCTTTTAAAAATATATTATAATAATACTGTTTTTAAATCATATTTGACATATTAACAATAAACTTTAAATATGAACAAAATAATAGATGCAACTAATTTTGATCTGTTAAAAAAGTATAGATAGATGCAAGAAATAACAAATATTTGCATTATACATTCATTTATTTCCGTTATAGCATTATGCTTCTATTTTGTTTTTTTCATTATGGCATTATACCTATTATACCTTAAAAGATCCACCCAATTATAACATTATGCTTTCATTTATTTTTCTTATTAAGACATTCTACTTTTGAAAAATCTATATAAAAGTTGCTTGGATTTTAATAACATTGCTTATAATTAGATGAATTCTTCTAAGTACAATGCTATGGTAAAAAAGACATGAATATACGATGCTATAATAAAAAATAATAAAAAACCCCAACAAAAGTACATTGCTATTATTTGCATTTACCCAACCCACCTGACTCATTTGTGATATTGGACCAATGTTGTCAAAATTAATGATATATAACAATGAAAAATATGGTATAGACAGAAGCTACAAACAAAATTCAAATACTATTATCTCATTGTTGCCTGCTTTGATCTTCATCATTTATGTTTGTTTCAGTCTGATTGGAGTTTGATTGTGTTTCTTCCTTGTTCTGAATTTTTTCACTTGGAGAATCTCCCATTATTGAGTTGAGACCGAGTTGACCCGAGTAGAGTATTAACCCTACTGCATTGATGCCAAAAACAAATGTGGCAAGGTAGCATATACCATTTATAATAGTCCTACATGCATCAAATACAAACATCTTTTTAGCATTTTAATCATCTTGAAACTTATAAGTCATGGAAAGAGGAGATGGATGTACAATTGTACATTTACCTTATGGTTATAGTGATTTGTCGGACCTGTAAGGCAAAAGATTTTGTTATAATAATTTGAGCAGAAAGATGACAAACAAATGTAAAATTACAAAAAGAAATTAAGTAGAAATCAAATTTCCCAGTTAAACAATACTAGAATTATGATTTATGAAGCAGTGAAGGATTGATTCATACCGAAAAATTATCAGAAATGGTTTGACGATTCAGAGAAGCTTCAATGGTGGTGGTGAATTTATAAAGAATAATTGCAATAATTCCGGCAGATAAACCTCCCAGCAACGCCTGAAGAGGCGACGGAGGAGCATTTGCCTCAACCGGCGTCATTGCTTTCAAACTCTCTAGTGCCTCCTCCTTCAACGTCTTTTTAGTTTCTGTTCCTGTAGACCTAAATTTCTAATCCATAGATAAAATTCTCAATTCAATCATTGCTAATACTCGCATATAACTTCAATAGGTTCAATTGCGCATCATAATTAGGGTTTACACAAATCAAACCCCTGTGATTGCACTAATACATGAGCTAGATGCTAAATTGTGACGATAAGTTGAGAACGCATTCAAGTGTGTGTGTGTGTGTGTGAGAGAGAGAGAGAGTATGAACCAGTTCTTTGGCGCGCTTTGCACGGCGACGGAGGGACCGAAAGAGGAAGATGGAGACGGCGCCGGTGAGGAGAACGCTGGTGGCGACTTGGAGAGTGGTAGGGTCATCGTCGGTGGAGATAAATGACGGTATAGAGAAGGGGAGTTCGATGGGTCCATCTTCAGGCAAGGCCGAATTGGGGAGTTGAGCTAGCAATGGGGCAAGAGGCCTGGTCGAATATTGTTGTGAAAGAGAGTAGGGTTTTTTAGATACTCTGAGGAAACGGCTATTCGGAAGGAGGGAGAAAGGAGGGAGGAGAACGGCGGAGGAGGAGGAGAGGAGGAGGTGGGGTGCGGAATGCAACATCGGTGGTTCCGGTGGTGGTTGATTGAAGCGCGATATCTGAATTTGGATAGATTAATAAAATAATAAATGTATTTGTAATACAATACTTTATATTATATCATCTGTTTTATAAAATAAAAGTTTGTATATTTTACAAAAAAAAAATGACAAAACACATTAGGTAACAATTAACTTGGGTATGATAGTATTTATAAGGAAAAAAGTATTCAATAAAATAATCTTATTTTGAAAATCAACTACATTTATAGGGAAATCAATTAGAAAGTCTTTATGTTTAAGCCTCATAATCGATTTAATCTTTATTTTTTAGTCAATTAAGTTCAAAAAAATGAAAATTATATTCATTTTGACAATTTTATTCGGTCAACAGGTCATTTAATTTTGAAAAATTACATTTTTGGCCAATATTTTTAAATTTATTACAAATTTGTTCTAAAATTTACATATTTGACCTAGATTTAAATTTTATTACAAATTTGGTCAAAAATTTACATTTTTGGCCAAGATTTTAAAATTTATTATAAATTTGATCCAAAATTTACATTTTTGTTTTGAATATGTTTTTTTTTGCTTTATAAAATTATATTTATTTAAAAAAACATATTTTCACATAAAAATACTTTCTTTTTCTATATAATTAAAAAAACATTTTTGTATGGGAAATACGCCTTTATAAAATTAGGTATTTATTAAGTGCATATATATATATATATATATATATATATATATATATATATATATATATATATATATATATATACAAAATTGTTTTTAAAAAAAAATATATACACACGTATTTATTAAAAAAACATACAAACACCTATTTTATAATAAATTCATTTGTATACAAACACGTTTTTGTAAAAAAAATGTATACAAACACGTATTTTACAAAAATAATTATATACAAACACGTTTTTATAAAAAAAAATATATATTAATACGCTTTTATAAAAAAATATATCGAAACACGTTTTTATAAAAGAAATGTATAAAACATATATTTTTGTGCATATAAATACAAAAGTATATACAAATATGCTTACAATAAATTAAATATGTGTTTGTATATAATTTTTTTCTTTACAAAATTGTGTTCGGATACATTTTCATAAAATATAAGTGTTTGTATATATGTTTGTAAAATACATGTTTGTATACAAATACATTTATTGTAAAATAGATGTTTGCATATTTTTTTTTATAAAATATGCGTGTATATATTTTTATATAAAAAAAATATGGATTTGCATATATATATATATATATATATATATATATATATATATATATATATATATATATATATATATATATATATATACTTATTAAATACCTAATTTTATAAATACATATTTTGCATACAAAAATCTCCTTTAAAAAATTATATTGAAAAAGAAGGGTTTTTATGTGAAAATATTTTTTTGTATAATTATGATTTTTATAAAGAAAAAACATATTCGAAACAAAATTTTGAAAAAAGATGTAAAAAACAAAATTTAGGATGAATTTGTAACAAAATTTTTAAATCTAGGCCAAAAATGTAATATTTTGAATAAATTTGTTATAAAATTTAAAATCTGGCCCAAAAGTATAAAGTTTTGATCAAATTTTTAATAAAATTTAAAATCTGGGTCAAAAATGTAATTTTTAAAAGTTCGACGACCTGTTAACAGGGTAAAAGGTTCAAAAATGAATTCAATTTCCGGTTTTTGGGACTTAATTAACTAAAAAAAAGATGAAAAGTAAATCGATTATGAGGCCTAAACATAAACATAATGATTTTTTAGTAGATTTCTCACACCCATTTGATCAAAACTTCATTTTTCTATCGCAAAATGACCGTTAACTTTGTTAAAATAGGTTTCTAAAATCCAAAAACAACATTTTCTGACAAAACCGAAAGGGTGATACGTACATAATATATTTTAGTCAAACACAACAAATTATATTTTATATATTGTACAGTATAATCGTCTAAAACATAAATTGTTATGTATTACAAAAAATTATTGCCCAAAACGAAATCCCAAATTATATGTACTCATTTCAAGAGTTTAATGCCTTGCCTTAACTACCATATTATGATTTGAGAAAACTAATTTGTTACATATCTATGACAAATTTATTGTTCGCAAAAAGTTTACAAACGATTAAAAGTAAATATCTATATATTTCTGAAGACAAAACTCACAGCTTTCTTATATCTAATTTTTATATTTCTGAAGTCTCTTATATTGTTAGGATGATGTTAGCTTTGTATATATGTTGACTTCTTTTGTTCGCAATATATTTATTACGGTGACAATATTCACTTTGAGGTGGCAAACTGCACTAGATGATGGATCGACTATATTTTTACGGTTGTATTGTAACATTCGGTAATTAGGGTAGAAATTTTAATAAGTAAATATTATATTTAAGTATAAATTAAATTTTGTAAGTATTATTGTAGTTGTCATATTTAATTTAGAAGGATGTATGGTTTTAAGAGAAGAGTGCAATGTTTGTGATTAACCTTTATTAACATTTAACATTACTATGGACTAATAATATAAACCAATGTTTTAAAAACCGGTTTGAACCGGACGGTCGAACCGGTTGGACCGAGAATCGGGGGAGGGAGCGGTTCAACTATCATCGATTTTACGCCGATTTCTGAACCGGATTAAACCGGCCGGTTTTTTGAAAAACCTGGTTGAACTGGTCAAAATAAACCGGTTGAACCGAATAAAAATACATGGAAAAGAATCATTTGCATAATAAACTTTAGTGATTTTTTTAAAAATCTATTTAGTTTTCTCAAAACAAAAACATATGGTAAATGTTATAAAGTTTTTTGATGTGTTTATATTAATCTAAAACTATATTTTGTTTCGGTATTATATATATATATATATATATATATATATATATATATATATATATATATATATATATATATATATATATATATATATATATATATTTACGTATATGAATTGATGTAAAACACAAAAATATATGGTTTGTATTATTTTAATGTATTTGGATTGATCCACAACTTATTTTTATATGTATTTATAATATTTGAACCTGTAAACGTCAAATTCATGATTTATATATGTATGTATGTATGTATAGGAAAATTAGAAAAAAAGATGAAAATTTTAGAAACCGGTTAACCTGGCGGTGAGTGAGTCCAGCATAATGAAAGTGTATTCTAGTAGAATACACTCTCTTTCTTCATATTCCATTCAACTTTATTGTATTTTAAGTGAGTGAGTCCTGAAACAAAATACGAATTCATATATAAAAAACCTAGATGCGAATTCATTCTGAAAGAATGTTATTGCTGACATTAATGACGAATTTAATTAGTTTCCATAAAAAGAGAATTATAATTATGGATATCATTTAATATACATATAATTATGGAAATCATTTAATATCTATATTTATTTTATTAAATAATTATTTAATTTACTAAATTTCTATTGGTGCATTCTAACACACAATAAATGTAAGATACAAAATAACATAGCCCTATATATATATATATATATATATATATATATATATATATATATATATATATATATATATATATATATATATATATATTAAAGCACATGGGAAGTTTCAACAAGAAACCTTCCATGTTTATAATTTTAACACTATATTTTTACTTTTTCTTAATTTTGCCATTAAAGTTTCAACAAACTTTTCCTTTTTATAAATTTGCCCCTTTATTTTTACTTCTTCATATTTTTGCCACTAAACATTCACTTTTACTTCTTTAAAACCATTTTTCTTTATTCTTTTATAATTTTACCACTTTATTTTTACTTTTTTATAATTTTACCACTAAAGTTTCAACAAACTTTTCATCTTTATAGTTTTGATACTTTATTTTTACTAATTTTGCTACTAAAGTTTCAACAAACTTTTCCTCTTTATAATTTTGACACTTTATTTTTACTTCTTTATATTTTTGTCACTAAACTTTCACCCGTGCAACGCACGGACCTTTTCCTAGTTATTATAAATATTTGAACAATATATTAAATTATGCAGTTATTTCGGTTAATTTGGTGCGGTTATTCAACATAAAACCGAACCGCACCGCAATTTTTCGGTTTTTCAAAATTAAAAGCCGCACCATCAGTTTTTGTTTCGGTTTCGGTTATTCGGCTTCGGTTTATGCGGTTATTTCATTTTTTTATGTTTCGGTTCGATTTCTGCTCATCCCTATTGAGTGGAATAACATTGATAAAGCCATCTAAGGCTCGAATTTGATTTGGGGACAACAAAATCAGAGAAAGAGGAGAGGATATGATTTGGTTTTGAATGGAGAACTCGCAAATTGATGAGTCCAGATTGATTAGTGCAAATCAGATAAACCTTTTTTTTTTTTAATAATTTGGAAAAAGTATATTATCTTGTGATAACATTTGGTGACATATTGCGTTAGATTTGGTAGAGGTGTCAAAACTGAAATGGCCGGATAATGAGTTAAAACATGTAATTTTGTATTGGTAATAACTAATAACTCATCGGACCGGATTTACTCGATTTTTTCATAAATAATTAATATGTTAAAGATGAATACGAAAAGTCGAAAACTATCTCTAAATATTATTAAAAGAAAACCTTTAATTCTAACTTGAAGAAATCAGGGTCATTGATTGCATTTCAATCATATATTTTCTACCCTTGGATTATTTGCTGACATCATCTTTGTCAACCCTTTTATTTTTGTCTACAAATTTTATAAACCATATATTACGTTTTAAATTAGGAATTCTATTAATAACAATTAAATCTCACCAAAAATAAAATGAATTAAATTAGGAATTCTATTAATAACAATTAAATCTCACCGAAATTAAAATGAAAAAATGTCCCGCCCCATCCCTCATTACCAGTACCCCTACCCTCTCTCCATTTTTTCTTTACATAATTTATCTAACCTATGTTTTGCAGAGGGGAAGAAAATGGGGAAAGAAGAAATAGAATATATGTCGGCTTCGATCTGTGTAGAGTAGTCTTGTGTTCGATCATCATTAAAGAAGGAGGAATGATATAGAGATAAATTGCTTTGGATTCTAATTTAATGTGGTCGTAGTTTAGATCGATTTTGGGTACGTTTTAGATTATGTTTCTTTTATTCTGTTTCAACTATGAAGTTCCAATCTATAAAACCTTTCGATTTAAGTTTAAATCCATAATGGTTACATTTTCTGAATTTGCTTCGATTTTTGTTCTTATGATCTGTATTGTTGATTTTGATTTTTTAAGTTATAGGTATCTGGAGAGCAAAATGATGGACACAGCAACACCGCCACCTCTCATCCATTGTTTCAATTTGGAAGATATGTCTACTAGGTAGTGAATTTGTATATGTCGATTTTCTTTTTTATTTTTACATTTTTGTATATTCATTTAGTCAATGATTTTTTTTGTGGCTTACCAGGTCGTGAATGGAAGATATACTCGAGTCAATATCTATAATGCTTTACCCATTCGATCCCTTCCTGGATTTGGAGATGGAATTTAAACACTTATACCATTGAGTGATCCACATATTCTACAACTCAGCAAAACCCAGTAGTGATATGTGTTTTGATTTATTGTAAAAAACATCTTTAAAAATACAAAGTGGACTCTCAGAAATAAGTTATTCACTTATCATTTTTTAATATTATAAAAAAACATATTTTAGACTCAATAGCAAAGAAAAAACAAAGTTTTAGTATACCATGTAAACAGATTACATCGATAAATCTTATTGGAAAATGTTTGGGATTGATTAATTTTGGTTAATTAGCAGATTTTTTTTGGTTATCTTGTGTTGTCTGGGCATGCCGAGAAGCATAGTAAGAACATTGCACAACCTTATTCTTTCGTTTAACTGGTTTGAATCTCTTATTGAGTTTACTTTCTCAATGATAAATGGGGACACCCTACACTCTTGAAAATAGGGTTGGTAACATTGTGAGTATCAATGTTTTCTCAGCAATAAGAGAAGATATTAGTATAAAAGTTGCAATATAAACCATTTTTAATTACATAATAATAAACTAAACAAAGATATGTGAAAGATTATCTTTATAATTTAAATTGCAATATATAACATAAAAATCGTATGAAATTTTCATTGTTCCATTCCATGCCTCACAAACATGTTTCTGGAATGGAATTACTTATTCTATTATCTTGCTTTTACGATTACTTATCCATTCCATTTCTTTGTTGTTCTGTTCTTTGCAACCTCACATATCTCAAAAAAGTAATTCAGAAATCCATCATACAATAGAAAATGTTTTATAAACTCCTATAAGGGAAGAAGAAAGATAAGACTAAATGAGTGTATGGTGTTAATCTAATTATGATGTTCTTTCGTCTCTATTTGCATGTTTCTAGCTTGTTTGCAGTATTGTCTATAAAATATTGTTGTTATATTTGAAAGTTCATTTTACCATTTTCATCTTTTTGTGTGTATATTTTAATCTTTCAGGTTTTTTTTTAAAGTATTTGAGGGACCGTTTCTGCTTGGGAGTGGGGTGAAGTCAAGGGCCCTAAAACTGGAGGGTAGTTGTATTTAGAGCCACTTAAATATTGAAGATTTTTGTTGACATTAATTCTAATAATCATATGTACCCTAGAAGAGATATCATAACCATAGTTTATTTTATATAATGTTTTTTTGTATATTTATTAAATGTTGTACAGGTGATGTCTACAAGGTATTAGAATTTTTTTTTGTTGGCAAGTTATTACGCTATCTAACACCCCAATAATCTATAATATTTGTATAAGATGGTGACAATTATTATTTTTTATTGCAGCTTCTCTTCATATTGATTATCCAATGTGGTTTGAGTTCTGGAATGCTGCCACTGAGAGGATTCCACATTGTGGGGTGTTGGAATTAATTACAGAATGAGGCATGATTTATATGCCTTTTTGGGTATTGATGGAAATGTTTAATTCTTGCTCATATAGATCGATAGGTATTTTACAATATGATCTTTTAACCTTATATTATGACCTTTTCTGGAAAAAATTGCTTTTAGTATTGAACTTTGAAAACAAAAAGTTCATATATAGCATCGTACTCTTAAAAAAATGACATTTTTTTAATTATTTTTAGTTGATATGGAAAGTTACATTTTTTGTATATTGAAGATCATTTAAAGGACTGTCTTCTGGAAAACAAAATATTCATTAATAGCATTAAACTTTGCAAAAAAAGTTCATTAATAGCATCGTGGTTTCAAAAAAGGACTTTTTCTTATTCTTTTTGGCTAATCTAGAAAAGTTTTATTTTTATGTACATTAGAGCTCATTAATAGGATTTTTTTGAAAACATTTTGTTAATGGAAAGTACATTTTCATTTTCTTTCGTATATAGACCATTTATGTAAAAAAACATTTCAAATATGGACCATTTATGTATTTTTGTTCACAAGTGAACCATTTATGTAATATATAAATTTAAATGTTAATTAGCAGGTCATTAATATGACAATTTTCTGGGGAAAATTTGTTTTTAGTATTGAAATTTGCAAAAATAAAAAAGTTTATTAACGACATTGTACTTTAAAAAAAATATTATTTTGGAATATTTTTAGATGATATTGAATCGTTTCATGTTTTCCAACATTGAAGCTCATTTGTAGGACAGTGTTTTGGAAGCGAATTTCATTAATAGCGTTGAACTTTGCACAAATTTTTTTTATTAATAGCATCGTACTTTTTAAAAATAACTTTTTTTGGAATTATTTAACTGCATGTAGATTCCTTGAATGTCTACCTTGATGAACATATGTGGAGAAATCTTTTTGGAAAAGGATAAAATCCTGATATGACAACCCGAACAAGAAAAAGAAAAACCCAGTTTTGACTAACCCAATTTATTCAAAATCTTTGTTCATTTTAGTAGCTTACACACCATTTAGATGCTCTCAAAATAGCATATGAAATAACTTCGAGATGTAATAAAGCTAAAATGTTATTTGACATGTTTTGTACTTTCTAATGATCATTACCAGGAAACATTTGAAGGATTTTTTTATCATAAAGAATGTGATCAATATACAAAACAATGTTGCATATTCATAACCTAATGTTCTTAAGTTACTGTAATAAGGTCTTACTGTAATAGTTGATTGGCCCTACCCAACTATCCCATGCAAGTTAATGGATTTATGTTGTTCTACCTGTGTTAAAATGCTTCACTTAGGTGTTACTCAACACATGGTCTGCGGACTATCCACATTGATTTCATGATTGAGAAGAACACATCACATCGACCAAGATCAGACCATCAATCATATTAGTGACCCCCGCTGAGATTAGCAATGTAATTTGAGTAATCATCCAAAACAGACAATGAATCTTGAACTGTAATAAATCTAAAATCAATTCCTAAATTGTACATCAAACTTCCAACGTTAAACCTTAAATTTTTTCAATTAATGTTATCGAGTTGATATGTATTTGATTATTTAGGTATATCGTAAATTGTTTAGCTTCCCCTGTTGAATTATGGCGTGAATGTAAAGTTTTACGTTTAACCGTAAACATGAGGCTTTAGTTTGGTTGTCTAACTAATGATTTGGATGAGACAAAAGCATTTGATGAGTGGATTCTTAAAATTAGTGAAGGTAATACTTGTGGCCCTAATGATGGTGAAATTGAAGTTAAATTTCCAGAAGACGTTGTTGTTCGCTCTACAGGTGACCATATTCATTCAATTGTATCCACCATTTATCCATCATTTGAAAACCATCTTGATGATCCATCATATTTTCAAGATAAAGCTATTTTGGTACCTACAAATGAAGAATTCGATGCTACCAATGACTACATTTTAGGATTGATGAAAGATGAAGGGAAAACATATATGAGTTCAAACTCTTTATGTGAGATAGAGTTACCAATTTTTTTGACGAATCATTCTACTCTTCAGTTGTGTTGAATGGTTTTAGGGCGTCTAGAATTTCCAACCATAAACTTACACTAAAAATAGGTGTTCTAGTCATGTTACTTCGTAATATCGAACAAACCAAAGGACTATGCAATGGTACTAGGTTACATATTGTTAGGATTGGAAGACACGTCATTGAAGCCTGAATCATATATGCTAGATTCTTCAACGAGACTACTTATATACCTTGCATGAAGTTAACTCCGTCTAATAAAAGAATCTCATTCCGTTTTTAGCGGAAGCAATTCCCCATAGTTGTTTATTTTGTTATGGCCATTAACAAAAGTCAATGACAATAATTACCAAATGTTGGATTATACTTGCGTAGGCCCGTCTTCACTCATTGTCAGTTATATGTTTTTTGTTTCTCGTGTTACAAGTGAAAAAGGATTGAAAGTACTCATATATGACGAGGAATGTCGTCCAACTAATAAAACAAAAAGTTATGTCTACAAAGAGATCCTTCAACGATTATAGATATTCAAGTATTTCATTGTTTTTTTTTCAGACATTTCAATGTTACCAATAATACTAAATCTATTTTTGTTACTTTATTTTTTTTATAGTGCCAACTTTTTTATACCTTTATATGTATATTTTTATATCTTCTCCGCGTTTTACGCGGGTCATAATCTAGTATTACTATTATAACAAAAACCTTTTTTTGTGAAATTCTAAAAGGTTTAATACACAAAAATACATTTTTGAACATTTCAAAGATCAATTATTATTAGAATGGAGAGAGAAAACGCCGACAGTTGGCACCAAGTGCACCGGAGAAGAAAGTATGGAAGAGATTTTGATATCAACGGCAAAGCTGACTTCCCTTCGGATTGGAATGAAGTAGCGTTGTGGCAGATTTTCAATAGATATGGGATTGTCGTTGATGTCTACATTGCCAAGAAGTTAACCGGTCTCAAGAAGAAGTTTGGGTTTGCTAGGTTCTTTCAAATCCAAGATGTTCATGCTTTTGAAAAACGACTAAATGAAATCTATATTAGTGCCCATAAAATCAAAGTCATTGTAGCACGATTTGAAAGGAGGGAGCACTTGGCTAAAATAAGTAATGTGCAAGAAACGTGAAGTGGGTCTGGAATCTCTCGCATGTATCCTCACAGAAAGCCCAAATCCTTTGCTGAGGTCGTCAAAGGCTTAATACATTCTGAGATGGATAATGGAGCAATGTCGAATTCAAGAGCAGATATAGAAAAGGAGAAGGATGATCCCTATAAGAAATCAATAAAGATGGTTTCCTTAGCTGGGGCAAAAGAGCATATGCAAAGCACTTTGCTGGTAGGAGAGGTGGAAAATTTTATAGCTCTCATGAATGTGAAAGCCTTTCAAGAAGTCAAGGGGTGTCACTCGATCAATATGCATTACTTGGGGGGTCTAAAAATGCTCCTTGAATTTGCTAATGTAAGAGAGAAAGAAAATTTCCTTAGAAACGGTATGGAGATATGGCAACCATGGTTCAAAAATCTCAACCAGTGGTCTGTGGAAGGCGAATACAATGAAAGAATTGCTTCTATAATTATTCAGGGGGTTCCCATCATGTTTGGTGTGAAGAAGCTTTCAGCACCATTGCTAGCTCTTAGGGAAGGGTGGTTATTCCGGAAGAATGCGTCATTGACTCCCTTAATCTGGCTTTTGGAAGAGTTGGAATCCTCACAACTCACCCTGGACTCATTAACATAACAATTTCAATATTAGTGGATGTAAAGAACTATGTCATAAATGTTATGGAAGATCCTCTTGAATCCCTTAAACTCAGCCATGTTCTTGCAGCCAATGGTTACTGCCCTAATATGGCATGGTGGAATGAAGATAAGGTCGATCAAAACGTTAGTAACAATGGTGATTTTTCAATGCAATCGGATGATGATGAGTTCTCATCGTCGGAACTGTCTCCGGCGAAACCGCATCGGAGCCATCAGTCGGAAGGCAGTGAGACGCATGTTAGTAATTCCCCCCAATTCCCAAGAAGTCGCCTCGTCTCTCCTCAGAAGATGACCGTTGTTGGGAAAAGGAATCGTCGAATCCGGTAAAAATAGGTCAAGAGAATACTCAGACATCAACCTCTTTGGGCCATAACAAAAGTTGGGCTAATGCCTCCAATAAATCGAAGCATTCCTAGGCCCAAAAAAGCCATTGGATCTTAATCACGCTCCCTCTCGCTCCAACTTACCTGCATAATCAAACCAGTATGGTGACATAATCAGGACGCCTCCCTCTTCCCCCCAAATCGACCACCCAAGAAATACCCCTTCTCCATGCGCAGAAGTTTCCCAAGTTGTGATTCCAGCTCCTCAACCGATTTCATCAACCTTTCATAACCATTCAGATGCCTCAAACTCCACTTCCATAGAATTAGCCAAGACAATCGATGTCGGGGAAAAAGTGGGTTTCTAAGTCAGAAGCGGAAATGTACAACTTAGGAAACTAATCAAATCACGTGGAGTAGTTATTGTGGATCAATGAATATTTTCTCAAACAATATATGTGGGGTTGGGTGTGAAGTCAAAAAGGTGTGGCTAAAAGATTCTCGGGTTCAAAATAATTCTTTTTTTTTGTTCTTTTATAGGAAACGAAGTCTTTGGAGATTAAAGGGGGTTTAGATAAGCATATTTCGGGCTCTACAAATTTTCAATGTGATGTTGTCGACCCTCTGGGTTTTTCAGGTGGAATTGCCTCCCTTTGGGATCCAACTATTTTCAGCGCTTCTGACTCGATTAAAGCCTCTGGTTTTCTTGTTTTTAGAGGATTGTGGCTCAGGTTAAGGAAGAAATGCTGCTTTGTCAATGTATATGCGCCACAGGACCCTTCTGGAAAAAGGTTCTATGGAACAATCTCTTCGATCTTATTAATTTCGATCCTGACTTCCACTGGTTTGGTTTTGGGGACTTCAATGCTGTGTGCTTCCCTGAAGAAAGCCTTGGTTCTAATTTCTATCCCCAAGGTGCTTATTTTTTCAATAATTTCATCCACTCAGCTTGTTTGTTGGAAATCAAGATAGGCGGTCGTCGTTTCACCTATATGAACTTGAAGGGGGGTAAGCACAATAAACTCGATAGGTATTTGGTATCTTCAAATGTCATTAACACCTAGCCACACTTAAACGTCACCACCTTGCCTAGAGTACACTCAGATCATTGCGCTATAATTCTTTCCTCTAATCAGCTTGATTTTGGGCCTTATCCGTTTCAGTTCTTTAACTCTTAGCTGAAAGAACCTGATTTTGAGATGGTTGTAAGGAATGGATGGGCATTTAGTGATAATATGGGGATGTGTTCTGGTATCTCCCCCCTTTCTCTGGTCGCTGGCAAGCTAAAAAATCTAAAGGAGCATATTAAGAAATGGAGAAAAGAAATCATTGAAGCAAACAAAAAGGAAATGGCGGATCTCACAAATAACATTAACTCCATTAATCTGCTTGCCTCCGTGGATGAGGATTTGTTAAAGAACTGCTACCATACATAACAAAAGATCATGATAATTGAATCAAGGAGAATTCGGGACCTAAAACAAAACTCCCGAATCAGGTGGGCGTTAGAAAGTGATGAGAACAACAGTTTCTTCCACGGGGTGATAAACAAGCATCATAGGTCTCAGACGATAAACGGTCTAAAAGATAATGGTTTTTAGATAAATGACCCATATATGATCAAACAAATTGTAATTAAACATTTCTCTGATCGTTTCACTGAGCCGATTCGATCAAGGCCTAAGTTCTTCAGTCCTATGTTCAAGAAATCGCCCCAAAGTTTGGCTAACTCTCTTGAAGATCCTTTCACGCTTGATGAAATTAAATCGACAATTTGTGCTTATGGTTTGGATAGGGCTCCTAGACGTGACGAGTTTTCTTTCGCTATGTTAAAGGAACATTGGGAGGTGATTGGAAACGATTTCTATTTTGCATTCAAACATTTTTAAGCTACTGGTTACATTGATAAGGGATGCAATGCATCTTTTATCACCCTCGTCCCCAAAATTCATGACCCAATCACAATGATTGATTTACGCCCCATTAGTCTAATTGGATGCTTGTATAAAACTATCTCCAAAATCCTTGTAGAAATATTAAAGAAAGTGATTCACTTGGTGGTTAGCTCTGTCTAGACCGCTTTTTATCAAAAACCGATCTATCCTCGACGGTGCTCTTATCCTTAACAAAGTATTCGCATGGCTAAGAAAGAGAAAGAAAAAGGCTTTTGCGTTTAAAGTGGACTTTGAAAAGGCGTTTGACTGCCTCAGTTGGGAATACCTCGATTCTATATTTCAACAAATGGACTTCGGGGACAAATGACGATCCTAGATACGGGGTTGTCTATCAGCTGCTAGGGTATCGATTCTCATAAATGGATCTGCGACCTCAAAATTTGGTATGGAGTGTGGGATCAGACAAGGCGACACCCTTTCACCCTTTTTATATATTATTGCAATAGAAGGTTTACATGTCGCGCTGGAGATGGCAAAGGAGAATAGAATATTTGAAGGTATTCAGTTACCGAGACAGGGTCTATTCATTTCGCATCTGCAATTATTTTCTTGGGTTCCTGGTCAATTGAGAACGCGACCTTGGAATTGCTTGGGATAAGGTTCTTGCTAAAAAAGATAGAGGCGACCTTGGAATTGGTATCTTAATGGCTCAAAATATTGCTTTAATGGGCAAATGGTGGTGGAGATTTAGAAACTCTTCGTAGAATACCTGGACTGAGGTGATAAAATCTATATATGGAGAGGATGGGGGCCTCTCCCGACCTTCGGTAGCTAAGATAATGAATGGTTGTTGGGGAGCTATAGCAAATATCCCTAAAATGCTAGTAAAGGAGAATGTGACTTTTGTAGAGCATTTTCGTTCGTCTACAAATTTTGATGGGGCTTCTAAATGGACCTGGTCTCTTGATCCTTCAGGGGTTTATTTGGTTGCTTCTCTTAGAAGGCATATAGGTAACTCAATTCTTCCCATTAGTGATGGTAGATGGTCCTCAAATCTGCTTATCCTAGGAAAATTGAATATCCTAGCGTGGTGAATCTGCCATCGAAAGCCGCCTTCCATGGTAAACCTATCTAAGTTTGGAATTAGCTCTTCTAATTTATGAAGGATTTGTAATGGAGCCCCGGAGACTGAGGATCATATCTTTGTGGACTGCCCTGTATCGCATGAAGTTTGGCAGTAGGTTTGCAAGTGGTGGCGTTTGTTAGATTTTCGTTTTAATTCAGTTCTGGATATGTTAAACCGTAAAGAAAAGCTTGGGGGTCATCAAAGGCTTTCTAGAATTCATGAAGCTATAATACTAGTTTTTATCTGGGTGATTTGGAAATATAGGAACCTTAAGGCCCAAGCTACAAATCCAAATGCTTATTCACATTCGGCGCTGGCTTACGAGGTACAAGCTCTCTCAATTCTTTGGATCAATGCGAGAAAACGGAAAGGGCTTACTCTGAGGTGGCTCGAATGGAGCAGTGATCCGATTCTAGAATGTTATAGCAGGCTTTAGTTTTCTTCCCCTTTGCTTTGTTATGTTTGTTTTTTTTTCTTTTCTCTTTCTGTTTGTACCTCTAGCCCCTGGCTAGTTTTGTTTTTGTGTTTAATGCCAGCTTGCCGTTCAAAAAAAAAAAAAAATACAAAAATACATTTTTATTGACATTAGAATTAAGAGATAATGACTTAAAAGGGTAATACATTTTTCGATTTGTATATATTTGGTCACTGAGTTTTTTTTCATCCACATTTTCCCCTTCAACTTGTTTAACTGTACACATTCAGTCCTTATGACTGGCTACTCCAACTAAGTTGGAAAAAATGACTTAATAGGATAATATATTTCTCATTTTGTACATATTTAGTCATTAATATTTTTTTTGCACATTTAGTTCTTAATATTTTTTTATTGCAAAATAAGTCATTGTTGTTTTTGTACACATCCAATATGTATGACCGATTTCTTTAGGTTTTCTCACGGCATGGTACGTGCGACAATTATTAATGAGGTGTTCGGGGTTGTTGGTGCTTATGGTCACTGCGACCTCAACTGCTTGGTTGCTTAGGTATTGTGTTTTGGCTTAGGTCTTGTGTTCTGAATGTTGTAACATCTTCAGACGATCTTGGATTTTAACGATATTTATATCCACTCGTTCGTATTTGAGTCTAATACAACTTTCGTTTCGATTAATCACAATATATTTTTACTTATGATCTTTATACACATGCTTCTTTATGAATGTATGTATGAATGTTTATTTATAAAATATTAAGTAAAAATATATTACTTTTTAACGGGAGTAATTTAAACGAAAATTGTAGTAGACTCAAATATGAACGTGTGAATATAAATATCATTAAAATTCAAGATCGTATGAAGAAGTTACAACTTTCAGAACACAAGACCTATGTAACGCCCCAAATTTCAACCCAAAATTTTCAATTAAAACTTTAAGTATTTATTTAAATCACAACTGCAAGATCATAAACATTTATCAGAAAAGTTATCAAGTACACAAGCCCCCCATTAATGTGATGCAATCGAGCCGCGCCCCTCCGTTAATATAAGAAAACCTGAAACATGTAAACCACAAATCGTAAGCACAAAGCTTAGTGAGTTCCTCAAAATACCACACACATAACAACACAAATAAACAACTATGGGTTATCAGCAACCCTGGGGACTATCAACAGTCCGAGTGGGCTAACAACATGCCCAATGGGTTATCAAAAACCTTGGATACTACATATAAACAACATAACACAATAATAACAGCTAGACCCAACTGGTCATCACATATACAACTATTCTACCACACAGGCTCATACAAACATGCAAGAGCCACAAAGACAGTTAGCATCCTATATACACAATTTAGTGACCTGATATTGGTGCCTTCGACTCACGAGCACCAGGAGAAGACTCACCTCAATCTGCTGAAACAACCAAATTAATGCTCGGACTGCTGATCTGGGAAACCTCTGCACTAAATATCATCAAATAATATCCAAATTAATAATCAGGTCACAAACCATAACCGACCCTGCCCAAAGACACCCAAGAGCCTAAAATGGCCCAACTCTTAAATAGTGCCCAAATCCCATTACGGGCCCAAATCCAAGAAGGCCCAATAAGTCCCAAAACCCTAATAGTCTAAATCCCACAACCATGCCCCTTGAGGGCAAAACGACCATTTTGCCCCTTCCATGGTCCAAAACCCTAAATCTTGACCAAAAGTAAAAAGTCACCAAAAGTCAACTGCGGACCAACGGCTGAGTACACCCTACATACTTAATCTACACCCAACATACTCCACCTTTGGCCAGTACGCACTGCGTACGAGCTGGGTATGCCCAACGTACTCTACAATAACCCAAACTCATCATTAAGGGCTTAAATGGTTAAGCCACTAAGTCCACTTCTCAGATCTGATCCCAAATAATGTATTAACCCATAAAGTCTCTGACTTTAAGTCTTTGCATGACTAAAGAGGGCTCAAACCTCAAAACTCTTACTTCCACAACACTAAAGGTCACTTAACTCATGCACGGGCCAAAGGAAACGATCAAACAACCATTTTTATGGATCAAGCCACTCAAAGACATCTAAAAGGACAACCAAGAAGATCCAGAGTACCTCATACTCACAAAGGTCCAAACTTTTGGGAAAAAAGTTTATAAATACCCATCTAAGGAGATCTAGAAAGAACATCAGCAAGGCATGGACTTTATACCTTCAAAAGATGCACAAGATAAAGGAGTTTCTGGATCTACAAGTTTGCAAGCAACACCACATTCTTCAAAGACCTTCTTCCTCAACAAGAATACACAAAATTACGAAAAGACCCCAAGATCTTCGATCTCAAGACCAGGGTTCGATATTAGAGCTTAAAGGGAGTGAAGGCTGATTATGGGAGGTCCACATGTTAGATAATGTGTTTAAATATGGGTGAAACCCTAAAAATTAGGGTTTGGCATCAGCTTGCGTACGCCTAACGTACTCCTAGTACACCCAACATACTAGGTTTGACTCCATGATCACCTCTCGCCTAGTACGCCCAACGTACTAGGCTCAACCTAAAAACCCTCCTAACTTCAAACGACCATAACTTCTTCATTATAACTACAATTTTGATGTTCTTTATATCCAAGGAAAGGTGATGAAAAGCCCCACAATATTATCTAGATATATTGGACCAAAACTTCTTGAACAAAATCCATATTTCATGCAAGGCCCCGACATATGACTTTCCTTTTTCTACTCTTCGGCCCAAAACACAATTCAAAAGTTTGATCTTCCAACCATCATTACCTCCTTATCAAGGACTAACTTCGCCTCCGTAAGGCCTCAAAGCTTTTATGAAATTGATTTCCTGCCCACGAACCTGAATAACAGAATGACCCAGAATAGGGTGTTACAACCTAGGCACCAAGCAATCGAGGCCGCGATGACCATAAGCTTGGACAACCCCCAAAACCTCATTAATGATTGTCTAATATAGGATGACGTGTGAAAAGTCTAAAGAAACCGTTTATAAATACTGAATGTGTACAAAAACAACAAGAACTTATTTTGCAACAAAAAAATATTAGGGACTGAATACGTAAAAAGAAAAATGTGTACAAAGTGAGAAATATATTACCCTATTAAGTCATTTTTTTCGGCTTACTTCGAGTAGTCGGTCGGTCATAAGGAATGAATGTGTACAGTAAACAAGTTGAAGGGAAAATATGAACGAAAAAAAAGTCAATGACCAAATGTGTATAAACCGAAAAATATATTACTCTTTTAAGTCATTATCCTACCAACCCATTTTGAACATGGTTAATTTTTAAAATTTTCCATTTCACATGTATTGTTAGTGCATTTCCAACCCAACACCAAATCTTGCTTTTAACAAAAGTTTACTTTAATTTAATGCATTACATTAGTACGATTTGTTATACCAAAAAGGTGTAAATGAATACTATACCACAAATTTTTGTTATTCATTTATTTTATCATGGTGTTAAACTTTTATGTGTATAATTTGGTCATTCATGTTTAAGCTTATATATTTATGGTTAATCTAAGGAAAAATGACACTATAACCCTACAATGTTTTTGGCTTTGGTCAAATCAGTCCCTAATTTTGTTTGGTGCTTTATGAGGGCATACGATCGTTTTTGTCGGGTCTAATTGATTATTTTGGAAGAATCGAAGGGGTAAACCGGTTACCATTATGCCAAATCATTTACTAAGTTGACTAAATTATACTCTCTCTCTCTCTCTCTGTGGAACGTTTGTTTTCCAAGTATTATTTTTTTGGATTAATTATTTTAAATCTTAGAAGTGATGGGGGGTTTTGGTTGACTATGCCATGGTGATGGAGAATCACCACGACGAGTCCACATCATTTCAGTGGACGTGCATTTTAATTAACCGCAACATGGTCAAGTATTCTCCACTGCGCAGTGGCGGCTGAGTTCAAAACCCTAGGTCTCAGATCTTGAGCCCTATTTAAGGAATGATGGGGCTAGGGTTTTCCCTCAACCCCAATCTCCATCCTTTCCAGAAGAATACCTAAACCCTAAACTCTCTCTCTCTCTCTCTCTCTCTCTCTCTCTCTCTCTCTCTCTTTCTCTTTGTTTGTTTCTCCCCCCTCTCTCTCTAAGTTCTAAGACCTTTTGTGCATCTTTGTGTGTTCTTAAAGGAAGATCTCTTTCCTATTGAAGCTTGTGTGAATTTCAGTGAAGATCTAACACCTTATGCATCATTTGAACCTATGTAAGTGTTAAAGTTCCCAACTTTATGGTTTAAGCTTTTAAGATCTAGCATTTTATGGTATTTTGAGTCCCTTTTATGGTTTAGGTTGGAGTTTATGGAAGAACTCCAGATAAAGCTTGCAAATTTTCCAATCTTAAGTATCCTTGGAGGTTGGAGTGTTTTATCTTATGGATCTAGAATTTAAGGTATTATTGGAGCCATGCATGGAGTGAAAGCCTCAACTTTACCATTTTAAGCTAATTTGGAGAAGGACATGCATTAGACATGCATGTTCATAAAGTTATGATTCCTATAGACTATTAAGGTGCCATGAAGCCTTCTAGAAAATATTAGAAATGGACTTAATTCATTAAGAGTTGAATTTGAACTTGAATATGCCATGCAGATCGCGACGTGGTCATGGACTGACCACGACGTGGTGAGCAGATTCGTCGCGATCTTCTGACCGGACCACAGCGTGGTCAAGATCTCGCCACTGCACAACGGGTTACTGAGTCTCGCGATTGTTGTCTTCTTGCTACCACAGCGTGGCCATGGGTTACCCATGAGGCGATGGTCCGACCATTGACTTTTGACTAAGTTTGACTTTAGGTCAAACTTCAAGGTTTTAGGTCATAGGCTAAGAATTGACCTTTGATTACATGTTTAGATGGTTTTTGTACCTTCCTTCTCATTTTGCAGCATGTAGGAGTTTCCTGCTTTATCTATAAGGTGAGTATTCTCATTGTATTACTTATATCATGTGTTGTAATTGAGATGTTGATAACTCAAGGCTGTTAATAGCCTATAGGGTTGTTGATAACCCATAACTGTTGGAGTTGTTGATAACTCAGGACTGCTGATAGTCCATAAAGTTGTTGATAACCCATAGAGTTGTTGATAGCCTATAATCGTTATATGTGTTTACCTGTGTTGTGTTATATGTAATATTTTGGGGGAACTCACTAAGCTTTGGCTTACATTTGTGGATTTAAATGTTTCAGGTACTTCAGAGGATTAGGGAAAAGCAACGGCGTGACGGTACACATTATCCGTTTATCTACATGATTTTGAGAGATATTTATTATGATACTCTAATTTTGATTTCATATTGTAAAAAAAATGTTTTGGTGATGATCTAATTTATGGAAATAGATTTTATTCTCTTTAAAATTTGAAATTTTTTACTATGGTTTTTGGGTTGTTACACTTACACACATACTCTCTCTCTCTCTCTCTCTCTCCTCATGTAAAGAGTACAAACACTAAAGCACATCACCCTCTTCTGCTTTGTCGATCCCTCCTATAAACCCAAAAAACCCATAATTAAACCCATATGGTGGTTGATGCAATCACAAATTCAAAATGCAGTAGAGAAATTTTTATATTCTTTATAAATTTCGAAACACACAAAAGAAAACACCTGTTAATTGAGTCAAGAGTGAGGACCCCAAATCCTCAGTTTTTTCGTTTTTTTAAACGAGAGATAAGTGGTATAGAGCTAAGGCGGACTCACAATGGACCTTTCGGTGGTAGAGCAGGGGACGTGAAGTAACGGGGGTAAAGCGCCAAGAACATCGATGGCGGTTTTGTTTTGATCGTCGAGAGCTAAGTTGAATAACATGCTGGCTGAATGGTCTTGTGCCTTCGGGAAGCCACCTTTCAATGACATAGACTTTTCTTAACAATATGTTATTATTTATATCAGTTTTAGATATTCATTTCTCTTTCAAGCAACAATTTATAAAGGTAGTGAGAATCCTCTAATATATTCAACATCATAAGATAGTTTCAATTGTGTTTTTTTGTGTGATTTAGTAATGGCAACTATACTTCCCTAATCCATCAATAAATCTTACGTCTTCTAAATTTCACCCACCACAACAATGTTCATCTTTCTTGAGAGAACACCAAACTAGAAATATATAAAAACAAGTGATTCCAATAATAAAATCTAAACCTTATGAATTTGTGATCCAAAAATAAAACCCACATGGGAAACTATCTCAATCGTTAAAAATCAGGTAGTATTCGAGCTAATATTGAGTTTAATATAAAAAAAATACATGATGAGAATGATGATGTAGTGAACGGAAAGAAAGAGACGAGCAAGAGAGGCAGGTAGAAAGGCAGGAAATGAAGACGATTAATTTTAACCTAGATCTACTTGGATAGGACAGTGACTAGGAAGAGAATGTTTGAGAAAAACGTCATAATTTAAAAAGCGTAGTATTTGAAACCAGTTATAAAACCATATTATTTGGGATTTTAAATAGGGTTAATGGCACATTAGACAATATGACCATTTCATTGTTGACAATGAAGTCACATCAGCTTTAATTGCTTATGTGGCTTATGTAACAGGTTATATTAGGTATGAATAACTAAAAAAGCAGGTCAATATCCACTTTATACATCTATAAAGCCAAAAAATAACTTATGTGACCTTTTAAACCAAAACCTAAAGTTCGATGGTCTATAATGTCATTACCCCTTAATCTAATTCTATATCAACAATTTAAATGTTATAATTGGTATTTATAATAGACGTGGTTGTCAAATTTATGTGTTTTTGATCCAAAAACGTTTGGTGGTGCATCAGTGGTCCAACTTTGGATACTTTATGTGGTTTTAGTTGTTTGTGGTTTTGGTCCACACCTAACCTGAAATGACGAATATGCCTTTAAATAACTCTTTTCTAATTTCTTATTATTTGATTTAAAAAAGAAAAAGAAAATATCATCCACCCATCCACCTACTTACTTACGCTCTCTCTCTCTCTCTCTATATATATATATATATATATATATATATATATATATATATATATATATATATATATATATATCCTTCTCTCAAAAACACCAACACTAGTCCAACCTCTCCTCCTGTTAATGCTTACCGGTAATAACATCGTCGACCAACAATCTTTGTATCTATTTCTCCCTCTCTCTCTATCTCTCTCTTTATTCTTTGTTCTGTGGTGTGGTCGGAAACCACCACCACCACCATCGTACCCCCTTCTTCATGTTTACTAGTGTTTTCAGATCTTGAAGAATACATGGGCGGCGCCTATGATGGTTTAAAAACCCTAGCTCTGACAATAATCGTGGTGCTCTAACGGATACAACGAGAAAGCCACCTCCAATGCTTGTTCATTGCCGACCACCTCAACAAAATCTGATGACAATGGATTTAGACCTAGATGAAACCTACAAGATTGTGATTGCCCTCTCACCGCTGCCTATATTTTTTCATCAACCCCCACCCAAGTTTGTTCATCAACTCCCACATGTGAGTTCATTACCATCATCTTCTTCACCTCTCTTCTCTCTAAAACATGAATCAAATAAAAATATGTAGGTTTTGGTTTAGGTTGCTATTAGGTTACATGTTTTAATTACAACTTCATTCAGTTATGAATTTGTGTTTCTAGGGTTTTTATTTCATCTTAATTTATGATTTTAATTGATGGAATTGTTACGGGCATGATATTCGGGTTTAATTTTTTAGTTTGAGCACCTCCATCAGGGCTATAACACCCCAAAATATTCCATGTAAATTTTTTTGTTTTAAGTCTATCAAAACCATCATTCATTCATTCCAAAACCCATCAAAGTGTGAAAATGTATAAAATAGTTATCAGAGTACAAATCATATCATAAAATGTGAAACACTGGTGGATGTGATGCAATCACGTCGAGCTCTTCCCTTTGGAACCGAAAGTACCTGAAACATAAACATAAAGTTGTAAGCATAAAGCTTAGTGAGTTCCCAAAATCCCACATACCATACATACAATTGTCATGTGCTACCCCCAGGGTCTTACAATCCAAGTGCCATGGGCTACCCCCATGGTCTTTCATGCAATTGTCATGGTCTGCCCCTCATGGTATTTCATACAAATGTCATGGGCTACCCCCATGGTATTTCATGCAATTGCCATGGGCTACTCCCATGGTCTTTCATACAAATGCCACAGGCTACCTGCGGGGTCTTCCATGCAAGTATCACAAAGACAACTATCATACTACACAATTCAGTGGGCTGACATTGGCTCCTTCGGCCCACAAGTATAATGAGAAAACTCACCTCAATCCGAAGATAAAAAAGTCTCACACTCGACCTGCTGCTATAAAAACTCCTCACACTAAACACGTCCATAACAACTCTAATTAACAATTTAGGTGATAATCCCATAAAAAATGGTCCATTACATACTTTCTCTCTCTAGGGTAAAATACCATTTTACCTTTCCAAGGCTAGTCCCTTCCAAACATGGCCTAATGTAACGTCCCAAAAATTAAGACCAAAAATTTTCGTTTTTAAATTAATAAAACTATTATCCAAAACATCAAATAAAAATCATGGTGAAACAGAGTGTATCGACTACACCACAAAACATCAGAGTATCATAAAAATGCGGAACGAGGTGGTGTGTGCACTGCAATCATCCCGGGCTCTTCCCTTTCGAACCAGAAGTACCTAAAAACATAAACTGAAAACCGTAAGCACAAATATTAATGAGAATACCACATACCATATATAATAAACATATAATGGGCCCCGCCCGGCATCGAGCCCGCTCGGTATATAAAACTGTCAGTCATCGGGCCCCGCCCGATATACTTATAAACACATAAATAGATAAACACATAACACATGCAATAATCACAAAGATAAATAGCATATAAACCATGGACCAAAATTGGTGCCTTAGACCCGCTAAACATAGTGAGGAAACTCACATCTAGCTGCTGAAATATGCAAATGAATCTCTGCCTGCTGGTCCGGAAAATCCATGCGCTATCATCATCAAAATAATATCAAATTATTAATTGAATCTTGACCCATAACCAAGAAGATAAGCTACTTAGCCCATAACCAGGGTAAACGACCATTTTACCCTTTTTCTAACTTGGCCTAAAGGCTAAGTGGAAACCCAAAGCCCAATTATGGCCCAATCTTCCAAATTGGGCCCAAAACCCATCATGGGCCAAAATCCAAGGAAGCCTAATATATTAGTAAAAATCCCAAATCAGAAGTCTAATGGCCCAACAAGGCCCAGACTTAGAAAGCCTAAACTATGGCCCAAACCGAGAATGTCAAGCCCAAATGGCCATCTGCTGAGTACGCATGGCATACTCAGCTCGTATGCCCAACGTATGCTTCAGGCTCCCAAACTACTTCATTAAGCTCTTAAACAGTTAAGACCTTTTGCCAAACTCTCACATCTGGTCCCTAACGGTGACTTATCACTTTACACTCATACATGGCTTAAAGGGACTCAAAGCTTAAAAAGGAGCTTAATAAAGATCTTAATGCTTGCATGGACCAACATCCTCCATAAAGTTTGCATTTTTATGAACATAGGGCCTTAATGGAGCTAAGATCTAGCATCCATTTCTTCTAGAGTAGATCAAAAGTTCACCTTTAACTTAAAAGACTCAAAAGTGCATAAACAATCCGATAAACTAGATCTAGCACAAAAGAAAATCAAGGTGAGAGCCTTTTACCTCAAAAGGCTTACAAAGGTGAAGGTAACTCTGGATCTATGAGCTCAAGCTATTCCTCCAAGTGTTCCTCTTCTTCTTCTTCTTCACCACAAAACACCAAAAAACACACTTTCAAGCTCAAATCTCACCAAATGCACTTTGGGTTTTGTTTTCAGGGTAAAGGGAGATGGAGGCTGATAAAAAATGTCCAATAGGTGCTATAATCAGGTTTAAATAGGGTGCAAACCCTAAAAATTACGGTTTGCCCCTGCAGCACGTACGCCCCGCGTACGTGGGTGAAACCCACGATCAGGAATGGGCTAGTATGGTAAGCGTACTCATAGAGTACGCTACTAGCTAGGGACCAAATTGTTAACAAATTTGCATTAAGGACTAAAAGGAAAATTACCACATTACGAGTGTTACAATTCTCTCCCACTTGATTCAGACTTCATCCTCAAAGTCCGATGCCCCCAAATAACTCTGGATAGTGCTCTCTCATCTCGTCCTCCGGCTCCCACGTCAATTATGAACCCTTGCGATGATGCCATTAGACTTTCACAAACTCAACAACCTTGTTCCTCAAGGTTTTTGTCTTCTGGTCAAGAATCGCCACTGGTCTCTCGATATAATTCAGGCGATCATCCACCTGAATATCCTCCAATGGAACTACCGCAAAATCATCCACTAAACACTTCTACAACTGAGAGACATGGAATGTGCTATGGATCTGACTAAGCTCCTCAGGAAGATCCAAGCGATAAGCAACCCTGCCCACATGGGTAAAAGGCCTGAAAGGAACGATGTACATGGGGCCCAATTTGCTCCTCTTCCTGAATTGGATGACACCTTTCCAAGGTGACACCTTCAGGAGAACCATGTCCGCAACCTGGAACTCTATATCTGATCGGTGCTTGTCAGCATAGCTCTTCTGCCGACTCTGAGTTGTCTAGAGTCTACTCCGAACTTGCTGAATAAAGTATGTAGTCTTGAGTACCACCTCGGTACTCCCTATGATGCACTGAATGACCTCACCCCAACAAATCAGGGTCCTGCATTTCCTCACATAGAGCATCTTAAAAGGAGGTCGATCGATGCTGGCGTGATAGCTGTTATTATACGAAAATTCCGCTAACGGAAGATACGTATCCTAACTCCCACCAAAATCCAAAACACACGCTCGAAGCATATCCTTCAAGGTCTTAATAGTCCGCTCGTTCTGACCGTCAGTCTGCGGATGAAAAGTCGTACTGAAATGGAGACGAGTACCCAACTCATTGTGGAATCTCTTCCAAAATCTGGAAGTGAACCGGTCGTCCCAGTCTGAAACTACCAAAACCGGCACCCCATGCCGTGCTACGACCTCCCTGATGTATACCTCATCCAACTTCTTTGCAGAGATATTCTCCTGAATCAGGATAAAATGCACGCTCTTGGTCAGTCGATCCACGATGACCCAATCGAATCCACCCCGCACACAGTCTGAGGCAACTTTGTAATGAAATCCATGGTAATCTCCTCCTATTTCCAAACAGGAATATCCAACGGCTGCATCTTGACTTTCCTGCAAGTCAAGCACCTCTCCACATACCAAGCTACATCCGGCTTCATGCATGGCCACCAATAATCAGGACAAAGATCTCTATACATCTTCGTCGCCCCGGGATGAATGAAGAACCTAGATTTATGCGCCACTTCCATCAGAACCTTACGCACACCACCCCAATACGAAACCCATACTCTCCTATGAAGAGTCAATAACTCTCGTCTATCATAATCAAAGGAAGCCACTTGACCCACTATACGCTCACTCTTGTGGTGCTCTTCCTTCATAGCCTCGATCTGAGCCTCACGAAATCGATCCAAAAGTGAAGTAATCACAGTCATCTTCAAACAAATATCCCTAATTGGAACCGCGATCGCCTTGTAGCTAAGAGCGTCGACCACCACATTGACCTTCCCCGGATGGTAAAGGATATCACAATAATAATCCTTCACCACATCCAACCACCGCCGCCGCCTCATATTCAGATTCGGCTGTTCCATCAGATATCACAGGCTTTTGTGATACGTATAAATAGTACAGCGAAACCCATAGAGGTAATGTTGCCAAATATTGAGGGCGAAAACCACACCCCCATCTCTAAATCATTCGTCAGATAATTCGCCTCATGAGGCGTCAGCTGCCTCGAAGCGTAAGCGATCATGCGACCACTCTGCATCAGAACTGCACCCAAAACCCCGATCGACGCATCACAATAAACCACGAAGTCCTCAACACACTCCGACAAGGTCAAAATCAGTGCCTCACACAAGCTCTACCTCAGGGTCTCAAACGTTGACTGCTGCTCAGGCTCCCCAGCGAAAAGTGACGGTCTTCTTCGTCAACCGAGTCAGAGGAACCGCTATCTTGGAGAAATCCTGAATGAATCTCCGATAGTAGCTTGCCAAACCAAGGAAATCCAAATCTCAGATGGATACATCGGAACCTCCGACCTCATCACGACCTCGACCTTGGCTGGATCGACCAGAATACCGTTTTGGTTGACAAAGTGCCCCAGAAACTGCACCTCGCGCAACCAAAACTCACACTTGGAGAACTTCGCAAAAAGTATCTCCCTCCTCAAAGTCTCCACCACCTCCCTCAAGTGTTACTCATGCAGCTCCTGGGTCTTGGAATAGACCTGGATGTCATCAATGAATACAATCACATACCGATCCATCATCGTCCTGCATACACGGTTCATGAGGTCCATGAACGCGGCTGGAGCATTGGTGAGCCCGAAGGGCATCACCACGAACTCATAATGACCATAACGAGTGCGAAAGGCTATCTTCTGCGCATCCTCCTCTTTGACCCTCATCTGATGGTACCCGAACGCAGATCAATCTTGAAAAACCAAGATGCACCCTGAAGCTATTCAAACAAATCATCAATCCTCGGGAGTGGATAATGCTTCTTCACCATTAACTTATTCAACTCCCGGTAATCAATAGACATCCGATGAGACCTATCCTTCTTCTTCACAAACAAGATCGGAGCTCCCTATGGTGAACTGCTCGGTCGAATGAACCCCTTGTCTAACAGCTCCTGCAGCTGTGTACATAACTCTTGTATCTCTGGAGGAGCTAACCGATATGGCGCCTTTGCTATAGGAGCCGCACCAGCAGGTCAATCCTAAAGTCCACATGCCTCTCCGAAGGCACTCCAGGAAAATCCTTCGGAAACATATCCGGGTACTCCCATAAAATCGACACATCATCCACCGTCGCCTTACCCTTAACCCGGGTATCCATAACATAGGCGAAAAATCCAGAACAACCCTGATGAAGATAATATCTGACCCTAGCCGCTGAACGTAGAATCGACCCACGTTGAGCTCTATCTCCATGAACCACCAACTCTCCTCCACATGGGGTCCGAATTCGCAACAATTGATGCTCACAATCGATCACCGCCCCATTGGGGCTCAACCAGTCCATCCTCACGATAACCATGTTCCCGCGCAAAGGAATAGGCACCAAATCAATCGGATACTGCTCGCTGAACATCTTAAGAATAAAACCCTGATCAACCCTCGATACCCAGACATATCGATAATCTGCAATCTTAACGTCTAAAGGACAATCCAGCTCCCCCGGAGCTCTAGCAAACCACTTGCTAAGTGCAAGCTATACAAAAGATCGGGTAGCCCCCAAATCAAACAATACCAAGGAAGAAATACCGTTAATGAGGAACGATCCTAAAATAAAACACATAAATATAAGAATGAAATTCAACATAAATAAAGAGATAAGAAGAAGACACATACCCGTCATCACACCAGGTGCTGCGCGAGCGTCCTCGGCCGTCAGCTGAAATGCCCTGTTCTTCACCACAGGTGCATCCGCCTTGCCCTGGCCGCCATTAATGATCCTCAACGTCGCTAGAGCGGGTACTACCACTGGTCCCGCTGCTGCCAAACTTGGACAATGGGCCTTCTTGCGGCCCCTATGATTTCAATGGAAGCAAATCATATCAGATACTGGGTTGGTGGTGGTAGTAGTAGCAGTAGAATCCCTCTAATACGACCCGTCCGGCCGCACTTGAAGCAGCCAAAACAACCCACCCTGCACGCCCCATCGTGCGTCGTGCCGCACTTGCCCCAGCAGCTCCGGCCATGCTGGCCTCTAGAACTGGAATCAAATACATTGGGCCACTTTACCGAACCCCCTGAAACCTAAGCCCGATCTGGCTTCCTCTTCCTCTCCATCTCAAGATCAATCTCCATCTCTTTGGCTCTCACAATCATATCCTCCAGTGTCTTACAAGTGGATCAGCTCACAAATTGCTGAATATCACTCCTCAGCATCTCATGGTATTTCGCCTTCTTTATCTCCTCATCCGCCACATACTGTGGAACCAACAACGCCCTCTCACGGAACATCATGGTAATCTCAGCCACCGTCTCAGTAGTCTGGAGAAAGTCCTGGAACTCCCTCACCAGTTGTTGCACCTTAAACATTTGGTGTGAACTCAACTCGGAAACTAGTCACAAAATCATCCCATGTCATCAAATCAACAACCTCATCACCAACAGAGCACCCAACCTCCTCCCACCAGTCTTGAGATCCGTCTTTCAGAAGACAGGAAGCAAGTTTGACCTTTCCCCATCAGGACAACTGCTAGTGTGGAAGGCATTAGTGACATCCGCTAACCAACGCCTGCTCACGATCTGGTCCTTCTCATTGAAGTAGTCCGGAGCCCCACATGCCCGGAACTCCCTGAAGGTCATTGAATGTGCCCCAATCAAAGCCACCGTCTCAGAACGGAAAGAGCTCAAGCACTCCTCCAAGACCTCCATGATACCCTCCTTGATCATACCAAAGATCATAGGAGTCTGCTCAAGTATGATACGGGTAATCTCATACTAAATAAACTCCCGCGTCTGATCATCCAATTGCCCGACTCCATAACCTGAGCCTGTACCCTCACCAGCACCAGAACCATCAACCGGTCTGCCTGGAAGAGTCACCATACTAAAAATAGACCATATAAACCATTAAAATACGCATTAATATATATATATATATATATATATATATATATATATATATATATATATATATATATATATCGAGGAGGCTCATACTCTACAAGTTTCCTGGTTTCATCGTATTTCTCCTTGACTCGAGTACGGATCCTATGCTTCCAGTAGTACGGGCCCATACTACCTTCCACATCTATCCGTAATTTCCTCAAGGATCACTTTGAATCCTCTAAGTCACTCCTTATCCACACAAATAATCCTCCACAAGACAAGGCTCATGTTGTGATATGTCGAAGATGGTATGATTGAGATCAAGGGTGGGTGTCGAGCTGGTTCCTTCTCCTGATATCACAGTACAAAGAAAAGAGATGATCGTTAGACAATGTCCGGGATTGGTTCCCAGGACGAAGCTCCGACGATCAAGTTACAATTGATTCCGAGAGAAGATAGAGAATGTCTGAGAGAAAAAGAGTCCAGTCCCCTTCTCCGTGGGGAAGAAGGTTTCTTTTATACCTGATCGAGAGGCACATGCCTCCTAACTGATTCTGTTGAGCCTTCCCTCGTGAGACGAGACGTGGCAGATCCGTATTGAAGGATCCTCCATCACATCTTTCTATCTCGTTCCCCCATTAGCTAGAGGGGAATCTTCGATATAATGATGATCACGGCTGTCGTCAGATAGGCAAGTGCAGCTCTCTGATTGGCTCCATGTTTTCCGGGGTATTTCTCCTGGGGAGAAGAGGGTAAGGCGTAGTTCTGCCCCTTAACCACCATACCAGTGAGTCCATGCAGGCGGAGGTCTGGCCTTGGCCTCAGACTGGGTATGACCAGACTCTAACTAGGCCAAGCTTGGTGCTAGTTTGACTTCTCTTCTTTAACGTCTTTCCTGAGGGATACGTTAACATCTCCCAACACTAAATCTCTTCCTAGGTTTTCTTAGCGCATTCACCACACCACTCTCCGCCATCAGCTGCAGAAGGAACTCCTACCATCACCCTCTACCTAGCTCAAGAATACAATTACCTATCACTGACACCGAATAATTCTTCGAATGAGAGGTCTCACACTAAAACGGTTGGACTCAAACAAGAGCAGTGCAATAGAGTTAAAACATAACCTTTTGAAATTATTTAGTTTCCGCAATATGTAACTTAGCATATTTGCTTACTAGTTAGCTGAAGTTAGTGAGAACTCCTAAAAGCACAAAGCAAGCAGCATTCGAGCATTGATTAATAGAAATCAAGCATAACCTAAATATGCCATCCTATCACTGACTAATCAGTACTATCATGCGAGCCTACAAGTTCATTCAGTAGGCATATAAAGGCATCTCTCCTAGCATTCTATCATGCAAATCCTAAGCAGATCCTTAACCCTAACTAGCATGCGATTAACAGATTCATAAATCAAAGCATATCATAAAACATGTATGGGTATTTTGGGAAAACTTACTTGATCTCAGTCGATTGCATGCACCACACCCTTTTCTTTTATTAGAAAACCTTTTTTTTATAAAACATTTCTTTTAAAAAAAATTCTAACAAACCCTCAGTTTGAGTTCAAACACACCTGAGAGTATGTCCGAATCCCTCAAACTAAGGCTCTGATACCAACTTGTAACGTCCCAAAAATTAAGACCAATTTTTTTTTTTAAAATTAACAAAACTATTATCCAAAACATCATCATAAAAATCATGGCGAAACAAATTGTATCGACTACATCACAAAACATCAGAGTAAAATAAAAATGCGTAACGAGGTAGTGTCTGCACAACAATCATCCCGGGCTCTTCCCCTTCGAACCAGAAGTACCTGAAAACAAAAACGGAAAATTGTAAGCACAAAGCTTAGTGAGTTCCCCAAAATACCACATACCATACATAATAAACATATAATGGGCCCTGCCCGACATTGAGCCCTGCTTGGTATACAGATCTGTCAGTCATCGGGCCCCGCCCGGTATATGTATAAACAAATAAACAGATAAACACATAACACATGCAATAATCACAAAGATAAATAGCATATAGAATGGTCATCAGGCCCCGCCCTGTAAGCATACAAGCACATAACATATGCAAGAGTCATGCAGACATCTAGCATCCTAACATAACAAACATTGGCCATCATTGGTGCCTTCGACCTGATAAACACAGTGAGGAAACTCACCTCTAGTTGCTGAAATACGCAAATGAATCTCTGCCTGCTGGTCAGGGAAAATCCCTGCGCTTTCATCATCAAAATAATATCCAATTATTAATTGGGTCTCGTCCCATAACCAAGAATCTAAGCTACTTTGCCCATAACCAGGGTAAAAGACCATTTTACCCTTTTTCTAACTTAGCCCAAAGCCTAAGTGGCTACCTAAAGTCCAATCTTCCAAATTGGGCCTAAAACCCATCATGGGCCTAAATCCAAGGAAGCCCAATATACTAGTCAAAAGCCCAAATCAGAAGTCTAATGGCCCAACATGGCCCAAACTATGGTCCAAACCGAGAATGACAAGCCCAAATGGCCATCTGCTGAGTACCCAGGGCGTACTCAGCTCGTACGCCCAACGTACACTTCTGGCTCCCAAACTACTTCATTAAGCACTTAAATAGTTAAAACCTTTTGCCAAACTCTCAGATCAGGTCCCTAAGGGTGACTTATCACGTAAATTTGGAAACTTTACACTCATGCATGACTTAAAGGGACTCAAAGCTCAAAAGGGAGCTTAATAAGGATCTTAATGCTTGCATGGACCAATATCCTCCATAAATTCTGCATTTTCATGAACATGGGGCCTTAATGGAGCTAAGATCTAGCATCGATTGCTTCTGGAGTAGATCAAAAGCTCAACTTTAACTCAAAAGACTCAAAAGTGCATAAAAAACCCCATAAATTAGATCTAGCACAAAAGATCATCAAGGTGAGAGCTTTTTACCTCAAAAGGCTTGTAAAGGTGAAGGTAAGTCTGGATCTACAAGCTCAAGCTATTCCTCCAAGTGTTCCTCTTCTTCTTCTTGTAACGCCCGTGTTTCTAGGCTAGGCATTAATATTGACGTTATAGTCTAGGTTAACCTTTGTAACTCATTTTGAAGAAATGAAAAGGAATTATGTGAAAATTATGTGTTTTATGCTTAATTATTAGGGTTTAATTAATTAAGAATAAAAATGAGCGTCGAAAATAAATATTAGATCAAGCCGATATCTATTAAGAAATTTGTAGTGGGCGTGACAAGGATTACAGATATATAAAGAATACCGAAATCCGAGTTATAACGAAGAAGTTATGACTTGTCGAAGTTTTGCGACAAAACCGGCACGGTGCCGAATGTCGTAAAAAATGAGTTTTTGATAAACTACTTTTTAACCTTAGTGATCTAAACGAAAGTCGTAGTGTTTGTTAAACCGAGAGTATGTATAAAAAGAACGTCCAAATCTGACTTCGTATGAGGAAGTTATGATTTTTCTACGTTTCAGTTTAGCAGTAGACAACTAAAAACTCGAATTTTAGATCGAGTGATTTTTAGCCGACACAACCTAAACAAGAATCGAAGGTCTCGTCAATAGTAGCACAACGGTAAAAAGACAGACGAAAACGGACGTCGGATGAATAAGTTATGAATTTTTAACGGATTTCCTGTCCCGGACTGTTAAAAATAATAATATAAAAATTAAATTCAAAATTATCCAACGAATTCTAAAAGAAAGTTGTAGAGCGTAATTTTACCTACGCGTGCATATAAAGAACGTAAAAAACGGAGCCCGTATGCGAAAGTTATGGATTTTAGAAGTTTTGCACAAAAATCGAGAAAAAATGTCAAATCCGAGAAATTTCGCATAGGTGGACTCCGGCCACGTCACCCTCACTCAAAACGTGCCACGTGTCCGAAATTGCTGAATCATCCGAGTAGCTGGCAGACGCGTGTTCGAATCCGGAGAGCCGTCCGAAGCCGCCTCGCATCCGTCCGACGCGTGCCCTTCTGACGTGTCCGAGCCTCGCAGGTGCGCCACGAACCCCCCTCCTCGGACCACTAGACTTCGGTCCAATCAGAAGCCTCCAGCAGGGCCCTCGCACGTGCAACCCATATGCCTTCGCTTCGGATCTGCTGACGCGTGGAGACGTCTCAACCCTTGGATCAGGAGCCTCGCCCTTATAAATAGGAGGGTGCGAGACCTCCCGGTGATACTTTGAAAACTTGTCATTTTAGCCCTTTTTCAATATTTCTTTCATTCCAACTTCCCCCAAAGCCCCGATATTATACCAAACACCCGAAATACGCCCCGAAGTGCCTGAGAAGCCCGAGAAATTTATCTTTTCGGTTTTGAAGCCCAACCTTCGCAGAGCCCGATTTCTCAACAAAACTCCCGGTTTTATTAAAAACGATCGTTTTAGGAAACGAAGTGCTGCCCGATTATCAGTAAATCAAGTTAGTGTATAGTCACCTTCATCTTACACCTAGATATGAAGTATTTTCTATAAAAATACATGCTATGTGTAATTATATTAATTGTTTAATTGAGGTGACTGTTGAATAGATGTTTTATACAAGTTTTAAACTGTATATGTATTTTTATCTACAAATATGTTGGGTAAAACATGGGTAGATAGTTGATGTGTGATGAAATAAAATGATGAGAGGCCTCGATGTGATTGTGATCCAGTCATCTAGCGGAGTATGGATGACGACCACTGACTTTTCTAGACAGTCCAGTGGAACGCTGGCAGGCCCGCAACCTGTAGGTGTTAATGAACTTGGGTGTTCATTTGCTGTACTCCATCCCCCTCAGGGTTGCCTTAGGACATGTATGGTTGAGGAGTCCCCTTAGCAGTAGTGTCCATCCCGATGATATTCTTTAGGGTAGGTCCCTTGTGATAAGTGTTTAGGGATGTAAAGTGAGGATAACGGGAATGGGTAATCAGGGTTATTGTTGATTAATGAACTTAATAAGTTTATTATTATTGTGGGTTGAAAACCCTATATGCTCACCAGGCTCCTAAGCCTGACCCACTCAGCTTTTTATGTTACAGGTAGTGGACCCCGAGCATAGTCGGAGGATGATGAGAGATTTTTGGATTATAGGCCAGTAGTTGTAAATAACTGTTGAAAGGCTTATAATGTCTTGTTTATGCTTTTGATCTGTATCGGAACATGACATCCCGAGGTTTTGATATGAAATGAAATTATATATTTCTTAAAGAAAGGTTTTGACAAACTTTTGTCATGTTTTGTTTTGGGGACCAATTCCGCAACATCTTTTAAAAGGATTTCTCTGACTTTATTTTAAAAAACATAAATTAAATCGGTCTTTTCTGGCCGAGAAATTAGGGGATGTCACACTTCTTCACCACAAAACACCAACAAACACACTTTCAAGCTCAAATCTCACCAAATGCACTTAGGGTTTCGTTTTCAGGGTAAAGGGAGATGGAGGCTGATCAAAAATGTCCAAGAGGTGCTATAATGAGGTTTAAGTAGGGTGCAAACCCTAAAAATTAGGGTTTGCCCCTGAACTACGTATGCCATGTGTACTCCACATACGCCCCGCGTATGTGGGTGAAAACCGCGATCAGGAATGGGCTAGTTCGCTAAGCGTACTTATAGAGTACGCCCTGCGTACTAGCTAGGGACCAAATGGTTAACAAATTTGCATTAAGGGCTAAAAGGAAACTTACCACATTATGAGTGTTACACCTAAAGCCCTAAAATGAACAATTCCTTTTCCAGGGCTATGCCATGCGTACTCCTTCTCTACACATTGTGTAGAGTGTTTGCAAAGAAAACAGGGCCAAACCAGGCTACATGGGGCGTAGCTAGGTTTACGCCCCGCGTAACTTCATAATTTGTCAACTCCCACATTAAGCCCTTAATGTCTTAAGACCAAATGTTTAACACTCAAATCTGAAACTAATGGTCGTCTAAAAGGATAATGTTCCCTTATTTATGCCTTTTCATGGCTTAATAGAGCCCAAATCCAAGCCCTAGGTCCATACCACCCTTTAATGACCTCAAAATCTTGCATGGGTGAAAGATATCAACAAAGATTTCATTTGTATGACATATGATCCTCTGAAACAACATAAAATGACAACCTTAAGGTATAGAGTAGGTTTTACTCACAATAATCAAAACCATGGGACCAAAAGCTTGAAAACCAAGAATCTAACCTAGATCTAAACCATAGAACAATAAAGGTGAGAGATTTATACCTCCAGAAGTTTGCAAAAGAGATGAAAGCTCTAGATCTTCAAGCTTGAGCCACACTAATTTACAATAATAGACTTCTCCTTCTTCAATATGCACCAAGGACACACAAAAGGGCTCAAACAACCTCACAAGGGATTAGGGTTTCAAAATGACAACTTGGGAGAGTGGAGGCAGATGATAAGGGAGGACTCAATGGAATTAAGATATTTAAATAGGGTCTCAACCCTAAAATATTAGGGTTTAGGGTCTGAGTAATTACACCATGTGTAAGGATTGTACGCCCTGCGCAGAGACTAAAGTCCCCGCGTCTATTTAATGACTTACGCCTTGTGTAATTCATTACTTACGCCTCGCGTAAGGACCATTTTTGCAAGAAAATTTATATTTAAGCTATGAATGAAAAGTACCTAAGAAACGGGTGTTACAACTCTCCCCCACTTGAATCGGATTTCATCCTCGTAGTCCGCCGTTGCAAATAACTCTAGGTAATGCTCCTTCATCTCATCCTCAGGCTCTAACGTCCAGTCTGAGCTTTTCCGGTGCTGCCATTGCACCTTCACTAAGCCCACCACCTTGTTTCACAGAGTCATCATCTTCCTATCGAGGATCGCAACCGATCTCTCTATATAGTTCAGGCACTCGTCCACCTGAATATCCACCAAAGGTACCACTATGGAGTCATCAACCAAACACTTCCGCAGCTGAGAGACGTAAAAAGTGCTTTGAATTTGACTAAGCTCCTCGGGTAGATCCAAACGATATGCAACCATGCTCACTTGGGAAATAACCCTGAAAGGACCAATATATCTGGGCCCAGCTTGCCCCGCTTCCTGAATCGGATGACACCTTTCCAATGTGACACCTTCAAGAGTACCATATCCCCGATCTGAAATTCCAAATATGATCGGCGTCTATCAACATGACTTTTCTATCAGCTTTGTGCAGTCAGAAGCCTGCCGCACACCATCTGTATCAACTCCATAATCCTGAGTACCACCTCCATACTCCCCATGAATCGTTGACCGACCTCACCCCAATAAACTGGGGTTCGACACTTCCTCCCGTAGAGCATCTCAAAGGGAGGTCGATTAATACTAGCACTGTAATTGTTGTAGTATGAGAACTTGGGCAATGAGAGATACGCATCCCATCTCCCTCCAAAATCCAGCACACATGCCCGAAGCATATCCTCCAGCATCTGGATAGTTCGCTCACTCTGCCCATCAGTCCGCAGATGAAAATCCATGTTGAAGTGCAGTCGAGTACCCAACTCCTCATGGAATATCTTCCAGAATTTGGAAGTAAAGCATACATTCCAATCTGAGACTACTGATACCGGAACCCCATGTCGTGCCACAAACTCATGGATATAAACATCTGCTAATTTCTCCGTATAGATGCTCTCCTGAATGGGGATAAAATATGCACTCTTGGTCAATCTATCCACGATGGGCCAAATCGAATCCAACCCTCGTGCTGTCCGCGGTAGCTTCGTGATGAAATCCATTGTGATCTCTTCCCATTTCCAAACGGTAACACCCAACGACTTCAACTTCTTATGCGGTCGCTGATGCTCGGCCTTGACTTTCCTATTGGTCAAGCCCCTCTCCATATACCAAGCCACATCCCACTTCATGTAGGGCCACCAACAATTGATTCGGAGGTCTATGTACATTTTTGTCACACCCAGATGAATAGAGAACTTCAACTTGTGCGCCTCCTCCATCAGAATCTGACGAGTACCTCCCAAATACAGAACCCATGGGGTCAACAATCCCCGACTATCATAATCAAAATAGGACACCTAACCCACTATGTGCTCGCTCTTCCGGTGCTCCTCTTTCATAGCCTCAATCTGAGCCCCACAAATTTGCTCCAAGAGTGGGGTAATCACTGTCATCCTCAAACACACATATCTAATAGGAATTCTAGCCATCTTCCAGCTAAGAGCATCAGCCACCATGTTGGACTTTCAAGGGTGATAAAGGATCTCACAATCGTATCCTTCAACATGTCGAGCCACCTGCTCTACCTCACATTCAGATTCTGCTGATCCATCAGATATCTCAAACTATTGTGGTCCATGTAAATGATACAACGAACCCCATACAGGTAGTGATGCCAAATCTTGAGGAAAAAAACCACTGCCCCTAGATCCAAATCATGAGTAAGATAATTCTCCTCATGAGGCTTTAACTGCCTTGAAGCATAAGCAATCACATGGCCCCTATTCATAAGCACTGCACCCAACCCTGTGATCAAAGCATCACAATAAACCACAAAATCCTCCATGCCCTCGGGTAGGGTCAAAATCAGAGCCTCGCACAACTTCTGTCTCAAATTCTCAAATTCCGCCTCCTGCTCAGGCCCCCAACAGAAAGTGTCAGTCTTCTTTGTCAGTTTGGTTAACGGAACTACAATCCTGGAGAAGTTCTTGATGAATCTCCGATAATACCCTGCTAACCCAAGGAAACTCTGAATCTCATATGGAGAACTCGGTACCTCCCACTGCATCACGATCTCGACCTTGTTCGGGTCAACCAATATCCCCTTCTAATTAACAAGGTTCCCTAGAAACCGCACCTCGCCAAACAGAACTTGCACCTGGAAAATTTGGCATAAATCCACTCCCTCCTCAGACTCCCCAGAACCTCTCGCGGATAGTCCTCATGTTGCTCCTTGGTCTTAGAATCCACATAATATCATCAATAAATATAATAACAGACCGATCAAACATCAGTCTAAACATGTGGTTCAGGAGGTCCATGAACACGGCCGGAGCATTGGTGAGCCCGAAAGGCATCACCACGAACTTGTAATGACCATAACGAGTTATGAAATCATTCTTCTGCATGCCTTCCTCTCGGACCCCCATCTGGTGATATCATGACTGTAAATCAATCTTGGAGAACCAAGATGCGCCCTGCAGTTGATCAAACAAATCATCGATCGTTGGGAGTGGGCAACGATTCTTCACCATCAGCTTGTTCAACTCCCAGTAATCGATGCACATCCTGTGAGAACCATCCTACTTCTTCACAAACATTATCGGTGCTCCCCAGGGTGAACTACTTAGTCTGATAAACCCCTTGTCTAATAGCTCCTGTATTTGTTTATACAACTCTTGCATCTCTGGAGGTTCTAACCGGTAAGGTGCCTTGGCTATCGGAGCCGCACCTGGAACCAGATCTATATGGAATTCAACCTGCCTCTCTGGAGGCACTCCAGGTAAATCCTCCGGGAATACATCGGGATACTCCCAAACGATCGGAACATCATGTACTGTCTTCTTTCCCTCATCTCGGGTATCCAACATGTAGGCCACAAAACCAGAACAACCTTGGTGAAGATATCTCCTAGCTCTCGTAGCTAAACAGAGAGTTGGTCCACACTGAGCACCCTCACCATTAATAACTAGTTCTCCCTCAGTTAGGGTTCTAACCCAAACTAACTGGTGCGTGCAATCGATCATCTCCCCATTAGGGCTCAACCAATGTATCCCCATGATAACCTTGCTCTCACGCAAAGGAATAGGAACGAAGTCGATCGGATACCTCTCTCGAAATAACTCCAAAATACAACCCCGACGAACCCTCGATACTCTCACTGGACGATGATCGGCGATCTCCACCTATAGCGGATAATCAAGCTCCCAGGAACACCACCAAATCTCTTGCTAAGCACAAGAGATATGAACAATCGGGTGACGTCTGAATCGAAAAGAACCAAGTCCGAAACATCGTTCACTAAAAACGTCCCCATACAATCACATACACATTAAGCAAAAAAAATAATAATTAAGATAGGTAGAAGATAAATACCAGTAACCACATCTTGTTCTGCACTAGCCTCCTCGGCTGTCAGCTGGAAAGCTCGACTCCTCACAAATATCCCCTCCGCCTTGCCCTGGAGGTCGTCGGTAATCCTTAATGTCGTTGGAGCTAGTGCTGCAACCTCCCCTACTGTTAGACTCAGACAATCGACCTTCATGTGGCCTCTCTGATTGCAATGAAAGCAAATCAGTCCTGATACCTGGGTACAATCCATGCTCATGTGACCTGTCTTGCCGCACCTATAGCAGTCTTAACCACCAACCCGTCACACCCCATCGTGTATTTTCCCGCACTTTCCTTAACGGATCTGGCCCTGCTGGCCTCTAGACTGAGAATGAAAAGTCTTGGGCTTCTTAGTTGAGCCCTCAGAAACTTGTACCTGAACCGGCTTTCACTTCAAATAGCTCCAGCTCAATCTCCCACTCATGGGCCCTATCAATCATGTCCTCCAAAGTACGGCACACCAAAAATCTAACAAACTCTTTGATGACATCCCTTAACATATTGTGATACCAGGTCTTCTTCATCTCCTTATATGTAGCATACTACAGAATCAACAATGCCCTTTCCCTAAACTGAGCAGTGATCTCCGCCACCGTTTGCATAGTTTGTCTGAGATCCTGAAAATATCTCACTAATTGTTGCACGTCAATAGATGGTGAAAACTCCGCTCTAAATCTGGTCACAAAATCAGGCCAGTTCATGGCTTCCACACCCGGTACTCCCATAGCATGGCCGACCTCCTCCCACCAGTCGTGTGCTCGATCCCTGCAACCCACCTACTGCTGATAATGGGGTCCTTCTTCCCGAAGAACTCATGTGCACCTCCGAAAGTCCGTGAACAAGAGCGTGCGTGCACCCAACTATCCGACGGCTATCTCCACCCAAAAATCCTAAAAGCGCTCTTCCATCAACTCCACAATACCTTCCTTGATCGACCCGGACATCATAGGGGTCACATCAAGGATTCCTCGCATAATCTCAGATGCAATGAACTCGCATAAACTTGCATCAATAGGTGCGACACCAGAGACTGAACCTTAACTTGAAACTCCTCCTCATGTCATCACCATACTGAAAACAAACAATGCAAACCATCAGATAACACTCGGAGAACTCCACACACTACAATCTCGTTAGTAACTTTGTGACCTCCATTGGTTCGAGTATTGATCCTGTGCTTTAAGTAGTACGGGCTCAATACTACCTTCCACACCTGTCCGTACTTTCCCCAAGGGTTGTCCTGAATCCTCCAAGTTGCTTCCCTATTATCACATACTTCACTCACATGGTAGAATGCCCTATGTGCTAACACCTCCTAGGCTTTCCTAGGGTTCCATCCACACCACTCTCCGCCATAAGCTGCATAAGAAACTCCCCCTAATACCTTCTAACTACCTCCCAAATACAGTTACATACTACGGGTACTAGATAATCCTTCGACTGCAAGGTCTCACGCTACAACGGTTGGACTCAAAAAAGAGTTACACAATCGAGTTAAACCAAACTTTCTAAAATTATCTAATCCTTATAACATGTAACTTAACGTACATGCTTAGTAGTCAGCTGATATTAATGGAAGTCCCCAAATCACAAAGCAAGAAACATTCAAGCATCGAGTAATCCATAACAAACCATAACCTAATCAGGACAGTCTATCCAACATCTGAATCCATACTAGCATGCAACTCTCATATACTCAAATGAAAATCAATCATAAAACATGTAAGGGTATCTTGGGAAATACTTACTTGAGCTCGGCCGATTGCATGCATCACACCCCTTATTTCTATAAAAAAGAATTAGAAAAACATTTCTTTTATGAATTTTTTTTATCAATTCTTCAGTTTGAGTTTAGACACACTTTAGAGAGTGCCTGGATCCCTCAAACCAGGGCTCTGATACCAACTTGGAACGTCCCAAAATATTCTATGTAAAGTTTTTTGTTATAAGTCTATCAAAACCATCCTTCTTTCATTCCAAAACCATCAAAGTGTGAAAATGTATAAAATATTTATTAGAGTACAAATCATATCATAAAATGCGAAACGCTGGTAGATGTGATGCAATCACGTCGAACTCTTACCTTTGGAACCGGAAGTACCTGAAACATAAACATAAAACTATAAGCATAAAGCTTAGCGAGATCCCCAAAATACAACATACCATACATACAATTTCCATGGGCTACCTCTAGGGTCTTACAATCCAAGTGTCATGGGCTATCCCCATGGTCTTTCATGCAATTTCTATGGGTTGCCCCTCATGGTCTTTCATACATATGTCATAGGCTACCCCCATGATCTTTCATGTAATTACCATGGGCTGCCCCCATGGTCTTTCATACAAATGCCACAGGCTACCCCCGAGGTCTTCCATGCAAGTATCACAAAGACAATTAGCATATTACAAAATTCAGTGGGCCAACATTGGTGCCTTCGACCCATAAGTATAATGAGAAAACTCACATCATTCTGAAGATAAACAAGTCTCACACTCGAGTTGCTAATATAAAAGCTCCTCACACTGAACATATCCAAAACAACCCTAATTAACAACTTTGGTGATAATCCAATAATCAAGGGTCCATTACATACTTTCTCTCAGTAGGGTAAAGACCATTTTACCTTTCCAAGGCTAGTCCCTTCCATACATGGCCTAAATCCCTAAAAAACGACCAATTCCTTTTCTGGGGCTACACCATGTGTACTCCTGCTCTACGCCTTGCGTGGAGTGTTTCCACCGAAAACGATGCCAAACCAGGCTACACGCTGCTTAGCCAGGTTTTCACCTTGCGTAACTTCACAGTTTGCCAACTCCCACATTAAGCCCTTAATATCTTAAGAACAAACGTTTAACACTCATATCTAAACCTAATGGTCATCTCAAAGGATAAAGTTCCTGACTTTATGCCTTTGCATGGCTTAATAGAGCCCAAAACCAAAACCTAGGTCCATACCACCCTTTAATGACCTCAAACCCATGCATGGGTGAACGATAGAAACAAAGATTATATATGATCCTCAGAAACAACATAAAGTGACAACCTTAAGCTCTGGAGTAGCTTTTACTCACAAGAACCAAAACCATGGGACCAAAAGCTTGAAAACCAAGAATCTAACCTAGATCTAAACCATAGAACCATAAATGTGACAACTTTATACCTCTAGAAGTTTGAAAAAGAGGTGAAAGCTCTGGATCCTCAAGCTTAAGCCACCGCAATCCACAATGATAGACTTCTTATTCTTCAATATGCACCAAGAACACACAAAAGGGCTCAAACAAGCTCACAAGGGATTAGGGTTTCGAAATGACAGCTTGGGAGAGTGAAGGTTGATGGTAAGGGAGGCCTCAAGGGACTTAAGGTCTTTAAATAGGGTCTCAACCCTAAAAAAATTAGGGTTGGGGTTTTGAGTAATTACGCCATGCGTAGAGCATAAAGTCCCCGCGTCCATTTAATGACTTACGCCGTGCGTAATTCATTACTTACGCCCTATGTAAGGACCATTTTGCAAGAAAATTTATATTTAAGCTATGAATGAAAAGTACCCGAGAAACGGGTGTAATAAGGGCACTGAGTGTGATTCCTGGGAACTGAGTATGATTTATGGGCACTTGGTTTAGATCTGATAAAAAAAGGGAGTTGGTCTTGGTGGTTTTCGGCGGGAGTGGGTAAAGAGAGAATGGTGGGATATTATGTTATATATTAAGTTGATGCAACATAAAACCGTTAAAATCAATATAGATAAGGGATACTTTCAAAGTATACAAGTTATAAAAAAGTGGTGGTATGGGTTGAGAGGTTCGTAGAGCATCCACAATGATGAGTTTAATAAGGGAGTTCAATGAGGTAAAAAATCTAATTGTCATTCAATAGGTGAAACTTTACTATTAAGAGATGTCACTTTGTCATTCAATTAGTTTGAAATTTAATGGTCATTAAACTCTTCAACGGGAAAAAAGAAAGTTTACTAACTCTAAATAAATACTATAAATTAACTTTTGTAATGTTCGATTGAACTTTATAGAATTTAACGTATTGTAAAAAAAAATTGATAGCGTTGTATAAAATGTAAAAAGATGATATGACAATGTATTAAATTTTATAGATTTCAATGAATTGTGGATGTCTCTAGAAAGAATACGTAACCCAAATCAATTTGTTTATAAATAAACAAACCGAAATTACTTTTGGAAAAGTTATGAAAATATAACTAATATATAAATAAAATTCACATTTTTTTGGTATGAATTTATTCTTGTGAAATAATTATATTTGTTGTGTAACCAAAGTACTACCAAATTCGAGAGACCAATTATTCAGTTCACTCAAACATTTATAGATCTGGAAAGGGACAAAATTTACAGCCAATTTGGAAGAATTAGACAAAAAATGAATCTAAAGAGAGCTTTGGACATGTTATTTCCGTCATGATCAAGTTGTATTATTAACTCGAAACTTATTCCAATTCCAACGAACTAGCTATCATGAACACTCCTGGCGCACGTTAGAAGCCACAGCTCTAGCCCAATACTTGATATGTGCTTTCATGTCTTCTGATGAACTCTTATCAACCCATCCTCCTGGAATTGCAGGAGCACCATTTTTGTTCTTTCCACTAATCTTTATGTTTTTGCTTCTGTTTCTCTCAGTTTTCCTCACATCACGAATCTTTTCTTGACCTAATTCGGGTTTCTTTCCCATGTTTTCCATCATCGCCTGCATGCAAAACCCGATTTTAATTATACATATAGATTAATCTTGATATTCGATATATTCTTTGCAAAACTATGTACCTTAGATGTTTTTCGAGATGGGTTTGATGTATGTGAAGAGTTCATCGATGCTTGTCTTATCAATCTCCCCAAACTAAACTCACTTTCTTGATCTTCTTCATCCTCTTCTTGATCAGTTTCATCTTCAGAAGTTGTCATGGATGATGTTCTACTCAAATGCGGACTTGTGTCGGTATTTTTCATTATAAAGGATCGTGTTTCCACTGAATTTGGCAAAGATGGTGTTCTGTTTAGATTTCGAGGAGCAATGGGTGGCTGCTTTCTTGAGGAAACGCTAGAGTTCTTTCTCTCATTCTTAACAATGGATTCTTGATTGGAACATAGAGGAGGAAGAGGAGGGCAAGAACTGGAAGTAAGATCAGAATAACATCGAGAAATGGTTCTTGTTTTTGTGTGAAGTAAGTTTCCAAAGAACCAACTATCTTCTAAAAGATCTCCAGGTTCTTCCATTAGACACAGAATCTTGATAAATCTTATGAATGATGAGGATCTTGAATGGATTTGTTACGATGCTACAAAAAGCGGTGAATGAAGATGGTTATGATTGGAGGAGGGATGAAGTGGGATTGACTCATGTGGTTTTTGAGATTGCTGCAATTTAAAAGACATTAAAAAAACGATTTATTCGATACAAATGAGCAAAGAACGTAAAAACAAAATCCATACTCTTTTGGTTTACATGACAATGTGCATGAATTTAAGGAGGGTGGATTGTAATTAACTGATTGGAGGTTGGGAAGTGAATAAGAAAATGGCTATTGCCAGCGACTACCCATGTGCATGTTCTTTGTTTATGGACTACTTCTGCACCACACATCATATTGTATCCATATAAATAATCAACTATCTTATTTTTACTCATTTGTCTAACAAGTTATTCTTTTTGATAATTAAATTTGATAAATATCATGTCATTACAGTTGTTATTTTTCCAAGTTTAATGACTTAATTAGCAAAAAGATAAATTGTTCTTTTTTTTAACCGTGTAGTATGCATGGCTTATACTTGAGGAGCGATATAATATACTTGAATATATGCATGAAAGTCTGTTTAGACACAAATGTTGAAGATTGGAGCGTGCTGACTCTGAACAAAGAAAGATCAAAATACAAACAAGTACGATCATATCATGTTTTACAAAATCTTGATGCCGACAACTGCAAAGAAACAAAGAAACACAAACATATCCATGTTAACTAGAATGCAATTAGATATTGTTTTGTTTTTGACTTATCGAATTTTAACGGACATGACTTGAGGTATTTGGGGTTACTTATTAATTAGAACTAACTTATGATTTTTCATAAAAGTGTTTACTAGCTTATGTGGTATAAAACATAATAAGAAAAAAACATGCAAGTTTGGATTAGTTTATGTGTTATAGAAACTTAATATGTGGATAAGTTGTTTTTAGTGTTTGACAAATTCTACTTAATTATGCATGTAAAATATTAAAATAGATGTCGATCTCTATATATTATTGACTTATTTGTTTTTTTTTAATCATTTATAGTAATATTTTTGATAAAAACTTAAGGAAATCTCCACAAAAGTTCTAATATTTTACCTTAATTTATGAAAAAAGTTTCAAACTAAAATTTGTTTACGAAAAAGCATGAATTACCAGTACAACTGATTATTCTATTATTTTTTCCCGGTTTACCGGTTTCATTACTTACCCGGTTCCATTAAAGTTTCATTATTTTACTATAATCTACAAATAAGCCCTAAACTAAAATTAAATGATGATCTGACCATTTTCTCCATGTAACATATATATTATCGGTTTCATTGCTGACCTGGATGCATAGTCATTAAATTAGCTGATGAGATGGATATGTTGGATTATATAATGTTATACTTAACATAAAACTTGATATCTTGATGTACTGTATATTTTTCGAAGTATAAAATGCATCAAATGAAGACAACAATAATTACATAAACTGATAGTTTTTACATGTAATAATGCGGAAAATATCATATACTCTTAAGGGTACATGGAACCTAATTTGATCTATGACATAACACTATTGAAGCAACATACTATTGGACAACAAAACTTCTAAACCCTAATGAGTATCAAAATTCACAATAGAATAACTTACCTCTGGTTTGTTATTGCAAACAAACCCTTTGATCCAACTAGATCAATCCAATAGTCTCTTGAAAACTAGCTTCAATTGTGTGCAAGATTCTAATGGTTTACATCCACAACACAAGAACCCTAGAAGGATTAGGAGAAAGGGGAGAGGGGGCAGATTTTCGGATCTGGCATAAGGAATAGCATGGCCGAAAATTCCCAGCTATAAGGCCCTATTTACAGCTGATTAGAAAACACCTAGAAACCCTAATTTAAACATAAAAAAAATATTATTTCAAATAAGACAATTATCTACCAAATGGCTTATAGCCTAGCGGTATCAGGTGTTGCATTCCCTCCTTGAGGTCGAGGGTTCAAGTCTCGTTGGAGACATAGGTAGAAATAGGAGTACTTTAAGAGAAGATTAGATCTGCCGTTCAAAAATAATAATAATAATAATAATAATAATAATAATAATAATAATAATAATAATAATAATAAATAAGGCAGTTATCTAGTTCCTTATCATCTACATGAAGGCTTCCAGAAGGCTCCAAGAGGAGCCTCAAAATCGTCCAACAGAGGAAGGTTTTGGAACCTGTCATCTACTCAAATTTTGAAAAATTACAACTATAGTCCTTCAACTTTTAATTAATTCTAATTAACCCAGAATTAATTACAAATTAATTCTAATTAATTCTAAGTTGGTTATAACTATTTCTAATTAATATATTAGTCATATAATACATTAATAAATCATTTAGCTCTCTCCTATAATCAATTTAAACAATTTCTTGGTTATGAGGTCAACCCAAAAATGACTTTACTTTTATTCATCAACATCATACCAATTTAGTTAGGACCTTAGACACTTTAATCCAACAGTCTCCCACTTGGATAAGTCGCTAACTACAATTGCTCGTACAACTCCGAATAACCAGTAAAGAGTGTTTTCAAAGACACTACCAGACTCTGTTGGTCCTAAAATATGTGATTAACTATTCCTTCGTTCTTCCAGATATCGAATGAACATGAGACATGAATTAGAATCAGTATCGTGTCCAAGATTTCGTTTTCCGATGTTCTTGTTTTGTGATGGCATCATTAGACTACCAATTGAACACATCAATTTAGTCATGGTTGGGCTCAACACTATAATGTCAACATCAAAACACCGATGGGCCCAAAGATATCACTTTTCCTATTAAGGAAAAAGGAATGAATAAACTTCAACTATTGTAACATTCCAATGATGAGGTATTTTCAATTTTAACCCTATGTATGAAGATTTATTCCATTTTAGCCCTTGTGCATGAGAAAGCTTGCAAAATGGCCCACAATGGCATTTTTGTAATAATAGGCCCGAGGTCGTGTACGTTGGGCGTACTTAGCATACGCATGGCGTAAGTCCCAAACCCTAATTTTTATGGTTTGGATCCTATTTAAACATCTTTAAGTCCCCAACCTACCTTTTTTCATCAGCCTCCAACACACATTCGTCCCCAAACAAACCCTAATCCACTTTTGAGCACTCTTGAGCTTTGTGTGTGTGTGTGTGTTTTGGTTACCTAGAAGGAGTGAGGAAGAAGAGAAGATCATCTTGGAGGAGTAGGACTCTTTGGATCCAGAATCTCATCACCATTTGTCTTCACTTGGAGGTAAAAAGCTTTTAACTTGATGAAACTATGCATAGATCTACGTTAGCTATAAAGTTTGTGTCCTTTAGGTCCCATTAGTTGGTATTTTGAGTATGAGCTACTCCAATCCATTTAAGCTATCCTTTCAGATGTTTTGAGGTGTTTAGAAGCATAAAAATATGGTCTTGATCATTTCTTACCTTCCATGCATGAGTTACAAGGTCTTAATGGGTTAAGTAGTTAAGGTTTTTAGTGTTAAACACTTATTGGCCATGCAAGACCATAAAGTTGGAAACTTTATGGTCAAAGACGACATTTGGGGCTTGGATCTGACTTTGGACCTAAGGACTTGATGTATTAAGCTCTTAATGAGAGATGGGGCTGACCAGGTGCATACGTTGGGCGTACCAAATGGTACGCTGCACTTATGCGGTCAAAGTCCCGACTTTTGGGTCAAGTAGAGTACACCCCACGTACAGATGAGTACTCCCAACGTACTCGACTGGGTTGACTCGGCTGGTTTGTTGACTTTGACGTTTGACCAACTTTGACCTTAAGGGTATTTTAGGTAATTTGAGTGGTAATTGGGATTGGCCATTGTTTGGTGTTTAGGTGACCGGTTGAGTTGTTATTCGGAGTTATGTTCTGTCAGATATCTTTCCAGAATGAGAAGTGATATTTCCTCACTGTACTCGTGGGTCAAAGGCACCAATGTCGGCCCACTAGATTATTTATCCTGGTTATAGGATAGTGTTATGCTAGTATGTGATTGAGTAATAGATTTGTATGGTTATCTATATTTGTTGGCTCTGTGTTTATGTTTGTTTGTTACATATGTCAACATATTATGGTTGGGTTGAGGCGGTCTTGCTTTGTGCTGAAGGCCAAGACTCCCGGGGCAGTTTGGATAGGCTGTAGGCCCTACGAGGCGGTCCAGTCAGGCCAAAGTCCCATAGAGTGGTCCATATAGGCTGTAGGCCCTGCGAGGCGGTCCAGTCAGGCTGAAGGCTCATATTTGCATGCTTTGTGGTTATGTAGTGTCTTGGTACTTTGGGGGAACTCACTAGCTTTGGCTTATAGTTTTAGTTTATTGTTTCAGGTACTTTTGTGGATCGTGGGAAAGCGAAGGCCTTATCGTGCACATCTTCCTATTTTGATGATATGGATTTTTGGGACACTCTGATATGACTTTACTTTTGAAACAACGACTCTTTTTGTAAACAATGATGGTTAATAGTTGGTTTTATAATTTTAAAATTTTTATGATTTTTGGAGTGTTACAAGTTGGTATCAGAGCCTTGGTTTGAGAGAATTGGATGAACATTCGTGTGAATCCAGACTCAAACTAGGGAACTGCAAAAGTTTTTAAAATGGTTTCAAAATTGTTTTCAAAAGTAACCAAGGAAGGATGCGATGTGTACGATCAGTAGAAGCAAGAAAGTATATCCCAAGTTCCCACACTGTAAGTCCTTAATCTGCTTGTGTATCAATTAGATCCGTTTGATGGTGCGGAATCCCAATCAAACGGATGATGTCAGATCAAATAGAAGAGAAGGAGAAGAAGAAGATGATGAATCTTGTATGTATTGATATGATTGAAGATCCGGATACAAGATTCACACACACTAACACACACTCTCTTTTCTCTCTCTTTCTCTCTCTAGAACACCTTGAGTTTCACACACTTAAGCTCTTCTAGTGTTCATCATGATGGGTTTTGAGCATTCTAACACTTCCTAAGTGTACATGCAACCCTAATAACCTTGGATCTATGTTTGTCTAATAATCATGCAAAGTTGAATTCCAAGGTTATATTCCTATCTAGCATACATGGGGAACATTTTTAACTTGAATGAAAGATAGAATAACTTACCTTGTTGTTGATTATGATCCTTGAAACCTTGTGAGCCTAGCACCCCAAGTGTGATGCCTCAAATGCTTCACACAACACCAAATGCAAAGGAGTAAACTTTGAGAGAATCTTACACTTGCAAAATCGGCTCTAGCCCTCTTGTTTCTTAGTGTCACCGATTTTGGTGGAGAATGGGTTTCTTATATAGTGTTGACACATCTAGGGTTACACCATGTAAACCCTAATGTGTCATGACTCTTCATTTCCATGACCCATGGGTTTGTAACTCCCATGGAGCCTCCATGGAGCATTCAATGGGTTTAACCCAACTTGATTATCCATGGAGCCTTTTAGCCCACTATATAAGTTATGGATGATTTACATAATCTACCCATATATTTAATTAGTTATCTTTTGATCACTTAATTAATTCTAAATTAATTCTTGATCAAACTAATTAAATAATATTATTAATATATTAGAACTTATAATATATTAATAAACCATAAGTGTTATTTATCTCATTTTAGTTTATCCAATTGCATGGTGCCATGCAACCCAAATGGACCATGCCGGGTCGGGTCAAGTACATACCAGAAATAGTTATGGGCTTAGACACCTTATCCAACAGTCTCCCACTTGGATAAGTCTAATAACTATAACTGCAATACTTCAGGAACCGATCGGCAATCGTAGCTCTTTCAAGGTCTCTCGGAACTGAGAAGATGATGATACGCCATTTAAGATAAGTGATCATATAATCCTCTGTTCTAGATATCAGCCGGACAAATACATGGAACAATGTCTTGCTTATTGTCCAGCAGTTTGTTTCCCGATTTCCGATTTGTTTGACAAAGAACTTAATTGAACACATCAACTTAGTTCTGACCGGGCCCGGTACATACGTCAAAACAAAATCATCGAGGGGCCCAGATATCAGCTTCTAATCCAAGAAGGAACAGATAAACTTCGACTCATATGTTTGTTCTACTACTCATTGAATTATACACAAGAGCACGTTTTATAACATCGAGTTACCAATGCGTTTTCGTACAATCAATGCATAACCAACTCATAAGTAACAAATCATATATCTAGGTTTGAAGACTTATATGATATTACCGTCTCACGATCACTCGAGATAAATTCCATGAAGTGATTCCAGTGAGCGTGGGTTGAGTCCAATGCTCAGAACTTATGAGCACTCATGAGTGTTGTAGCCATGTCCAACAACTTAGACCTCTGCAACCAATCATGACAATCTTGATTCATACCTACTTCCGACATATGACCGACTGTGGAGGTTCGAATAATATGAGATACCACACATAATTATTCTGGAAGTCAAAACATGCAAAAGAAATATAGTAAACGATCGACAAGAGATAGCAACACTTTACTCATAAATAAAACACCTTTTATTCATCATCTAATGTCAATTACACTTTACAAATTTCAAGGTTATCTAACTACTAAATCTAATATCATCCTTCAGCCCTATGCTCCGAGCATGCTGGAGATGCTTAACCCGAGTCAGTCCTTTCGTGAGGGGATCTGCTGGATTCTCATCCGATGATACCCTCTTTGCCACGAGGAGTCCTTCTTCTATTCGATGTCTGATGAAATGGTATTTTCTGTCGATGTGTCTGGATCTCCCGTGATCCCTTGGTTCCTTGGCTAAGGCAACTGCACTTTCACTATCACAGAAAATTTCCATTGGCTCTTTAATAGCTGGTGCAACTCCAAGGTCTCCAATGAAGTTCTTCAGCCATATCGCCTCCTTTGCTGCCTCGCTAGCTGCTATATACTCTGATTCGCAAGTTGAAACAGCCACTGTTTCTTGCTTGGAACTCTTCCAAGAAATTGCTCCTGCATTTAAGGTAAAGACCCAGCCTGACTGAGAGCGGAAATTATCCCTATCAGTCTGAAAGCTAGCATCACTATATCCTACAACTCTCAAGTCTTCACTCCCACCGAGGGTAAGGACCCAGTCCTTAGTCCTCCGTAGGTACTTGAGGATATTCTTTACCGCAGTCCAGTGTGCCTTGCCAGGGTTCCCCTGATACCTGTTAACCATGCTCAAAGCAAAGGCTACATCAGGTCGAGTACACGTCATAGCATACATGATCGATCCTACAGCCGAAGCATAAGGTATTCGACTCATTTCTGCTATCTCAGCCTCAGTACTAGGGCTTTGTGTCTTACTCAATCTGGCATTACTCTGGATGGGTAACTCTCCTTTCTTGGAGTCCTGCATGCCGAATCTCTTCAACACCTTATCCAAGTAAGTACTCTGACTAAGTCCAATTAGTCTTTTACTCCGGTCTCTCAAGATCCTTATCCCTAGAATATAGGCAGCTTCTCCTAGGTCCTTCATAGAGAAACACTTCCCAAGCCAGGACTTAACTTCCTGCAGAGTTGGGATGTCATTTCCTATGAGTAGTATGTCATCCACATACAATACCAAAAAGCTAACTATACTCCCACTAGCCTTGACATATACACAAGATTCATCTTCACTCCTAGAGAAGCCAAATTCTTTGACTTTCTTATCAAAGCAAAGATTCCATCTGCGAGGTGCTTGCTTTAACCCATAAATGGATTTCTCAAGCTTACACACTCTATTAGGGTACTCTGTATTGACAAAACCCTCTGGCTGACTCATGTAAACATCCTCAGCCAACTTTCCATTAAGGAAAGCGGTTTTGACATCCATTTGCCATATTTCATAGTCATGAAATGCAGCTATCGCTAACAGAACCCTAATAGACTTAATCTTGGCCACTGGAGAAAAGGTCTCATCATAATCAACTCCCGGAGTTTGTGAGAAACCCTTTGCAACCAGTCGTGCCTTATAAGTGTGTACATTACCATCCATGTCGGTCTTCTTCTTGAAGATCCATTTGCACCCTACAGTCTTACGACCTGGTACATTCTCAACCAAGTTCCAAACTTGATTGTCATATATGGACTGTATCTCGTTGTCCATTGCCTCTTTCCACTTGGCTGACTCAGGGCCTGCCATGGCTTCCGCGTAACTGTTAGGTTCATCCAGACCTATCAGTGTCTCATCACTGATAAGTGTATCGCCTTCCGCAGTAATATGGAATCCATAGTAATGCTCAGGTGCATTCCTAACCCTTGTGGAACGCCTCAGAGGGACAGACTTGTCAATTGGCTCAACAGAAGTTTCCTCCTCAAGTTGAGTGCTAGGGTTTGAAGTTCCTTCACCACTTGACTCTTGAATTTCTTCAAGGTCAACTTGCCTCCCACTGTCTCCTTGGCTTATGAACTCTCTCTCTCTCTCGAAAGAAAGCCCTCCTAGCTACAAAGACCACATTCTCACTAGGTCTGTAAAAGAGGTAACCAAAGGATTTCTGTGGGTAGCCGATGAAAATACACCTCTCACTTCGAGGTTCGAGCTTATCATGAGTCTCGCGTCTCACGAAAGCCTCGCAACCCCAAATCTTAATGTGGTCTAGTTTGGGTACTTTACCAGTCCACATCTCATGAGGAGTTTTGGCAACTTTCTTTGTGGGAACTAGATTAAGGATATGGGCGGCAGTCTCTAAGGCATACCCCCAAAATGAGATTGGTAGCGAAGCTCGACTCATCATGGAACGAACCATATCCAACAAGGTTCGATTATGCCTCTCAGCTACACCATTCAACTGCGGTGTCCTGGGAGGTGTCAATTGTGAGACAATCCCACATTCCCTAAGATAGTCGAGGAACTCTGAACTAAGATACTCACCACCTCGATCGGATCGAAGCATCTTAATGTTCCTGCCCAATTGATTCTCGACTTCCTGTTTAAACTCTTTAAACCTCTCAAAAGTCTCTGACTTATGCTTGATTAAGTAGACATATCCATATCTACTGTAATCATCAGTAAAAGTCAAATAATAACGATTAGCATCCCTTGTGGCATGTTTGAAGGGCCCACACACATCCGTGTGTATATAAGATCCAACAAACCTTCACCCCTCTCACAAGAACCTGTGAAGGGTGACTTTTTCATTTTTCCAAGTAAGCATGATTCGCAACTATCATCTGACTTTAGGTCAAATGACTCCAATACTCCATCTTTTTGGAGTTGGCCTATGCGTTTCTTGCTTATATGTCCAAGACGACAATGCCATAATGATGCTTTATCCAAGTTATTATCATTAACAGAATCAATACACAATACATTATTTCCTAAGTTATCAACCACATATACAGTTTCATACACACCATCACAAGGTAATGCTTTAAAATAAAGAACATTATTAAAGAAAGCATTAATCGAACCAACTTCATTATCAAATGAAAAGGTGAAACCTTGTGTATACAATGCATGAAAGGAAATAATATTTCTTGCCATTTCTGGCGAATAACAACATTTATTCAAATCTAAACTAAACCCACTACTTAGCGATAAAGTATAAACTCCAATCTTGGTGACAGGTAAAGCTTTCCTATTCCCCATGATTAAGTTTATTCTTCCATGCTCCACATTCTCACTTCTTCTTAGTCCCTGCAAATCAGAACAGATATGAATACCACAACCGGTATCAAGGACCCAAGAGTTAGAATGGGGTGAGTTATTAGATAAGATAGTGTAAATACCTGCATGGTTGGGTTTAACTTTCCCATCCTTCACATCTTGCTGGTACTTTGGGCAGTTCCGCTTCCAATGTGACTTTTCGTGGCAATAGAAGCATTCAGCCTCTTTAGGGTTAGAAGAAGGAGTGACAAAACCTTTCTTGGTTCCACTTGAAGAAGAGCCATCAAGGGTCCTAGCCTTGGTACCCTTCGAATAGCTCTTCCTCTTCTTCCCTCTACCTTTCCCGATTGCCAAAACCGGGGCGGAGTTTGGAGTAGGAGTGTTAACAACCGACTTACCCTTAAGACCTGTTTCTGCGGTCTTGAGGAGTCCCTGAAGTTTGCTGAGTGTGACCTCTTCCTTATTCATGTGATATGTCATGCGGAATTGATCATAGCACGATGGTAAGGAGTGCAAAATGATATCTATTGCAAGCTCCTCAGGGAAGTTCACATTAAGCTTCAGCAACCGATCCACATACCTTTGCATTTTATGCATGTGGCTCGTGACGGATTCCCCGTCCTTCATCATGGTTGTTATGATAGAGCATATGATTTCATACCTCTCTTGTCGTGCACTTTGATGGTATCTTTCCATCAGATCTTGGTGCATTTCAAAAGGGTAGAAGTCCTCATAGGACTTTTGGAGTTCCGCTGTCATGGTGGCCAACATGATGCATGCTACTTTTGTAGCATCCCTTTCATGTGCCCGGAAGTCAGCAATCTCCTGGGGAGTTGCAGTGGTCTCATCAATCTCCTTAAGCTCCTTGTCAAGGAAATATTCTTTGTCCTCGTAGCGGGTAATCATCCTGATGTTTCTGATCCATTCATTGAAGTTGGATCCATCAAAAGTGACTTTCCCACACAAGTTCATAAGGGTAAAGGAGCCATTAGGATTAGAGCCAGAAGCAGCATTGTTTGAAGACATCTGAAAGAAGAGAACAAGATTAGTTTAGATATTAAGAGAGTCCTTAATAAAACACCCAAATGTAATATTAAGGCTAGAATCCAATCACAATATATTATAACTTAGAAGAGGTATGCCGTAATCCAAGCTATAACATATTTGAAAGGTAGGTGAATGACGATTCACCAATTTCCACCATGAAAAACGAAATATAAATATTAGGTTTTTAATTGGTTCTTAGAAATTCCTAGATTCTTTTGAGATTCAATGAACTTTTCAAAGGCATGTTTCAATCTCGAGTGTGCCCTCCAAGTTTTGTGACTGGGATACCGAGGATCACAAAACGAGGTGTGAAGTAACCATGCAAATCACTTGGTACACTCAATGTTTATTACTCAATCGATGTGCCGGTTAACCACACGAGCTCCACCGACCTATAATAAACTTTAAGTCACCCTTTACCTACCTTGTTAAGTCCAAGTTAGTGTGCCGGTTAACCACACGAGCTCCACTAACGACTTAAACAAAGTGTAAAGTGTAATTTCATGGATTAGCACCTTATTCACATTTTCGTAAAGTAACTAAGATTGGGAATTTAATAAAAGCATTTAGTTACTTTATAATATTCATCATACTTTTAATGAGAATTTATAAGTCCTTGTCCTACCCGTTCGGCTAATGACCCTCCACCAATCAAGGAAGCGGTGGGTGAGAGAGGACACCCATTAAGTTGCCATTTTATAGGCAACACCCTTATACCCCCCTTATAGATCGGCTTCGTGAATGAGGCGTACTAGCGGTAAGACGACTTGACGTTATACATATATATATTAGTAACTTATAATATTATAGAGTATAAGGGTTGAATTTTAAATTTTAAAATTCTAAGGGTTGGAACTAAAGTTTTAATCAAGACTTTACATGTTCCAAAACTTGAGGGCAAGTTTTGTAAACTTCCAAAACTTTTCATTTCTTATAACTTATGAATTAATTGAGTAATAAAAATGAAGACTCTTCATTTTTATAACTCTTGTGTTCTTTTAATGGCTTTAATAAAAGTGAGACTTTTGGTTTTCCATAACTTGAGGACAAGTTATGGACTCCATTAAAACACGTTATGATCATGAATTAAACTACCATGAAGGTTACAAACAATTCCTATGATCATCTAATCTTCATAAGTTCAAGAACATGAATATGAACACTTTCAAGAATCAAAAAATTACACTTAAAAAAACTTGTAATTTTAATAATTGCCATTGTAAATGGATTAGCATAAACATTACACCATCTAAAACAAGATTTAAAACATCAAAACAGTTTAGGGTAATGTTTCTAGTCCATTTCCAGCAACAAATGTGCAAACTTTCATACGAGCAGAAAACAGAAAAACGATTTTTTTTTCAAGCTGTTTGCACACAAAAAAAAAACAACAAACAAACCTAGGCTCTGATACCACTGATGGGTTTTGAGCATTCTAACACTTCCTAAGTGTACATGCAACCCTAATAACCTTGGATCTATGTTTGTCTAATAATCATGCAAAGTTGAATTCCAAGGTTATATTCCTATCTAGCATACATGGGGAACATTTTTAACTTGAATGAAAGATAGAATAACTTACCTTGTTGTTGATTATGATCCTTGAAACCTTGTGAGACTAGCACCCCAAGTGTGATGCCTCAAATGCTTCACACAACACCAAATGCAAAGGAGTAAACTTTAAGAGAATCTTACACTTGCAAAATCGGCTCTAGCCCTCTTGTTTCTTAGTGTCACCGATTTTGGTGGAGAATGGGTTTCTTATATAGTGTTGACACATCTAGGGTTACACCATGTAAACCCTAATGTGTCATGACTCTTCATTTCCATGACCCATGGGTTTGTAACTCCCATGGAGCCTCCATGGAGCATTCAATGGGTTTAACCCAACTTGATTATCCATGGAGCCTTTTAGCCCACTATATAAGTTATGGATGATTTACATAATCTACCCATATATTTAATTAGTTATCTTTTGATCACTTAATTAATTATAAATTAATTCTTGATCAAACTAATTAAATAATATTATTAATTAGAACTTATAATATATTAATAAACCATAAGTGTTATTTATCTCATTTTAGTTTATCCAATTGCATGGTGCCATGCAACCCAAATAGACCATGCCGGGTCGGGTCAAGTACATACCAGAAATAGTTATGGACTTAGACACCTTATCCAACACATCACTCCACTCCTCACCCCTTACACCTATATTTATACATAAGAAACATGGGCTTGGTGAACATGTGCCGTAAATGGGTTTACGGCCGTAAACCTGTTTACGGCCGTAAACACGTATACGACCGTAAACACCAAGCTGTTTACGGTCCAAGACACAAAAATACATTTTCCTAGAAAAGCAAAGTATAAACCATATTTTTGACCCAACAATCTCCCCCTTGGTTTATAGCTTTCTTTTCTTTTCTTAACTGACCCAACAAGCTCCCCCTAAAAAGTAGCTGACTTTCTTGTTAATCTTCATTGGGAGCTTTGGCTTCAGCTTTACTCTTTGATATCTTCATGACTTCAAGATGAACATATGAATCTTTAATGAATGACTTCATCTTGAGCAGTTGGGCTTTTCTTCAGAATTTGGCATTGAACGCACATTGGATGACGAGGCTTTTTGTACTGATTCTTGAAAGATAATGCTTTCAGTTTGAGGATCTTTAGAGAGAACGTCAGAGAGAACAAATCTTCTGGATCACTTCAGCAGGTTTAAGATAGCAACAGACTGATTGAGGAGGCTTCAATGCAATCCGTCACCTAATCTTCAAGTGCAACTTCACCTTGCTTCTGGGGTTGAAAGATTGAATGTCGAAAGAATAATCTTCATTTCTTGCTCCTTCGAATGAGAATTCTTCGATGCTCACGGATGAAGCCTTGGCTCAGAAATCTTCGACACAAACTCCATGAGTTTCATCTTCACCTGAATTCACTTTTCAAGACAAAACAAAACTAAAAGAAAACTTAGTACACAATATTTTTGGATTTTTCATATTTTCTAAAAAAGAAATAAAACAGAAATAACACTATTTTTGGATTTTTAATTTTCTGATTTTTTTTTAAAATTTTAATTCTCCCCTAATATTTAAATTAGAAGAAAACTATGAACAAATTTAACAAAAATAAAATGATATCTAACTTTAAGAGTGATTTGGGATCAAAGTTTTTAGACAACCTTTATCCGTTTATCAGTACCTCTCCCTTCATGAATAGATCTGGTCAATCGTCGGTATTGTGGTCCACTTAAACACGAAAAATTGTGACAAAATTAGGACATACTATAAGTGACAAGACAATGTGATCCTAAGTTCCTAGATAATATTCCTTAAGGACCATTTAGCTGACGACGACCAAAGATATTGTTGTCCACCTAAATTGAGCAGCGAGATCTACAGACAACCTAGTGATTGTTCAATTTTAAATGTACTAGAACGTGTTTCCCGCTTCCTGACATACCCCAATAATCAGGAACTTCCAAAGTACTCCTTACTTTAGGTGAGCAGACAATTATTATGAGAGAAGTCAGATTTGGAATGCATATGCTATACACCCAGGTCGGATCTCTTCCAATCACGCAGAGGGTGAAACATATGACTAACCAGATTTAGAGGGATTGAGAAGTAGAATAGTGCATATGTTGTGTACCAGGCCGGATGGTTAATCACGCAAAGGAGACAGCATATGGCTAACAGATAGAAAGAATTGCATAGATAGAAGATGCATAGAAATAGAGTTGCATATGTTGCAGTCCAGGTCGGATCTTTCGATCACGCAGAGGAGGCAACATATGAATAACAGATAGAAAGCAAGAAAGTAATTTCCTACAGACCTACTTTATCGGAATTCCCCAGTCGCCCCATCAATACCGGAATTAAGGACAAAGTCCGTACATCGAGGAAGAGTTAAACCACAGTTCTAGATACGGATTACTTTAATGTGACCGGTGGATTATCATGTATATCTCCCTGCTCAACCTATCTAAGCGTCGTATTGTCAGGCTAAATGGATCTATCTAGGTCAAGATTTTTCAAGTCTCTAGATTCCTTAAGTTCATTAATGCCTAGTCAAGTCCATTTTAATCTTTCGTGCCTACCAGCGCATCGAACACAGAGCCTAGACAATTCAGATTCAGTCCCTTACACAGATTCAGATTGCCTGTTATCACATGATTATATCACTTCCCAAAACATCTCCCTCAAGCACATTTCATAACCAACATATTTTTGGATTTTCTGATTTTCTAATGTTTTTGGATTTTTTTTTTAATTTTTAAATTTTTGTTTTATTTTTATTTCTCCCCCTAAATTTGTGCATAGGAGAGAAATGAAAGTAAATGCGCAAATTTAAACTATCCTAAAACAAAAATTAGTCTTTAAAGCGAATCAGCTTAAGAAAAACTCAGGAGTATAGAGAAGAAAACTCAAACCGTAAGTCACCGATTGAATTTGCATCCAGAAGGTCTGAGAACAGCACGCGTAGTCTCAGAACAGATCCGAAAATTCTTCATGTCATTAAGCACTAACCCCGTTTGTGATCTCTTCCTTTCTTCCTTTCTTTCCTTTCCCGCAAAGGACACATACTCTCGAACAATAGTTATGAATGTTGTACAGTTGAGAGATGTCCCCTATCATGTGCCTGGAACAGCCACTACCAACAAACCGAAGTCTGATGATAAGCCTCCATAGCTGCTCCGACACAGAGCGGGATCAGTTGGTCTTTGGAACCCAGTCCATTTTGAAACTGGGTCGACCTTTGTCGTCTACGCAAGATACATTCTCCCACGACATGTCCTGTTTATCACAAACAGAAGATGTGGAAATATTAGAGTCATTAGAAAATTTAGGAGAGTGAGCCTTTGGAACCCATTTGTAGTTGGGTTTAACCCATTTCCTTTTCGATCTGATGGGTGGCTCAGTACTTGCTTTTGATCTTGATGTCGGCCGTTGAGATGACTTTGATTTTGGCTTCACGAGAGCATCTCTTGGATTTGGCTTCTTGGCCGGCATTCCCTTCTTGCCCTTGGGATTCGGATTCTTGGCCTTGTAGGTTTGATTCTTGGCCTTCTGCGCGTTCCAGTCACCATGGTCTGAACGTGACCTTGAGGGGTTTCTTTTGAAGTATCTCCCTCTTGGCGCGTTCTGCCACCCTTGTGCATAGTAGGGAACGTATGCGCGATTAGGACAATATCTGGCAATGTGTCCAGGTGTTCCACAGTGAAAACATGTCTTTTTCTTCACTGTGAAGTTGTTTCTTCCTGCCCCTGGTGGCGTATCTTTGCCTTGTTTCTTATTATTCCCACAAGCACAATTGCAGGAGGCACTCTGTTTCGCTGGAATTGGTGGCCTGTATTTCTCAACAGCAGGTTGATAAGAAACAGCTGAGTTCGAAGCAACAGATTCAGAGTTCAAGGAGATGTTGGTTTGTTCAATGTTTTTCTCCTTGTTCTCATCTTCTGCTACTTTACCTGCACATAAAGTAGAAGCATTAGAATTTTCAACCTGAATACCTCCTGAAACAAAACCAGCTGGTTTTCCATATTGAAGATGTGCCTCCCTGTCAATTTCTTCCTGTGTCGTAGGGATGGATGTGTAGTTATGATTGAAAGGTGGAGGAACACTATCATACCCTAGACCCTTGTTTTGATTATCTTTAAATTTTAATTGGGTTTCAAATAAGGACTCGACTGTCTTACTTGACGTAGTATAATTTTTGAAACTAACATCTGTTTTTCCACACTTAATTTTCAAGGCGTCAAGTTCTTCGGTTACAACATCAAGTTGTCTCTTAATATAGTCATAATTTTCACACTTGTTGCTGAATTCTTCCTGAAGCTTCCTAAAGTCCTTTATTTTTGTTTCTAACTGGGCCTTTAGGGGTTTCTGTCCTTTCCTGAGTTGATAACCTTCATATCTCAGGTCCTCAACTTCTCTTTTTAATAAATCATTATGTTCACGAAGAAGTTTAATCGTAGCTTCACATGATTGAGAACATGAAACTTCACATGATTGAGAACATGAAACTTCATTGACCGGAAGGTTTGCGGAACTCATTGTTTTTCGACAATTCAAAGCATCAAGTTCTTCAATTATATCAGCAAGACTAAGACGATTGAGATCTTTTGTCTTCTTGATGTCAGCCACGTTCATATCCCACGATTTCGGAAGTGCATTCAGCAGCTTTTTGTTTATCTCAGATTTAGTCAAGAAGATCCCAACTATATTCATCTCAGTAGTAAGTGTAGTAAATCGCTGCAATTGAGCTTCCAGGGTTTCTCCAGGGATATAATCGAACATGTTGAAATTTTGTCTTAATATATCCTGACGACTCTCTTTCATGTCTTCAATTCCCTTGTAGACCTCAAAAACCATTAAAACACAACTAGAAGCTAAAATCAAACTTAAAAGTCAAATTTAAAAAATCAAACCGAAAACCTAAATTTGAAAATTTAAAAATCAAAGTTTAAAGACAAAGGTTAAACTTGAAAAGTCAAAGTCAATTTAGAAATTAAAAAAAAATTAAAAGCTAATTAATAATAATAATAATTTTTTTTAAAAAAAAACAAAAATATAGCCTTAGAACTGAAAACGAAGTTATTTGATCGAAAACGGGGTTTACGGCCGAAAACGGGGTTTACGGGCGGAAACGGGGTTTACTGTTTACGACGGAAAAACGCGATTTTTCACCCTTTTTTTGATCCAAAACTCGATCATAAACTCGTTTTTATCAAAAACACGAAGAACAAACCCCCCTTATTTTGCCACGATCTATCAAAAAACGCAAGAATCCTTCAAAAATAAGATCAAATAAGCTTCAGATCTGACAAAGATAAGTGATACAATCCAAGCTTTGATACCAATTGTAAGTCCCTAATCTGCTTGTGTATCAATCAGATCCGTTTGATGGTGCGGAATCCCAATCAAACGGTTGATGTCAGATTGAATAGAAGAGAAGGAGAAGAAGAAGATGATGAATCTCAATGTATTAATGAATAGAATGATGATCCTTTACATGAGATTCACACACACTAAAACACACTTGTTCTTCTCTCTAGTTTCTCTCTCTATAACACCTTCAAATGCACACACTTAAGCTCCTCTAGTGTTCATCACTATACTCCTCACCCCTTACACCTATATTTATACATAAGAAACATGGGCTTGGTGAACATGGGCCGTAAATGGGTTTACGGCCGTAAACACAACCGTAAACACGTATACGACCGTAAACACCAAGTTGTTTACGGTCCAAGACACAAAAATACATTTTCCTAGAAAAGCAAAGTATAAACCATATTTTTGACCCAACACACACTGTTATTTGATGTTATGTTTATGGTAGAGGAACATGCTAGTGGTAGGTTAGGATCTTTAGAAATTGCATGATAGAACTGTCTGATATGTGATGTATGATAGCCTAGGATGATCTCTTATATGGAATTGACATCATTACTGTAGTTGCTTAGTCTATGCATCATAGTTGTACATAACTAAGATTCTACAAGCTGAGAATATTTGGTTTAGCCTTATTTCCTGTTCTTGTTTGATGAAGAGCTTAGGGTAGAATCAAGTATTCAACTGTCTATATGATCTAGTGTTATGTATGATTAGCATACGCGAGTGCTGCAGGGTTGGTGGAAGTTTCATGGATGGGTTTATGTGTGAGCAGTCAGCCAGTTGAGGAATGTCTAGCCTTTCTCTAGGGAGTGAGAATAGGATGTATGTGTATCCTAGTGTGTGATGTTAGGGTTGTTGTGATGATCTTCTTAGACAAATACGGGTATGTGTGGAAGGTAGTATGGGCCCGTACTACTGGAAGCACAGGACTCGTACGCATAGCAGGTAAGTCACAACCCCTAGGGTTTCGTTATTTAGAATAGCTCACATGGTTTGAAATGCGTCTTGTTTGATATTTTCTAGTTTATTTTCAGTATGGTGCTCACGAGGGGATCAGGTTCAGGAGTCGGAGCGGGCAGCCAGGATAGGCCAGGGTTGACTGAGGATTAGATTAGGGAGTTGATTTATGTTGAGGTTGTTACTGCTGTCCGGGGATCGATACCGGAGTTGTTTGGTTCTATCAAGACCACCATGATTGAGCTTTTCGACGATCCTTATGCTGCACTTTCTGAGGTTGCTGTTTCTGTAGCTACCACAACTGTTGCAGCCGCTGGGGTTAATGGAGAGAGAGCCTTCCAGTACCGGGACTTCGATAATACGAAGCCTCCGGTGTTCAATGGAGTTCAGGATCTGATCATTTCAATGAGGTGGTTATCCGATGTTAAGGGGTGTTTCTTTACATGCTCCTGCCCTGTTGACCATAAGGTCAAGTGCACCAAGAACCTTCTTTGGTCAGGGGAAAAGGACTGGTGAAGATTAGTGACTGGCTCGTACACTCCTTAGCAGAGGGTTACTATGACATGGGAGCAGTTCTCTGAGATGTTTCACATGAGATATGTTCCATTGGTGGAGAAGGAGAGGCTGGCCCAAGAGTATTTGGATCTGAGGCAGGGGACTTATTTGGTGACTGAGATCACCAAGATGTTTACTAAGAGGGCTCTATTTTGTCCTGAGTTTGCTTCTTCTGAGCAAGCTCAGATGACCCGATACTTGCGCATGCTCAAGACAGACATCTGCCAGTTTGTGTCCACCCAACGTTATGGTACACTTGTGGAGCTACAAGAGGTCACGAGGAGGCGGGAGATTGAGATAGAACTCCAGGCGAGGGAGCGGAGGTAGGCTCCGGTGCAAAAGCAGCCTGCGGCAAAGCTGTTCAAGGCAGCTGATGTGAGATCTGGGGGTCAGAGGGGCCGTAATTGTGGAAAGTGCGGCAAGGTTCATGATGGCTCTTTTAGATCTTCTTTTGGGTGTCACAAATGTGGAAAGAAGGGGAATTATGCCAAAGATTGTCGCCAACAGGTCGTCGTACCGAGCACCAGGATTTGTTATCACTGTGAGCAGGTTAGCCATATTAAGGCCAATTGTCACTTACTCATTGCGGGACCAGCACATGCTCCAACACCAGCCACATTGAGGATCATAGATAGGCGCTAGGGTAGGGCGGAGAGCCCGAGGGCTCGAGGTCGTGATTTTCAGCTCACAATAGAGTAGGCCAGGGCGGTGCCAGACGTCGTTACTGGTATGTTTCCATTTATCATTTTGTCAATTATTTTATGGTATGCTTATGTTTATGCTTCTGATAGGTACCTTCTTAGTGAATTCTTTTCCTGTTCTTATGTTATTCGACTCGGACGCGGTCCTTTGTATCTAAGTATTTTAGTAGGGATTTCGATATGACCCTTGGAGAGATGGAGTGTCTGTTGCGGGTTTCTATCGCCAACTAACATAGGATTTCTGCATCGAGTGTTTTCCGGGATTGTGTTTTGGAGATTTTTGGGGGGCCTTACTTGATTGATTTGATCTCTATTCCCATGGGAGACGTGTGTATGATTGTAGGGATGGACTGGCTGAGTAGATTCCGGGCTATGATCGATTGTGAGGGTCAGCGGGTGGTAGTTCACACCCCAAGTGGGGGAGAACTGGTTATTTATAAAGAGGATACCATATTGGGATCACCCTTTTGTTCTGCTGCTAGAGCTCGATAGTATATCCAGCATGGGTTATCTTGCTTATGTGGTTGATGCTCGAGTTGGGAAGTAGGTTTCAATTTCAGAGGTGCCAGTGGTTAGAGACTTAGCTGATTTGTTCCCGGAGGAGTTGCCTGGTGTTCCTTCAGAGAGGTAGGTCGAGTTCATGATTAATTTAGTTCTGGGTGCGGCCCCTATTGCTAAGGCGTCATACCGTTTGGCACCACCTGAGATGCAGGAGTTGTCCTCGCAGCTTTATGAGTTACTGGGCAAGCATTTTATTAGACCGGGCAGTTCGCCATGGGGAGCATCGATTTTGTTCGTCAAGAAGAAGGACGGTTCACACAGGATGTACATTGATTACCGGGAGTTGAACAAGTTGATGGTGAAGAATCGTTATCCCCTTCCGTGGATTAATGACATCTTCGATCAGTTGCAGGGTGCATCTTGGTTCTCCAAGATCGACTTGAGGTCAGGGTATCATCAGATGGGGTTCAGAAAGGAGGATATGGAGAAGACCGTGTTCCAGACTCGTTATAGTCATTACGAATTCGTGGTGATGCCATTTGGGCTCACCAATACGCATGTGGATTTTATGGATTTGATGAATCGGGTATGCAAGTTGATGCTCGATCGCTGGTCATTGTTTTCATCGATGATATCTTGGTGTATTCTAAGACCATGGAGTAGAATGATGAGCACCTTTGTGAGCTTCTGGGAGTTTTGAGGCAAGTACGGTTATATGCCAAGTTCTCGAAGTGTGAGTTTTGGTTACGAGAGGTCCAATTCTTGGGACATCTCATTAACCAAAATGGGATTTTGGTCGATCCGGCTAAGATTGAGGCCATGATGCAGTGGGAGGTTCCAAAGTCTCCCTCGAAGATCAGGAGTTTCTTGGGTTTATCAGGGTATGACCAGAGATTTATTCATGATTTCTCCAAGATTGTAGTACCCCTCACTCGTCTGACGAGGAAGGGTGTGGATTTACGGTGGGCTCCTGAGCAGCAGGTGGCATTTGAGACTCTGAGATAGGAAATTGTGCGAGGCCCTAGTGTTGACCCTCCCCGAGGGTGTTGAGGATTTTGTGGTGTTTTGTGATGCATCCATCACAGGTTTGGGCATAGTGCTTATGCAGCGTGGGAGAGTTATTGCGTATGCTTCTCGGCAGCTCAAGCTGCATGAGGTCCGTTGTCCGACTCATGATTTGGAGTTGGGGGTAGTAGTGTCTGCTCTCAACATTTGGCGACACTACTTGTATGGGGTTCGGTATACTATCTACACATATTACAAGAGCTTGAGGTATCTTATGGACCAGCCAAAACTTAACATGAGATAGCGTAGGTGGCTTGATGTAGTCAAGGATTATGACTGTAAGATTCTGTATCATCCCGAGAAAGCCACTGTGGTCATGGATGCTTTGAACCACAAGGCGGATAGTTCTGCAACTGGAGGTCTGTGTATGAGGATTTCAATTGATTCTCCATTGTTGGATTTGATCAGAGAGGCTCAGGCCGAGGGAGTCAAGGAGGAAAATTGGAAGTAAGAAAGGCTCAGGGGCAAGATTGACAGGTTTGCTACTGACAGACATGGATTATTGACTCGGTATGGATGGGTTTGGGTGCCAGAATTTGGAGGGATCAGACACAATATGCTGGAAGAGGCACTAAAGTCCAGGTTTTCGATACATCCCGAAACTACCAAGATGTATCGGGATTTGAGACTTAGCTATTGGTGGATGTATATGAAAAGGGAGATAGCATGGTATGTTGAGAGGTGCTTGACCTGTCATATGGTCAAGTCCGAACACCAGAGACCGCATGGAAAGTTGCGGCCACTAGGGGTTCCCATGTGGAAGTGGGAACATATTACTATGGATTTCATCACCAAGTTACCCCAGACGGCTGGGGCATAATGCAATTTGGGTAATAGTAGATCGATTGACAAAGAGTGCCCATTTCTTAGCTATCCGCGAGAGCCCATCGGCCGAGAAATTGGCAGACTTATACGTATGCGAGATCGTTACTCAGGATGGTATTCCAGTCTACATTATATCTGATCGAGATGTTAGGTTCACATCTCATTTCTGGCAGAAGTTCCATGAGGAACTGGGTACGTGATTTCATCTCAACACTGCTTATCATCCGCAAACAGAGAGGACATGTTGAGAGATTGTGTCATTGATTTTGGTAAGATTTGTGACTTTTACCTTCCTTTAGTTGTGTTTTCGTACAACAACAGCTACCACTCCAATATTGGTGCGCCACCTTTCGAGCTCCTCTATGGGAAGAAGTGCCGCACCAAAGTATGTTGGGGAGAGGATGGTCATAGAGTCATGGGAAGAACTGAGTTAGTTCTTCATATGACAGAGCTCATCCAACAAATCAGACAGAGACTTCAGACAGCTCAGAGTTGGCAGAAGAGTTATGCCGACGAACGGTGATCCGAGTTGGAGTTCCAGATCAGAGACATGGTTTTACTGAAGGTATCACCTTGGAAGGGTGTAATACGCTTAAGGAAAAGGGGCAAGTTGGGGCCCCGATATATTGGGCCATTTCGGGTGGTAGCTAAGGTTGGAAAGGTAGCATACATATTGGATTTTCTTGAGGAGCTTAGCCATATCCACAACACGTTCCATGTTTCGCTGCTTCAGAAGTGTGTGACAGATGATTCGACAGTTGTTCCCTTAGGAGATATTCAGGTTGATAATCGCCTGAATTATGTGGAGAGACCAGTAGCAATCATGGACCAGAATACGAATACCTTTCATAACAAGGTGGTATCGTTAGTCAAAGCTCAGTGGCAACATCGGAAGGGTTCCGAATGGACATGGGAACCCGATTCAGAGATGCATGAGCATTTTCTGGAGTTATTCGCACCAACGGACTCCGAGGACAAAGTCTAGTTCAAGTGGGGGAGAATTGTAACATTTTGATAATGAGGTATTTTCAATTTTAACCCTAAGTAGGAAGAGTTATTGCATTTTAGCCCTTATGCATGAGAAAGCTTGCAAAATGGCCCATGGTGGCATTTTTGTAATAATTGGCCCAAGGTCACGTACACTGGGCGTACTTAGCATACGCAGTGCGTACGTGCATGATTCCCAAACCATAATTTTTAGGGTTTGGACCTTATTTAAACATCCGTAAGTCCCCAACCTACCTTATTTCATCAGCCTCCAACTCACTTTCGTCCCCAAACAACCCCTAATCCACTTTTAAGCACTCATGAGCTTTGTGTGTGTGGGTGTGTGTGTGTTTTGGTTACCTTGAAGGAGAGTGGAAGAAGAGAAGATCATCTTGGGGAGTAGGACTCTTTGGATCCATAATCTCATCACCATTTGTCATCACTTGGAGGTAAAAAGCTTTGAACTTGATGAAACTATGCATAGATCTAAGTTAGCCATGAAGTTTGTGTCCTTTTGGTCCCATTAGTTGGGTATTTTGAGTATGAGCAACTACAATCCAATTAAGCTATCCTTTCAGACGTTTTCAGGTGTTTAGAAGCATAAAAATGTGGTACTGATCATTCCTTACCTTCCATGCATGAGTTACAAGGTCTTACTGGGTTACGTAGTTAAGGTTTTTAGTGTTAAGCACTTATTGGCCATGCAAGACCATAAAGTTGGAAACTTTATGGTCAAATACGGCCTTTGGGGTTTGGATCTGACTTTGGACTTAAGGACTTGATGTATTAAGATCTTAATAAGAGATAGGGCTGAACAGGTGCGTACGTTGGGCTTACTAAATGGTACGCTACACATACACGGTCAAAGTCTTGACTTCTGGGTCAAGCGAAGTACGCCCCGCATAGAGATGAGTACGCCCAACGTACTCGGCTGGGTTGACTCGGCTAGTTTGTTGACTTTGACCTTTGACCAAGTTTGACCTAAGGGTATTTTAGTTAATTTGAGTGGTATTTGCGATCGGACATTACTTGGTGTTTAGGTGACCGGATGAATTGTTATTCAGAGTTGTGTTCTGTTAGATATCTTTCGAGACTGAGAGGTGAGTTTTCATCACTATACTCGTGGTTCAAAGGCACCAATGTCAACCCACTAGATTATTTATCCTGGTTATAGGATAGTGTTATACTAGTAGGTGATTGAGTAGTAGATGTGTATGGTTATCTGTATTTGTTGGTTCTGTGTTTTTTTTGTTACATATGTCGATATATTGTGGTTAGGTTGAGGCAGTTCTACTTTGTGTTGAAGGCCAACACACATGGGGAGGTCCGGATAGGCTGTAGGCCGTGCAAGGCGGTCCAGTTAGGCCGAAGGCCCGTAGAGCGGTCCGGATAGGTTGTAGGCTCTACGAGGCGGTCCAATCAGGCTGAAGGCTCATATTTGCATGCTTTGTTGTTATGTAGTGTGTTGGTACTTTGGGGGAACTCACTAAGCTTTGGCTTACAATTTTAGTTTATTGTTTCATGTACTTCTGAGGATCGTGGGAAAGCGAAGGCCTGATCGTCTACATCTTCCTATTTTCATGATATGGATTTTTGGGACACTCTGATATGACTTTACTTTTAAAACAACGTCACTTTTTGTAAGCAATGATGGTTAATGGTTGGTTTTAAATTTTTTAAAATTTTATGATTTTTGGAGTGTTACAACTATATAATCAAAATATTTTACTTATCAATTCATACATGGAATCACACTTTATAGCACCCAATTACGAGATGCGTTGGAGTAAACCAATGCACAATCGGCACTTAAAATATGACTTACATATATGTTTAAAGAATAGAGGATATTATCGTCTTAGAATTACTCATGATTAAATCCATGAAGTAATCTATAAGCGTGGGTTTAACCAATACTCAAAATTTATATTTCTAAGTACTCAAGAATTCTGCAGCAATCCCAATGCATTATCAAGTCTCTATAGACAATCTACAAACAATTCATGAAAGTCTTAAATCAATACTTACTCCCAAAGTATGATTGAATGTGGTGCTTCGAATAACTTAATATTCCGGAAGGAAAAATGCAAAGTGAAACACAATAATAAATTAATTGAAAAATAGCATCATACATATTAAAGAAATCTCCATTTAATTAATCACCATTCAATTACAATTTTATTGCTATATAGTTTCAAAATAAGATCAACACTAACATCTAAAATCTAATATCGTCTCTCAGCCCAATGCTCCTAGCATGCTCAAAGTGTTTGACCTTGCTCTGACCCTTCGTGAGAGAATTAGCAGGATTCTCTTCTGATGATACACGATTCACCACGAGTGCACCATCTTCAACCTTATGTCTAGTGTAGTGATATTTCCTATCGGTATGCCTAGATCTACCATGATTTTTAGGTTCTTTTGTAAAAGCTACCGCACTCTCGTTGTCAAAGAAAATCTCCATTGGTTCTTGGATTGGTGGAAAAACTCGAAGATCTCCAATAAAATTCGTTAACCATATAGCCTCATTTGCTGCCTCACTTGTTGCGATGTACACTGATTCACAAGTAGAATCAGCCACCGTTTGTTGCTTGGAACTTTTCCAAGTTACCGTTCCATCATTTAACAAGAAAACCCAACTAGACTGATAATAACCATTATCTTGATCTGTTTGAAAATTGGCGTCACTATACCCACTCACCTTAAGTTCATCTTTTCCGCCAAAAACTAAGATCATATCTTTTGTTTTTCACAAATACTTAAGAATGTTCTTCACTACTGTCCAATGAGCTAAAACATGATTTCCTTGATATCTTTTAACCACCTCAAAGCATATGCCACATCATGTTGACTACATGTCATAGCATACATGATCGATCCTATAGTCGAAGCATATGGAATCTGACTCATAGTATCTATCTCCTTATCACTACGGGGGCATTAAGTCTTACTCAACTTAACAGTATGATGCATGGGTAAGTCTCCCTTCTTGGAATTTTCCATATTGGATCCTTTTAATATTTTATCCAAGTAAGTACTTTGATTTAGTCCTAGCAACCGTTCCTTCCTGTTCATGTAGATTCTTATACCAAGAATACATGTAGCGTCTCTTAGATCCTTCATAACGGAACATTTCCCAAGCCAATGTTGGGTTTTAGTATACTACAACATCCTATGGTGCACATACAACCCTAAATACCTTGGATCTATGTTTTCTCTATTATACATGCAAATGGTTTCCAAGGCATTAAACCTATAACTAGCATGCATTTGACATAAACCATATAATATACTAGTTAGGGAAACATACCTTTTATGTGGCTTGAAGTCTTGATGTATTTGGCCTTAAGAGCTTAGCACCAATAGTATGAAATGCCTCAAATGGAATCACAACATACCTAGGACAAAGGTGGCTCTTGAGAGGGAATTCCATGCACCAAAACACCTCCATATTTCTCTAAGAAAAGAAGTGGTGATTTTGGCTATGGAGTAACCTATTTATATGTAGGATTCCAAGGGTCATGGGTATAACCCATAATCCATACCCACGGGTTTTATGATCCATGGTTCATGTGGCCCAACTTTTTATGTATCCATACATAAACTTGGTCCAACATGGATCATAAGCCCAACACATATAAATATAACTAATTATCATAATTAGTCCCCATAGATTTAATTAGTCTCTTTTGATCACTAAATTAATTCCAAATTAATTCTTGATCGATACTAATTAAAACATATTATTTCATATTAATATATTATAACTTATAATATATTAATAAACCATAAATAACCTTCTCTCAAAAGTCCATCCTAACAAATTGTCCTGATGATATGCAACCCAAATGGACCATGCTACTCTCGGGTCAAGTACATACCAATAATAGTTATGGGCTTAGACATCTAATCCAACAGTCTCCCACTTGGATAAGTCTAAAACTATTATTACAAGTACGACTTCATAACCCGACTAGCAATCGTAGCTCTTAAAGCCGCTGTCGAACTCTGAACAAATAAATGACGCGTCCATTAGATAAGGGATCATATATTCCTCCATTCTAGATATCATATGGACTGAGACATGGATTATAATCATTCTCTCTGTCCATTTGTTGTTTCCCGATTTTCAATTTATGATGACTGACTGATTGAACAAATCAAATTAGTCCTGGCTTGGCCAAGCACTCACATGTGTCATCGCTAAATCATCGAGGGGCCCACAGGTACCGCTTTTATCCCGAAGGTAAAAGGAATGGATAAACTTTGACTCATATGGCTTGTTCAACTACTTGTTGAATCATACACAAAGGCACGTTTTATAACATCGAGTTACCAAATGCGTTTTCGTGCAATCAATGTATAACCAACTCATAGTAACAACTCATATTTCTAGGTTTGAAGAATATAAGATATTATCGTCTCATGATCACTCGTGATAAAATCCATGAAGTGATTCAAATGAGCGCGGGTTGAATCCAATACTCAGAACTTATGAGCACTCATAAGTGTTGTAGCACCACTTTGTCCACCAACTTGGACCTCTACAAACCAGCCCATGACAGTCTTGATTCATATCTACTTCCAACATATGACCGACTGTGGATGGTTTGAATAACTTAATCATTCAGGAAGAGCGACTTAGTTATTCTGGAAGTCAAAACATGCAAAGTGAAACACAAGAATAAATGAATCAAATATGGTATCAAACCCTATAAATATAAATAAACACTTTTATTTATCACCATACTGATTACTCATTATTCATTGTTTCGGTTTTATCAACTTTATACTTGAATTAAAAACACTAGTTGTCCCATGCTCCAAGCATGTACACTATGTTTTTCTTAAACAATAGCTTTGCCATACACCAAGTATGCACTCTATGTTTGTCTATGATCCTTACTTTGTGAAATAAACCAATTGAACATAATTTCAATGATTCTAATTTCACACTCCCAAATCCTTATCGAAAAATGTGAGAATTTCAAATTCCTATCATTTATCGAAATTTGTTTAGATTTTAAACTTATATGCACTGACCCTCCTGTAATGAATATGTACAAAGTCACAAAGACTTGTCAACAGTCATTATAAGGTATTCCAATGGAGATCAACTCCATGGAAACTAAGTCTCATATTCAAAGTACATTGCTTTGGACATGCTTCTTGCATTAAGTTTTCTAATCTTACACAGATAACTTCCACCTATGGAGACAAATCCATATTCTCATTTTGACTATCACTTCTGAATAAGAGATGCCTCTTTTCAGAATATGTCAATATGGTCCTTCCAAAATTAGCACTATACTTCCAACTGTCCCTGAGCAACCAATCTTTGGTAAACCTCAGATTGTCCTCGACAATTGCTTAATCATTTAGTCATGTCCAATTCTAGACCTTTTCCCTTCTTAATGCCTCTGGGCATTTGGAAAAATTTAGAAATGACAAATATTATAGCACATGCAATCGATCCTGTACCCAAAGCAAATGGTACACGATTCATGATGTCTCACATAAAGACATGATTCTAGACCAGTCTTTTGCGACAATATTTTTATTTGCCATGTTTTCAAAATTTGACTATGAAGAGGGATGCCGTAATCATAATCGAATTTTGAGAACGCAATATATAGAATTTCCTTAAGTTGAACCAATCCAACATGAAATTCATATATATATATATATTCTTGACTAAAGATGATTAAGGTCTCAATCTACTGAAATGAAGTATATCCTCTCCCTTAATTATAGCAAAACAACTTTTTCAATCCCTGCAGCCTCACGAATTGAAACTTTTGTTTTCTATAATTAACATTGCTAACTTGCAACACTAACAATAATTATCATGCTCCCACTAACATGATGATTATTAGCATAACACTTATGCTCCCACTAGCTTTGACATGTACTCAGAAATCAGCTAGACTTCTAGAAATCAATACTTTATTGACTTTCTTACCAAAGTTCAGATTTCTGATACGAGATGCTTTGATAAAACTTTATCAAAATCATACACCTTTCCTTAGATAGCATGCATGTGTGTATAAACAATTTCAGAACTATGAAAATGGATGCCGTAATCATAGTCTCAATTGTTTAGACCTTTTGCCATCTACTTCAAATCTACTTGGTGGAAGTGTTTCCTCACCATCATTTTCATGAATCGGAGAGAAACCTTATGACCCTTAGATTTTATGGTGTATGTGTTCTTATCCATGTGAATCGTCAAAACCATAGTCACAAGACAAGGATAATGACAAATCCAAACTCATATGGACTGAACTTATGCAATCTTAACTTCTTGCCACCTGGCAGTACAGGGCCTGCCATTGCTTCCAACTTGTTATGCAACCAATTGAGAACTTTCAGAACTCCTATGCAAAGCCAACTTTAACTGGAATGGGCATAGAATATGTCAACACGATAGGTTATAAACCTCAAGTCGTGTGCTAGTGAAGAACCTCATGTTTTATTCTTGATTAGTTATTGAAATTCTTTTTAGGATCTTTAAGACTCCCACTATCCTCTTGACATATAAGACTATCTTGCCAAATATTCAAGAGATAGTGCGGATTCTTTATCAAGACAAACACTTCACACAATTGGCCTTAGTTGGTCTTTGTTTTATCCAAAACATCACAACTTACCAATTTCAAATGTACAAGAGTAGGACACTTTTACTCTTACATTTGACAAGTGTTTTAAACCTTTCTTTAAGATATGTCACTCAAGTTACAATCTTGGAGTATGACTCTAAGAATTGTTTTGGAACGAAGTATGACTCATCTTCCTGATCTAACCATTTCAACAATTCATGACTCCTCTTCTTAGTCATAAGAATGCACTAAGATGACCTTTAGAGGACTAATTGTGATATGATTTCTAAATCATTAAGATGATCACAAACATGATACTAAAGTACTCTCCCATCTTTTCAGATTTGAGAAACTTTTATCTTTCTGCCTAATTTGATTCTTCCCATTCGTTCTACCATACATTGAGACTTTTCCAATGTTTCAGAATTATACTTAAACTTGTAAGTATAACCATATTTACTAAACTTTAGTAAATCAAATAGTCTTAATGAGCTTTGTGGTGGACATGACTAGTGCACAAGAATGTGTACTCGATCCCTTTAGTCCTTCACTTGACTCACACATCCATGTGAACAAGTAATTAGTCTTGATTTTCCAATGCTTGAAAGTTCTCATTCATCATACTATTCAACTTGCATGATTCCAAGTTTCGGTCCAATTGAAACTTGGGTGATGAGAAACTTTCCTGATTTGGTAAATTTAGACACTACCACAAATGAAAGAATCAAATCCATTTTCCAATATTGCTGTCAGTGGAATCATATAAGCAACAATTTTCCACAAATGCCATTGTAAGGATACTTCAAATAAATAAAATTAAACAATTTTCTTTTATTTTAAAACTTTGCGGAAAAACTTATCCTTACAATCCACATGGAAAATTGTTGTTATCTATTCCTTAGCAATATATCATAACTTCTTAAGCAACTGCTCAAAATTCTGATGCGATCGAAATCCACCTTCGCGATCAGAATCAGCATATACTTCCTTTAAGATTTCTCTCTATTCTTTGATTCTTAATACATCAACATGTGACCCAGTCACATCATGTAACGAGGATCTCAGAATTGAACTTAACAGAGTTAGATAATGGGCTCTACCTGATGTAGAGTCAAACTTATTGACTTTAACATCCTTAGGTAAATTTGGCAGCTTTGCAATCAACGCCCCTTCCTTTGGCAAAATAAACATATGGACCCTTTGGTAATGGGACTATCTCAGACTTAGCCTTTCTCTTTACCATTTGGTCAACCAGATTGACTATGGCCAATCCCTTTCCATTGGGAAGAGAATGCTTTTTCTGGATTTCCAGTGTCACCATTGTCACTGTCCATAAATTTTTTTGGAAGTTGATCTTCTAATCAAATTTGCTTTACTATCGTTCCAAATCATTGCTAATTCAGCAGCACCAAGCAAATAGATATGATCATTAAGGTTCATGTCATATTCTGTTTCATATTAGTCCCAAAGGAACTCACTATGTGACTTAGAAAGTGATTGAACATCCAACTTTCTCAAGACTTTGACACCCAACTCTCCCGGCTTGTCAATATGTGACTTCATCTCTAAGATGTGATCACACATAGACCTTTCTTGCCATTAGGGCTTGAGTGACCTTGAACTTGTGGGTTAGGGAGAATAATTGGAGGAGGTGGAGGAAGAGAAGTATGACTTCCATGAGCCAAACTCGGGAAGTCATATTCATTACGAAATCTTGGTTTGGGAAGATCATTGTTGTCTAAACCAGACATCAACAATGGGAGAAATTCACGTAAAGTTGATTTAAGTCCTTAATATAACACCTAATATGATATATTAAGGCTAGGACCCAACAAACTATTTTATAACTTGGAAGAGGGATGCCGTAATCCAAGCTATAAAATATTTGAAGGTAGGCGAATGACGATTCACCAATTTCCACCAAGATAAACGAAATGTATTATTAGGTTTTAATTGGTTTTGAAACTCCTAGATTCTTTTGAGATTCATTGAACTTTTCAATGGCATGTTTCAATCTCGAGTGTGCCCTTCAGGTTTTGTGACTGGGATGTCGAGGATCACAAAACAAGGTGTGAAGTAACCATGCAAATATACTTGGTACCCTTAATATTTACCCCTCAATCGATGTGCCGGTTAACCACACACGCTCCAACGATACTATGATAAACATTAAGTTACCCTTTGCCTACCTTGTTAAGTCCAGGTTAGTGTGCCGGTTAACCACACACGTTCCACTAACAGCTTAAACAAAGTGCAAAGTATAATTTCATGGATTAGCACCTTATTCACATTTTCCTAAGTAGCTAAGATTGGGAATTTATAAGTGTTTAGTTACTTAGTATTTATCATTATATTTATAATGAAGGGAGAATTATAGTCCTTGTCCTACCTGTTCGGCTAACGACCCTCCACCGGTCAAGGAAGCGGTGAGTGAGAGTGGACACCCATTAAACTGCCATTTTATAGGCAGTAACCTTATACCCCCCTTATAGACCGGCTTCGTGAATGAGGCCTACTAATGGTAAGACGACTTTATCTTATACATATCTATATAATTAAAATCATAATAATAGTATAAGGGTTGAATTTTAAACTTTTAAAATTCTAAGGTCTAGTTTGGAATTAAAGTATACATAAGGGGTAACTTTACAAATTCCAAAACTTGAGGACAAGTTTTGAAACCTTTCAAAACTCTTGGATTTTTCATAACTTATGAGTTTAATTAAGGTTTAATGAAAAAAAAAATCAAGTTCCATAACTTGAGGACAAGTTATGGAAGACATTAAATCATTTAATGATGACATTAAAAATAGTGACTCTTCTATTTTCATAACCTATGAGACTTAATGACACTTTAAAAAGAAAAACTCTTCACTTTCCATAACTTGAGGACAAGTTATGGAGTTCATAAAAACCATTAAGATCAAATATTCCAATTAACACAATAATCAAATAATTTTTCTATGATCTAGATTAAACTCATAAGTAAAGATAATTCACATCAACAATTTTCAAGAAATTAGATAATCATATAAACTAATACAAATCTTGAAACTTTGACAATTATCCTTTGAAGACTCTTGGAATTCATAACCTAAAGAGTTAATAAATGAGACATTTCACATCCATAACTTATGGAAGTTTCAAAACTCTTAAGATCATAACTTTAAAAAAAACTTTTGAGTTCCAAAATTTTATGACAAAATTTGTAACTCCTTAAAACCATTTAGATCAAACTTTTAAAACAAATAAAATAATCATATCATTCTATCTTTTAATAAATTGACCTAATTCAACTCTTGTAGTAAAGTGACTCAAATTTTATAAATAATTAGTTTTTCATAAAATCAAGTAATTATCATAAAATTTGACAAACTTCATGTTTTTTTTTTCTTTTTTTTTTCCTTCAACTTGAAAAAAAAATACATTTGCATCAAATATAATAGAAAACAACCCATGGCTCTGATACCACTGTTGGGTTTTAGTATACTACAACATCCTATGGTGCACATACAACCCTAAATACCTTGGATCTATGTTTTCTCTATTATACATGCAAATGGTTTCCAAGGCATTAAACCTATAACTAGCATGCATTTGACATAAACCATATAATATACTAGTTAGGGAAACATACCTTTTATGTGGCTTGAAGTCTTGATGTATTTGGCCTTAAGAGCTTAGCACCAATAGTATGAAATGCCTCAAATGGAATCACAACACACCTAGGACAAAGGTGGCTCTTGAGAGGGAATTCCATGCACCAAAACACCTCCATATTTCTCTAAGAAAAGAAGTGGTGATTTTGGCTATGGGGTAACCTATTTATATGTAGGATTCCAAGGGTCATGGGTATAACCCATAATCCATACCCATGGGTTTTATGATCCATGGTTCATGTGGCCCAACTTTTTATGTATCCATACATAAACTTGGTCCAACATGGATCATAAGCCCAACACATATAAATATAACTAATTGTCATAATTAGTCCCCATAGATTTGATTAGTCTCTTTTGATCACTAAATTAATTCCAAATTAATTCTTGATCGATACTAATTAAAACATATGATTTCATATTAATATATTATAACTTATAATATATTAATAAACCATAAATAACCTTCTCTCAAAAGTCCATCCTAACAAATTGTCCTGATGATATGCAACCCAAATGGACCATGCTACTCTCGGGTGAAGTACATACCAATAATAGTTATGGGCTTAGACATCTAATCCAACAGCCAATACTTGACTTCCTGCAAGGTTGGAATATTGTTTCCTATCAAGAGTATGTCATCCACATAAAAAACCAAAAAAGTTACTATGCTCCCATTAACTTTGACATACATGCAAGATTCATCTTCACTTATAGAAAACCCAAACTCTTTGACTTTTTAATAGAAGCAAAGATTCCAGCTATGAGGTGCTTGTTTTAGTCCATATATGGACTTTTCAAGCTTGCATACCTTATTAGGAAATTCGGCATGTACAAAACCCTCTGGTTGAGCGATGTAAACATACTCAGCCAGTTTCCCGTTAAGGAAAGCAGTTTTGACATCCCTTTACCATACTCCATAGTCATAGTGAGCAGCAATGGCAAGCATTACCCTAATTGACTTAATCTTAGCAACTGGAGAAAAGGTCGCATCATAGTCAATCCCTTGGGTTTGAGTAAATCCTTTTGCAACCAACATGGCTTTGTAAGTATGTACATTACCATCTATGTCAGTCTTCTTCTTGAAGATCCATTTACAACCTACTGTCTTTTGACTAGGTGCTTGATCAACCAAGGTCCATACGTGGTTATCATACATGGATTGGATCTCACTATCCATTGCCTCTTTCAACTTAGTAGCCTCAGGGCCTACAATCGCCTCCTTGTAGTTAGCATGGTCATCTAAATTTACTAGTGTTTCATCACTAATAAATGTATCACCTTCTGCAGTTATATGGAGACCATAGAACGAAGGTGGCATGCTAACCCTAATGGACCAACAAAGGGGAAATGAATTGTCAATGGGCTCAACAGTTTCATTCTTAGGTTGATAGATAGCATCTTCAAAAGTTTCTTCATCGGATAACTTTTGGATCTCTTCAAGATCAATCGTGCTCCCACTGCCTTTTTTGGAAATGATCTCTCTCTCTCGCAAAATACTCCTATTTTATATACAAATACCATGTTGTCACTGGGTCTGTAAAACAAGCATCTAAAGAATTTTTGTGGATAACCGATGAAAAAAAAAACTTCTCGTCTCTGGGTTCAAGTTTGTCTGAGTTTTTTCTCCTAATGAGAACCTCACAACCCCAGACGTTGATACGCGTGAGTGAGGTAGGTTTCACTGTCCACATTTCATGAGGTGTCTTGGCAACTTTCTTATCTGGAACAAGATTGAGGATGTAGGCGGCTATTTCTAATGAATACCCCTAGAATGATATCGGAAGCGAAGCACGACTCATCATGGAACAAACCATATCAAGTAAGGTCCGATTGCGCCTTTCAGCTATACCATTTAGTTGTGGTGTCCTAGGAGGTGTCAATTACAAAACAATTCCACATTCCTTCAGATAGTCGTTAAACTCGATACTAAGATACTCACCACCTCTATCAACATCTTTATCTTTTTTCCCAATTAGTTCTCTACTTAGTTCTTAAACTCTTTGAACCTTTCAAAAATTTATGATTTATGTTTGATCAAGTAAATATAACCATACCTACTGGAATCATCAGTAATCCATACATATCTATATGGATTAGGGCCAACAAATTTTCATCTCTTTCACATGTACCAATGAAAGTGATTTAGTCATCTTGCCCAACAAACAAGACTCGTATTCGTCGTCTAATTTTAGGTCAAACAATTCCAACACTCCATCCATTTAGAGTTCAGTGATGTGTTTTTTGTTAATGTGCCTAAGACGACAATGCTATAGGCATTACTGGTATAAATTATTAGAAGAACCAATATTATACACATTTTTGCCTAATTCATTCACACAAACAATAGTTTCATACACACCATCACAAGGATTGTAACGTCTGATCCAGGTATTGTTCATTTTTGGTCCCTCATATATTAAGTCATTGCTTTCTGGCCTTGTTTTGCAAGTTTGTAGGTGAGGAGGGACCATTCTTGTCAAATTTGGACTTTTGGAGGCAGAGCTCGAACGCGGGGCATTCCCTTGGGGAACGCAGGGCGTTCACACGTGGAGCTCAAACCCTAATTTTTAGGGTTTAAGACCTATTTAAACACCTTAAGTCCCATGTGTTGGCCTCATTTCCCAGCCTCCATAGCCTCAAACCCTAATCTCGAAACCCTAGAGCCTCCTTCAGTGTTGTGAGCTCATTGTGTGTGTTTTGGTGTGTGTTTGAAGCTCATTCAAGGAAGAGAAGTTTGGTGCAAGGTGGTAGTTCAAGAATGAGCTTATAGATCTTGGTTCTCTACTCTATTTCCAGCACATGTGAGGTATAAAGCTCTAACCTTGCTCATTAGAAGCTTAGATATAAGTTTTTATGGATTTTGGTCCCTTATGGTCCCATTGTTGAGATCTTGTAGTTATGATCACTCCAGGAGCTTTGAGGTGCTCCTCTTGGCATTCCTGATCTTTTAGATTCATAAAGTTTGCATCTTTAGAGTTGTATAAGCCTCATGCATGATATTAAGTCGTTGTTATGGAAGTTGAATGCTATATCTTGAAGTTGGGACCTATTGGGGCATGCAAAGCCACCAAGTCATTGACTCTATGGTTCTAGATGATCTCTACGACTTGGATCTAGGTTCTGGTCGTGTGGCATTAAGTGCTTAATAAGCACTTTTGGACATCAGTGTGCGAACGCCCAGCGTTGGGTCGAGGAATGCCCAGCGTTCTGGCTGAGGCTCGCGATCTGTTGACTGGTGACGAACGCCCAACGTTCGATCCAACAGTGGACTTCCTTAGGCCATTTTCTTGGACCTTGTTGCTTTGGGCTTTAGTGGACCATCAGAAATTAGGTTTTTAGGCTATGTATATGCTTAGGGTATAGGGTAAAGCCCATTAGTGGAGCTTGGGCCCGATTTGGAAAATTAGGCCATAAGTGGGCCACTGGTGGGCTTTGGAAGATTGTCTAGTGATGGACCTTTTATGTTATGGTTTTGGGCCTTAGTCATTAACTAAATTAGACCAGGGGTAAAATGGTCATTTTACCCTGAGATGGATTATTGGATTTGATTGGATGTTATTTTTGGCACTGATAGCTTGGGGGGTCGTCACGACAGCAGCTAGAGATTGCTTTTTGAGAGATTTAACTTTTCGAGGTGAGTTTCCTCACTGGGTTTAGCGGGTCGAAGGCACCAATGTCGGTCCATGTTTATTCTATGTTAGTATGCTAGCTGTCTTCGTGACTCTTGCATGAGTATGTGTTTATATGCTTTCCGGGCTAAGGCCCGATGACCGGGCGGGGGCCGATGACCGGGCGGGACCCGATGACTGGGCAGGGCCCACTATATGTTTATTGTATGAATGGTAAGTGGTAGATTGCGGGAACTCACTAAGCTTTGTGTTTACAGTTTCTAGTTTTGATTCAGGTACTTCCAGTTCCAAGGGGAAGAGCTCGAGTTGACTGCATCACACACACCATTGGAGTTCCGCATTTGACATTCACTCTGATTTTGATAACACTTGATGCATTGGTTTTGTTGTGATGAATGTTTAATATTTGAAAATACTATTTTATCTTTTATAAGAAAATGAATTTTTTTGGGACCATATTTTTTGATGTTACAAGGATAAGCTTTGAAAATAAATGCACCATGAAAATAAACTAAAATAGCATCATCATTATTATCAAACCGTAATGATATTCTTGTCTAAATAAAGCATGAAAAGAAATATTGTTTTGATCTATTTATGGAGAATAACAACAACTATCCAAATCAACCCTAATACTATCAAACATAAGCTCATACCTCCCAATCCTGGTAACAGCCGATCTTCGCTTGTTCCTCATGATTAGGTTCAGCTTCCCATGCTCGGCCTCTTCACTTTCTTTTAGTCCATGCATATTAGAACAAATGTGGAAACCACACCCCGTATAAAGAACCTAAGAATTTGAAATACAAGTATTATTGACTTGAATAGAATACGTAGCAAAAAAAGCCAGCTGCTTTGGCCTTGGCATCTTTCACTTCCTGCAAGTACTAGGGGCAACTTCTTCTCCAATGGACCTTTTGGCCACAATGAAAGCATAGATTTGGGCTTTACCTTGGATCTACTGGACTCTTCATGATGGACTTTACCTTTCCATTTGGATTGGGAAGGGACCTTTCTCTTTTTTCCTCTGCTTTGTTGGACAGCCATGACAGGGGCACTTGCAGAACTATTGGAATGAGACTTCTTCATTCCTGCCTTAGCCGTTTTCAATAGATTATGAAGCTCAATCAACGTGGTCTCTGTATTGTTCAAATGATAGTTCAATAAGAACTGATCATAACTACTAGGCAGAGAGTTGAGGACTGTGTCAATGGCAAGGTCCTTATCAAATTTCACATTGAGCATTTCCAATCTTTCTACATGCCTCTGCATTTTCTGCACATGAGCGCACACAAATTCCCCTTCTTTCAGTTTGCACGCCATAAAGGACTTGACCACTTCATAACTCTCTTGTCTTAACTTCTTGTGGAACATTTGAGACAAGGCTATGTTAAGTTCATATGACCATTATGATAGGTTTTAGGTAAAACAAATAAACTAGAAAACAATTCCTAAGTTCACATGCAACCTACTTTGGATCTATGTTTTAACTATTGAACATACAACTTTGAATTGCAAAACAAGAACCCTAGAGGAGGAGGCTATTTTCGAAAATAGTGAACTAGGGTTTAGGAGTTACATACCTTTCAATTGTTATAGCAAACAATTGATAATTCCCTTGATCTTGATCTTGATCTTCTTGGAAGCTTAGCACCACAAGTGTAATGCCTCTAATGGAATCACACCTAAGAACTAGCAAGAAGGAAAGTAGAAGAGGAGAGAGGGGAGGGAGTATGCAATTTCGGCCAGGGTTTCTTCCAAAGAACAAGTGACCTAAAATGTGAGCCAGGAGGCTCCTTAAATAGCTGAGGGATCTAGGGTTTAGGGAAAACCCTAATTATCCTTTGCTTAGGGCCTAAGCAAAACCCAAAGGCCTTATCTGGACCCCTAAGCAAAACCCTAAGCAAATCTCTAGGGTTTCCCCTATGGATTTCGTCCACCTCCTTCCAAGGGGGTTCTGGATCCTTCCACTCAACTATTAGTTAATTGCAAACTAGTCCCTGCACTTTATAATTAATTCTTTTAACCCCAAAATTTATTCTGATTAATTTCTGGCTAACTATTAATTAAACATAATGATTTCTAATTAATATATTAATCTTTTAACATATTAATAAATCATTTATATATTAATTTATTAATCTTATAAATTAATATCTCTCCTTTCATAATTTCCTTGTCCAGTTGCTAGGTTGAGGGCAACCCAAAAGGACTGTCCTGCTATCAATTCAAGCACATACCAATTATAGTTATGGGCTTAGACACCTAATCCAATAGTCTCCCACTTGGATAAGTCTGTAACTATAATTGCTAGTATGCCTTCTAAATTTGACCAGCAAATTGTAGCTTCCAAAAAGCTGTCGCCGAGCTCTGACCCGGTCAGTTACGTGTCCTAAGATAAGTGATCATATAATCCTTCGTTCTCCTGGATATCCCCAGACAAAAGACATGGAATATAATCAATCTCTTTGTCCAGAATCTATGTTTCTCGATTCCTGATTTGTGATTATGTAGGACTTCTAATCGAACACATCAATCTAGTCCTGGCTGGGCCCAGCACATAAGTCAACACCAAATCATCGAGGGGCCCACAAATATCGCTTTTCTGGTTAGGGCAAAAGGAACGAATAAACGTTGACTCATATGCTTGTATCTTTTACTCATCAAATTATACATGACAATAGGTTTTATAACACCAAGTTACTGATGCGTTTTCGTATCACCAATGCATGACCGACTTGTAAATTACAACTCATATATCTCCGTTTCAAGATTATAAGATATTATCGTCTCAGTATTACTCGTGATGAATTCCATGAAGTGATACTCTGAGCGAGGGTTCATCCAATACTCAAATCTCAATTTCTGAGTACTCATGAACATTGCAGCAATTCTATTGCCATGTCTATCCTCAGACAATCTACAATCTAGTTCATGACAGTCTTAATTCACTACTTACTTCCAAAAGTACGAGCGACTGTGGAGTTTGAATAATATTATTATTCGGGAAGTAAAACATGCAAAATATGAAACACAATAACAAACAATCGACCAAAGGCAGTAACCAAACTTATAAATAATACTTTATTATTTAATCACCAAAAGTCAATTACATTTACTTTGTTACAAGTTTCAGAACAAAACTAATCTAACTACTAAAACTAATATCATCTTTCAGTCCTATGCTCCGAGCATGCTGAATATGCTTAGCCCTACTCAGACCCTTTGTGAGGGGGTCTGCTGGGTTATCTTCAAATGACACCCTCTTTACTACAAGATGGCCTTCTTCTACTCTATGTCTGATAAAATGGTACTTTCTGTCGATATGTCTGGTTTTACCATGATCTCTTGGTTCCTTTGTCAAGGCAACCGCTCCTTCATTATCGCAGAACAGTTCCATAGGCTCCTGGATGGTTGGAACAACTCTGAGATATCCGATGAAGTTCCTCAACCAAGCTGCTTCTTTCGACGCTTCACTCGCTGTTATGTACTCTGATTCACAAGTAGAATCAGCCACCGTATCTTGCTTGGAACTTTTCCAAGTAACTGCTCCTCCATTCAGTAAAAATACCCAGCTCGATTGAGAACGGAAGTTATCTCTATCCGTCTGAAAGCTGGCATCACTGTAACCATCTACTCTCAAAGTATCATTGCCACCAAGTACAAGGACCCAGTCCTTTGTCCTTTGCAAATACTTGATTATATTCTTTACTGCTATCCAATGAGCTCTACCTGGGTTTCCCTGATAGCGACTGACCATGCTCAAAGCAAAAGTCACATCAGGGCGAGTACATGTCATAGCGTACATGATCGATCCGACAGCGGAAGCATAAGGTACACGACTCATGTCATCTATTTCCTCATCTGTACTCGGGCATTGAGTCTTACTCAATTTGGTATTGCTCTGGATAGGTAGCTCTCCCTTCTTGGAATTTTCCATACTAAACCTCTTTAGTACCTTATCCAAGTATGTGCTCTGACTAAGTCCAATTAGTCTCTTCTTTCTATCTCTCAATATTCTAATCCCAAGAATATAGGCAGCTTCTCCAAGGTCTTTCATGGCAAAACACTTTCCAAGCCAAGAGTTAACTTCTTTCAAGGTTGGAACGTCGTTACCAATGAGTAATATGTCATCGACATATAACACCAAAAAAGTTATTATACTCCCACTAGCCTTGATATACACATAAAACTCATCTTCACTTCTAGAGAAACCAAACTCTTTGACTTTCTCATGGAAGCAAAGATTCCAGCTGCGAGATGCTTGTTTCAATCCATAAATGGATTTCTCAAGCTTGCACACTCTATTGGGAAACTTTGCATCAACAAAACCCTCTGGCTGATTCATGTAAACATCCTCAGCCAACTTCCCGTTAAGGAAAGCAGTCTTGACATCCATCTGCCAAATTTCATAGTCATGAAAGGCAGCTATGGCGAGCAATATCCTAATAGATTTAATCTTAGCTACTGGCAAAAAGGTCTCATCATAGTCAACCCCTGGGGTTTGAGTGAAACCTTTTGCAACCAGTCGAGCCTTGAATGTATGCACATTCCCATCCATGTATGTCTTCTTCTTGAAGATCCATTTGCACCCAACTGTCTTACGACCTGGTGCACTATCAACCAAATTCCAAACTTGGTTGTCATACATGGACTTAATCTCGTTGTCCATTGCCTCTTTCCACTTGGAAGCCTCTGGGCCTGCCATTGCTTCCTCATAAGTGACTGGTTCATCTAAGTTTACCAGTGTTCTGTCACTTATCAATGTGTCACCATCTGAAGTAATATGAAAACCATACAACTCAGGTGGCACACTCACCCTAGTGGACCTTCGAAGAGGTAATGAGTTATCAACAGGAACTGTTTCCTCTGGTTGAGTGCTAGTGTCATCTAAGGTTCCTTCATTGGCTAACTCTTGAATTTCTTCATGGTCAATGGTGCTCCCACTGTCCTCTTTGAATATGAGCTCTCTTTCTAGAAAGACTCCTCTTCGTGCTACAAAGACCATGTTCTCACTAGGTCTGTAGAACAAATATCCAAAAGACTGTTTTGGGTAACCAATGAAAACACATTTCTCACTTCTTGCTGCTAGCTTGTCGTGAGTCTCTCGTCTTACGAAAGCTTCACAACCCCAGACTTTGATATGTACTAACGAGGAAACTTTCCCTGTCCACATTTCGTGAGGTGTTTTGGCAACCTTCTTTGTAGGGACAAGATTGAGGATGTGGGCGACTGTCTCTAAGGCATACCCCCAGAAGTGAATAGGAAGCGAAGCAAGACTCATCATAGAACGAACCATGTCTAACAAGGTTCGATTACGCCTCTCAGCTACACCATTTAACTGAGGTGTCCTAGGAGGAGTCAATTGTGAGACTATCCCACATTCTTTCAGATAGTCATTGAACTCGATACTAAGATACTCCCCGCCTCTATCGGATCTAAGTATCTTTATCTTCCTGCCCAATTGATTTTCGACCTCATGCTTAAACTCTTTGAACTTTTCAAAGGTTTCTGACTTATGCTTGATCAAGTAGATATAACCATATCTGCTGTAATCGTCAGTGAAAGTCACATAGAATCGATTAGCATCTCTTGTAGTTGGTCTGAATGGCCCACACACATCTGTGTGTATGAGATCCAACAGACCTTCACCTCTTTCACAAGACCCTGTGAATGGTGATTTTGTCATCTTTCCCAAAAGACAAGATTCACACATATCATCTGATTTTAGGTCAAATGATTCCAACACTCCATCCTTTTGGAGTTGGGCTATGCGTTTCTTGTTAATGTGTCCAAGACGACAATGCCATAAGCATGCCTTGTCTACACTATTAGACAAGTCAATATTAAGTACACTATTTCCTAAGCTATCAACACAAGTCACTGTTTCATACACACCATCACAAGGTAAAGCTTCAAACATAAAAACACCATTCTTATAAACAGAAATTGAACCATTCAAATCATTAAAAGAGTATTTAAAACCTTGTCTAAACAATGCATGAAATGAAATAATGTTTCTCGTCCTCTCAGACGAATAGCAACAATTTATCAAATCTAATCTAACATCATTACTAAGCAAAAGCTGATAAACTCCGATCTTGATTACTGGTGAAGACTTTCTGTTTCCCATGATCAAGTTTATCCTTCCTCGCTCTATCTCCTCACTTTCCTTTAGCCCCTGCATATCAGAACAGATATGAAAACCACATCCTGTATCAAGGACCCAAGAACGAGAAGATAATGAGTTATTAGCAGAAATAGTGTAAATAGCTGCCGAAGATGGCTTTACTTTGCCATCCTTGATATCCTGCAGATATTGTGGGCAAGATCTCTTCCAATGCCCCTTTTGATTGCAGTAAAAGCAAACGGCCTCTTTTGGATCAGAAACATGGGGAGTGGAACCATTGGGCTTAGCCTTTGGGCCATTGCTAGATGACCCAGCTTGAGCCTTGCTCTTCCATTTTTGCTTGGGAGGACCTTTCCTCTTTTTCCCCTTTCCCTGTCCAATAGCCAAGACAAGGGCACTTGCAGGTGTGGAGGGTATACTTTTACCCTTCATCCCTGCTTCAGCTGTCTGCAACAAGTTGTGCAATTGGGCCAGAGTCTGCTCAGTGTTGTTCAAATGGTAAGTTAGAATGAACTGACCATAACATTCAGGAAGTGAGTTCAAAACCATGTCAATGGCCAATTCCTCATCAAAGTGAATGTTGAGCTTGACCAAACGCTCTATGTAGCGTTGCATTCTTTGCACATGTGACACAACCGACTCCCCTTTTTTCATCTTGCAAGCCATGAGTGACTTGACTACTTCAAACTTTTCTTGACGAGCTCGCTTATGGTACTTTTCCATAAGGTCCTTGTTCATCTCAAAAGGCCAGTAGTCCTCATAGTACCTCTGCAGTTCTGGGGACATAGTTGCTACCATGATGCATGCCACTTTGGTAGCATCATCGTAATGTTTCTTGTAGGCAGCAAGTTCTTCAGGAGTAGCTTCAGACTCATCAAGTTCTTTGAGCTCCTTTTCAAGAACATATTCTTTGTTCTCAAAACGAAGAGTCATCTTGATATTGCGCATCCAATCGTTATAGTTAGAGCGATTCATAACGACTTTGGAGCAGATATTGAGCAAAGAGAAGTTTTGGTTGGAGGAGGATGAAGCAGAAGTGTTTCCAGGAGTAGACATCTGAAAAGAAAGAAAGTTTTAGTTAGATTTCAAGATACCTCAATATAATAACCCAAAGATAAAATATCAAGGTTAGGATCCAACTATGAAGATTCACAACTTAGAAATGGGATGCCGATATCCAAGTGTAAATTTCATAAAGGTAGGTGAATGACGATTCACCAATTCCACCATTAGACGAAACAAACGAAGTGAAATTCCTAATTCTTTTGAGATACATTGAAACTATTCAATGGCATGTTTTAATCTCAGATTATGCTCTTCTATTTGTGACTGGGATGCCGAGGATCACAAACAAGATGTGAATAACCATGCAAATGTGCTTGGTAACCTCATTGTCTTTATCATTAACTATTGATGTGCTGGTAAACCACACACACTCCATCAAAATGACAATTATGAGATACCCATTACTACTCTTTATTAGTGCCTTTTAGTGTGCTGGTTAACCACACACGCTCCACTAACGACCAATAAAGCATAATGTGCAATTTCATGGATTAGCATACTTTTCACATTTTTCCTAAAGTAACTAGAGTTGGGATTTTGTAAAATAATGTTCTAGTACTTTCTTTAATAACATTATACTTTTAATGAGAAGTAGTTGTCCTATCAAATCCGTTCTGCTAACGACCTTCCACTAATCAAGGAAGCGGTGGGTGAGAGTGGACACCCATTCAACTACCATTTTATAGGCAGTTTCCTTATACCCCCTTATAGACTAGCTCCGTGAATGAGGCATACTAGCGATTTGACTGACCATATTCTTATACATATATAATATTAAACTTTTAATTATAATACATATATAAGGTATGTTTTAAACTTTTTAAAACTTTAAGGTTTATATAAATTTCGAAATTCAAACTATTAAATTTAAATTTAAATAAACCAATTAACTAGATTTAATATTTATCTATTAATTAACTTTTAATCAATTTATTAAATCTTGTAAGGATTATCTAATCAAATTAATCAATTAATTTAATCCTAATCCTTATCCCTCTAAATTTCGAAAAATAGGGTAAGGATAATTATCCAATTAATCTAATCAAGTAACAATTATCTAAAACAAGAAACCCTAAAACAACTAGGCATATTTCGAAATTCTTAAGGGAGGAGGCTAGGGTTTTTCAAAACCATAACCCTAATTTCGATTAGGGTTCTTTGGAGGCTAGGGTTTTCGAAAACCCTTTTATCCAAAACCCTAATTTCGAAAATTTGGCCTTTAGGGTTTAATAGCTATAAACCCTAATTTGCAATTCAACAATTATAGCAATTCAATTTAAAACAAACAATGGCTCTGATACCACTGATGAGTTTTAGGTAAAACAAATAAACTAGAAAACAATTCCTAAGTTCACATGCAACCTACTTTGGATCTATGTTTTAACTATTGAACATACAACTTTGAATTGCAAAACAAGAACCCTTGAGGAGGAGGCTATTTTCGAAAATAGTGAACTAGGGTTTAGGAGTTACATACCTTTCAATTGTTATAGCAAACAATTGATAATTCCCTTGATCTTGATCTTGATCTTCTTGGAAGCTTAGCACCACAAGTGTAATGCCTCTAATGGAATCACACCCAAGAACTAGCAAGAAGGAAAGTAGAAGAGGAGAGAGGGGAGGGAGTATGCAATTTCGGCCAGGGTTTCTTCCAAAGAACAAGTGACCTAAAATGTGAGCCAGGAGGCTCCTTAAATAGCTGAGGGATCTACGGTTTAGGGAAAACCCTAATTATCCTTTGCTTAGGGCCTAAGCAAAACCCAAGGGCCTTATCTGGACCCCTTGGACGAAATCTCTAGGGTTTCCCCTATGGATTTCGTCCACCTCCTTCCAAGGGGGTTCTGGATCCTTCCACTCAACTATTAGTTAATTGCAAACTAGTCCCTGCACTTTATAATTAATTCTTTTAACCCCAAAATTAATTCTGATTACTTTCTGGCTAACTATTAATTAAACATAATGATTTCTAATTAATATATTAATCTTTTAACATATTAATAAATCATTTATATATTAATTTATTAATCTTATAAATTAATATCTCTCCTTTCATAATTTCCTTGTCCAGTTGCTAGGTTGAGGGCAACCCAAAAGGACTGTGCTGCTATCAATTCAAGTACATACCAATTATAGTTATGGGCTTAGACACCTAATCCAACACATTAATCCCGATAAGTCTTTTGGAGCTCGGGTGTCATAGTTGCAATCATAATACAAGAGACCTTTGTGGCATCATCCACATGCTTATCATAATCAACAATCTTCTCAGGAGTGGCAGTTTCTTTCTTGAATTCTAGAATTGGAGTAGTGAGAACATACTTTTTGTTCTCGTAGCGAAGCATCATCTTCATATTTCTCATCTAGTCCATGTAGTTTGGACCAACAAGCTTGTCCTTAGTAAGGACCGATACTAGAGTGAAGTTTTGTTTGATGGAGGAGGAGGAGGAGGAGGTTCACCACTTGAAGACAAGATTTTAATTAGTTGATTCAATCCTTGATAATTTAACCCAAATTAATATTCAATGCTAGGATTCAATAATGCAATTCGAAATGAATAAAAGTGATGCCATAATCTAATTACGAATTCATTTAAGGTAGGTAATGCACTTTACCAATTTCAATCTATATGAAATTCATATATCATTTTAGATTCATTGAATCTTATCAATGGCATGTTAAATTTTGTGACTGGGATTCATTGAATCTATACGAATTCAACCTCGATTATGCTTTTCAATTTTGTGACTGGGATACCGAGGATCACAAACAATATGTGAATAACCATGCAAACCCGCTTGACAACCTCAATGTCTTTTATCATCTCAAATTAATGTGTTGGTAAACCATACACACTCCATCAATTAATGATAATTTTTGAGTTGTGCCATCATTTCAACTTTATAGTCCTTAATTAGTGTGTTGGTTAACCACACACGCTCCACTAACGACTCATAAAGATTGATGTGTGTTTTCATGGATTAGCATACACTTTCACATTTTTTTAAAGTAACTAGAGTGAGATATTTATAAAAGGTTCTATTACTTTATAGCATTATACTTTTAATGAGATTTTGTCCTATTGAACTCGTTCTGCTAATGACCCTCCACAACGCAGGAGAGCAGTGGGTGAAAAGGACACACATTCAACGTTCATTTTATAGGTCGTTTCTTTATACCCTCTTTATAGCATGGCTTCATTAATGAGGCATACTAACGATTCAACTGACTCATGTTATACATATAGTATTAAACTTTTAATATATAAGTATAAGGGTGTATTTTAAACATTTAAAATAATGCTTAGAAATTATATTAATGATTTAAAACTTAATATTTTTAATTAATCAAATAATTATATTTAATTAAATCATGAAGATAATTCAAAGATTCAAGATATTAGGAGATTAGATTACCAAGTAAAATATTCAGATTTTATCTAACTAAAACAATATTTATTAATATAATTATCCTAATAAAAAATCTTAATTATCCATAAAATTTCTCTGAATAGGAGGTCCCCACGATGTGGCAGATAAATCTCCACGACGTGGCAAGAGAAAAAAAATGCAGATCAGACATTTTCCACGACGTGGCAGAAGAGCACCACGCTGTGGCGATGCGACAAAATGATGATTCCGCAATCCTTCAATTGTTCAAGTTCAACTCATGCACATTTAATTGTTAGACAACCTAATGCTCTGGTACCACTGATAATTTTTACATGTAATAATGTAGAAAATACTTATACTCTTAAGGGTACATGCAGCCTAAGTTAATCTATGTCATATCACTATTGAAGCAACATACTATTGAACAACAAAACTTCTAAATCCTAATGGAAATCAAAATTCACAAAAGAATAACTTACCTCTGATTTGTTATTGCAAACAAACCCTTTGATCCAACTAGATCAATCTAATAGTCTTTTGAAAACTAGCATCAACTATGTGCAATCCTCTAATGGTTCACACCCACAACACAAGAACCCTAGAAGGATTGGGAGAAAAGGGAGAGGGGTAGATTTTCAGATCTAGTGTAACACCCTGTTTCGAGTCGTTTCTTAATTTGGGGTCGTGACCCAAAGATTAATTATCATAAGGCTTCGGGCTTTGAGGAAAGGGAGGTTTAGACCCATTTAGATGTGGGTGATGTAGATTATATGATCCAAAAGTTCGGTTTGTGCTTTGGAGCCCAAGGGTATAATGGTAAAAATGATGGTTCGGACCTTTCATGAACTAAGGATTTAAGTTCGAAAGGTTTTGAGGAAAAGGAGAGTTGATAGGATTTGTAGGGCTTCTCATTACCTTTTCGATCATATAAAGAACACCGAAATTGGAGTCGGTACGAAGAATTTATGGCTTTCGGGAGATAGGAAGAATATGGGTCTAGTCCAGTACGTTGGGTATATAGGGTGTCCGTTGCGCGTATTGGGCTCATGTGATCGCGGATGACAAGCCTGGTACGCTAGGCGTATGGCCGCCAGACTCAAACCCTAATTTTTAGGGTTTAAGACCTTTTTAAACATCTTAACTCATGGACACACTCCCCTTATTCACCCTCCATCCCCCTCTACCTGTGATTTCGAAATCCTATCCCCTTTGAGAGCTTTCTTGACCTTTTTGGGTGTTTTGGTGCACTTTGGAGAAGGGATAACTCATTAGAGAAGAGTTTGCATGCTTAGATCTTGTATATCCTAGCTTGGTTTTACTTGTTGCATCTTCTAAAGGTAAAAAGTCTCAAACTTGATGGTTCATTTGTTAGATCTTTCTTCTGAATGCGTTTTGTGCTTTTTGGTCCCATGAGTTGATTCTTGAGAGTAAATGTCACTCCAGACGTTTTAGATTGTTCATTTTGATGTTTTGAGGTCCCTTATTCATAAAGTTTGCATCTTGATGGTTGCGGACCAACCATGCATGGGTTGTTGACCTCTTGGTGAAGCTAGTAAACTAGATTTGGGTTTTGGGTTTTGGGTTTCTTAGAGCCATGCAAAAGCATCAAGTTGATGACTTTATTGATTAAAACACCCAATCGAAGTAAAATGAGCCTTGGATGTAAAGTCTTAAAGGATTAAGCACTTTTAAGTGAGTCCTTGGTCATTTTGTTATGTTAGGAAGCTTAAGTTTGGTGCTGGACTTTATTAAGTTATGCTAGGTCATAAAGTCAGGAACTTTATAACTCTAGACGTCCATTAGGCTTGAAATTGAGGATTTAGACATTTGGTCTCAAAGGAATAAAAGCTAAAAATGGAGTTTTTGGATTTATGCACCATGGGTCGGACGTACTGGGGTAGTACGCAGGGCGTACGCACCAAGGTGCCATAATGGGCCATTTTTGGGCCTTGGGTCTTCTGGGTTTTGGGCCATGAGTTGTTGGGTCAGATGTGGGAAGGATAAATTAGTCTTTTACCCATTGATATGATAGAGTACGAATTGGACCTTGGAATATAGGAAATTGCCTTAATTATTGATTAGGAATAATTTGGATGTGTTCAGTGTGAGGAGCCCGGCAGCAGCACCGTATGAGATTAATTTATCTCTAGACTAAGGTGAGTTTGTTCACTATATTGTAGGATACTAGGGTTCTATGTGCTTGTTGTCTTTGTGACTCTTGGTGTATGCTTGTATGCATGTTTGCTATATGTATATGGGGTGAAATAGACTCGTACGGTTGAAAAATATTGATTGAGTTGAAATAGACTCGGGGGTGAAATAGACCTAGGGGTAAAATAGACCAGGTACAACCTTAAGCTGACATGAGAGTTGAAATAGACTTGGGGGTGAAATAGACCCGGTACAGCCTTGATCTGACGTATATGTATGGTATGCGGTATTTTGTGGAACTCGCTAAGATTTGTGCTTACGGTTTCATATTTATAGTTTCAGGTACTTCCGATTAGAAAGCGAAGGGTCCGACGTGACTGCACAACATCCCCCAGCGTTATTCCACATTTTATTAATCGTGATTTTTACTCTGATGATTAATACTATTTTTCACAACGAATGATTTTGGAATGGAATGTTATATGAATCAATGTTATTAAAATAAAAAAATTTCTCCGAATTTTTGGTACGTTACATCTGGTGTGAGGAATAACATGGCCGAAAATTCCCAGGTATAATGTTCTATTTATAGCTGATTAGGAAATACCTACAAACCTAATTTGAACATAAAATAATATTATTTCAAATAAGGCGGTTATCTAGTTCCTTAATTATCTATATGAAGGCTTCCAGAAGGCTCCAAGAGGAGCCTCTAAACCAAACAGCAGAGGAAGGTTCTGGAACCTATCCTTTGCTCAACTTAACAATTACAATTATAGTCTTCAACTTTTAATTAATTCTAATTAACCCATAATTAATTCCAAATTAATTCTAATTAATTTTAAGTTAATTATAACTATTTCTAATTAATATATTAGTCGTGTAATATATTAATAAATCATTTATCTCTCTCCTGTAATCAATCTAATCAATTTCTTGGTTATGAGAGCAACTAAAAAATGACTTTACTTTTATTTATCAACATTATACCAATTTAGTTAGGACCTTAGACACCTTAATCCAACATAAACTAGCAACAACATCGTTGTTTTTTAAGTTTATAAGAAATTTCAAATTGTCTATCTAATCTTATGTACCCAATTATATCCATCTCATCAGTTCATTTCCCGCCCTTTTTCCGGAAACACACATTTTACCGGTTTCATTGCTGACATAGATACATAATCATAAATGAGCCGATAAGATGGATATCAAATTTTACGGTAAACGTGGCATTGTATAACTCACCGTATCCATCTTGTCAACTCATTTAATGACTATGCATCCAGGTCAACAATGAAACTGATAAAATGTATATTACATGGATAAAATGGTCAAATCATCACTTAATTTTAGTTTGGGACTTATTCGTAAATTATGGTAAAATAATGAGACTTTAATGGAACCGGGTATGTAATGAAACCGGTAAACTGGGAAAAAGAGGTAAAATCATTATTTTTACGGGTAATTCATGTTTTTTCATAAACAAAATTTAGTTTGAGATTTTTTTTGTAAATTATGGCAAAATATTAGGACTTTTCTAAAGATTTCCCAAAAACTTATATCAATTACATTAAAACCTCAATCCTCCTAGGTTTTGAAGAAAAAGATTTTGCATTCGAGAGTGTTAGTTATTTTAGAATACCACAAGTTAGCTCCTCATAATTTCTACTCCCTTCGTCCCATATTTATATTCAACTTTTAACTTTTGAAGTCTTTATTCTTCAAATTTGACCTTAAATATTTTTGTTTTTTATATATAATACTTGATGCAAAATATATGAAATGATTGTGTTTTAAATGTTTTTTCATTGTTATAAGTTTTATCAAGTAATTTATAACATAAATAAAAATATTTAAGGTCAAAGTTGAAGAACAAAGACTTTAAAAGTCAAAAGTGGACAGCAAATATAGGACGTAGGGAGTATAAATTAGCCATTTACGTTGTGGATGATCATTTGGTGGCAGTAAAATTCTTATTCTTATGTCTCAAAAATTCTTTAATATAGTCTTGAGATGATGATGACTGGTGCTAAATCAAGCACTTTCAAGTTGGTTGCTCAAAAAGTAATGGACGTTCTTTAGTGATCATAAGAGTTATCATATTATTAGCATCATATGGTGATTGGTGAATAACAAGTATGATTCTTTGTAAGATAAAATCTAGAAGTTATGGATGACGTTAGAAATTTTAATGTCAGCATAGTTTAATGTAATTGGAATTATCACAAAGTCTAAATCAGGATTTAAGTTATGATTTAATGCAAGTTAGAAGGCGTAGAGTGCACATTTGAATATAAGACGAGTCAATCCCATACATGAAGAAAGATAGGGCTTATAGGTGGTGATCCCTTACGGAATCAAGGGGCAACGCCTTTTGCGAGGTCTAAGGGGAACAATATGGTTTGGGTCTAGTTGGGGAAAACTAAAATTGCCTAAAAAGTTTTGTGTAACATCTGGTGTCGAGAAGCTTCCTATTCAGGGATTTATGGACATTAATGGATCAAGTTAAGGACCTGGACTTCAAAGTTATAATGGTAAAAGTGATGCTTCAGGTCTTTTACTGAATTTAGAATTTAAGTTTGGATGATTTTAAGTTGAAGGAGATTAGATGAGATTGTAAGGTTTCTCATTACCTTTCCAAGCATATAAAGAACGCCGAAAACGGATTAGGGATGCGGAAGTTGTGACCGTTAGAAGTTATGAAAACTTTGGGTTAAGTCGAGTACGTTGGGCGTACTGGGCAGGATTGATCGCGGAGGAAAACCTGGTATGTTGGGCATACCAAGAGTACGCTAGGCTTACGCGACCCAGACTCAAACCCTAATTTTGGGTCTTGGACCCTATTTAAAGTCCTTAACTCATTTCCAACCCTCCTTACCTTCATCCTCCATCCTTTTAAGTTGTTTCCTCGAAACCCTAGCCTCATTTGAAAGATTATTGAAACTTTGAGTGATTTTGGTGGGTTTGGAAGAAGAACTCATTGGAGAAGTGTTGGTTGTCTTGGATCTTGTAGATCCAAGCCTTTCTCACCTTGATCTATCTTCTGGAGGTATAAAGTTTCAAACTTGATGGTTATTTGATGTAGATATAGCCTTAGGTCATGATATGAGCATGTTTTGGTCGCATGGTTTGGATCTTGTGAGTAGAAGTTACTTCATAACCTTTGAGCCTATTTTTAGTCATTTTTGAGGTCATTAAGCTATAAAAAATCAGATCTTGATGAGTATGATCCTTCCATGCATGAGTTGGTGGTCTTTTGATGAAGTTAGAGATTTAGGGCTTTGGTTTGGACACCATTAAGCCATGCAAAGTCATAAAGTCAAGAACTTTACGACTTAGAACGTCCCATATGAATCAGATCTGGAAGTTATACATGTTGTCTTAAGGCATTAAGAGGTTGGGAGTTGGTTTTGGGCTTCAGTGTCGTACGTTGGGCATACCAGGTTGGTACACGGGGCGTACGCACCTGAATGGATCTTGGGCCATTTTGGGCCTTGATTCATTTTGGGTTTGGGCCTTGCTTTGTTGGGCCAGGTATAGAAAGAGTAAAATAGTCTTTTACACATTGGTATGATAGAATATGAATCAGACCTTAGATTATGGAAAATTATCTTAACTATTGATTAAGGATAATTTGGATGTGTTCGATGTGAGGAGTCTGGTAGTAGCAACGCGTGTGATTCAATTATCTCTATATTGAGGTGAGTCTCCTCACTATACCCGTGGGCTAGGCCCATTGTATGTTGGGCTAGGCTCATCGTATGTTGGGCTAGGCCCATGGTATGACACGCTAGGCCCATTTTTCTGGTGGGTTGGGCCCATTGATTAGGAAGGGCTAGGCCCATTATTATGGTTTGGTCCCATTGTGAGGGCTAGGGCCCAATGATATGTATGGTATGTGGTATTTTAGGGAACTCAGTAAGTTTTGTGCTTACAGTTTTATGGTTGTGGTTTCAGGTACTTCCAGTTCGAAATGGAAGGGCTCGGCTTGATCGCAGCGCACCCACTCATGTTTCCGCACTTTACTATTTTGGGATTGTACTTTGATAACTATTTTTACTCTTGACATACTTTTGAATGGTTGATAAGAGTAAATGATGTTTATGTGTTGAATTAAAAATGAAATTTTTACCTTATAATTCTTGGGATGTTACATTTTGACAACCATTAACTTTTGCACTGTAAGCTACATATGCATCGTGGAGCCAAGTTATATGTCCGGGAAGCTTTAGCAAACAGTTCTAGTTACTTAATATTTTTTTTCAAAAACCATTTTAGCTGCTTTTTCTGTAATTTTTGTTGATCTTATCTACATTTAGGAGAGCTGAGTACATATACTTATATTTGGCTTATTCAAAACACTCATGAAATCTAAAATCTCATATACTCTCTAGATATGAACATATTGTATTATGCCTAATACTTTGAGTGTTCCTCTCGAATTATTCTAAATGAATTTCTCAGTGCTTCAGGCATATATGAGAAATATCAATACAGACAGTGAACTTACACGACCCATGAGATACCTGACTCTTGATTACCAAACTCTTGTTTCAGTCCATGTATTTAACAGATGATTCAACAGTTCTGTTTGGATTTGGTTTGTGAGAAATTAGGAACTGATTATTCAAGATTATCTGAAGCTTATATATATATATATATATATACATACATATATATATATATATATATATATATATATATATATATATATATCCTTTCCACATGTATAGTGTTCTTCAAAGTTGTTTGATTTTTACACGCTTTATGTATTTTCCATTGATAATGACCATTATTTATACACAATACAAGGCTACAAAAAAGAAAAGCAATCTCATCCTAAGACCAAATACAAATTAACATAAATAGAAAACTAACAAATCAAGAAGACTAATGATTTTTATTTGGTTCATCGGCTAGGAAAAACAAACACTGAAAAAAAAATCTCTAAATTACAACAAATTCACAATAAATTGATCGATCTAGCGAGATGACCCAAAAAATAGCAACTATGGTATCGTGGGTGTTGGGGTGTGAAGACTTGAGTGATTGTATTATTGGTGAGAAAAGGTTCTCCTTTAGTAAGAAAATGATCCCCTTCGTGAAATGATGCTAAGTTTTTGAAGTGACCGGGTACTTGAAGAAAGAGTTGGAGTATTTTCAAATGCATCCCAACCTTAGCCAAATGCACTCCTGATCATCAAGTTGGGCTCCTACTGGAGCTAAGTACGCTCTTATGGATGCATCGGTCTGTTGATGCACCCCTGTTGATGCACCCCTGACCTAAGAAAATGAATTGGGTGATCCAAGAATGCATTGTTGGTGAAGTGCTTAAGGAGAATGCGCTCCTAGTAGTTAAATGTGCTCCTATGATGTGTTGACGTTGGAATGATGCGTTCTTATGTGCTTTTCAGGTAGCCATGCACATACGTCAAGGTTGAACATTTTTGAAATATCTTCATAGCGTCTCGTGATTAGTTCAAAATTATGGCATCCCCCTAATGGGCTAAATATGGATGGGTCTAGCCCATCAGAATTAGGATTTTTCATGCTTACCTATAAATATGCACACATCCCCATCATTACTCCTTGCTAGTTTTTGTGAGCACAATCAAAAGAGCAATCATTATGATAGCACATCGTTTGGAGCAGTTTGTAAGTTAGATAATTTTTTTAGAGCTCAAGTGAGGTGCAAAATTATGAGTGGTTGTAATTGTTCTTGGAAGTTAATAAAATCATTTCCCCCTCTCTCTCGTTCGTCCGTGGATATAGGTCACTTTGACATAACCACGTTAATGTTGGGTTTTATTCAAAAATAGTCTAAAATAAATAGTCAAAACTACGAGTTTAACAACAGAAACAATTTTGTGTTTGAATAAACTAAAACCATTTTTTACTCACCAAATATCATTTTGCAAAGGTAGGAAAGATTAAAACAACCGTAGAAAAGGAAAATGATACAACCTTTGAAGACTTTGATTCCTTTTGGCAATTAGGAAGTTGATGTAGAATGTAGAACACAACTTCTTCACATTTTGGACACCAACAAAAGATCAACTTGATAGAGCTGCTAGCGAAAATCTTGTAGTAATGTAAAACTCTTTAAGCTTTAAGTTAATACACAAGTAATAACTTAAAGATAGCAACAAAGTATCAAGCTTTCTTCTAGTTTCTTAAGTCATTAAGAATATGTAGAGAGAGTGAGAGATGCACAAAGTTTTGGGAGCAAAAGAAGCAACCAAAACTAGCTCAAATGCTTCACATTTATACCTGGAAAAGTCCTCTATAAGTACTTAAGACCATACTTCTTATATTTCATAAGTCAAGAGACATGGTGGTTTCCTTTATGAAGCTAAAACAAGCAAGACATTTCATCCCCACCTCCTTTGGTGGTTACGACCTTGGAAGAAAAATAGGGGGAAGAGTGGTAGCACTCTTCCATTTTATATAAAAATACATTTCTAGTTTTATAAAAACTATGTCTCTTTAATTTATATAAATGCATATGATTTTTATAAAACATACCAAGTGTTTTATTTGATACTTTTGATAGAAAAATATTATATTTATAAAATAAATATTTTTCAATTAATTACAAGAAATATAATTTATTTATTTAGAATCAGATCCTTATAAATAATATATATATATATATATATATATATATATATATATATATATATATATATATATATATATATATATATTAATATAAGTATTTATCAAGAATCAAATTCTTATAAATAATATATTATCATCAAGTTGTTGTTAATATGACCTTTCTAAGATCATATATTATCTACCATATTATTCTATAATGTTTTTTGAACATAAAGATCTTTCAATTAAAAAAGTGTGTTTAGTTTTTAGTTTTTTATTATATTTTTCAGAAGTTCTATTCTGCGTGTTTTACCAAAGTTCGTTTATCATTTGTCTGAAGTACTTAACTTATTTATTGAATTCCCGACAACAGGTAGTTATATCTGCAAAGGAGATTATATGTAGATCATATGAATGATGGGTTACTAAAAATAAAGGTGGTTATAATAGACGTAAAAACTCATTATTTGAGTCAATAAATGTTTTTAATTTTTCTATCCGCACACTTAAATGAAATGTTGTTAAGATCGAAATCTTGATTGTAGGATCCTATGATCCTACAAGAAAAAACGATCTTGATCGGGCCGATTTTGAGTCTTAAAATTATTAAATTTAAAAATAAAAAAGATTGATAAATCTCTTTTATAAACTTATCAAGTATTTTTCTTTAAAATTTTGTTAATTATTCAAAACGTTGTTTATTTTTATGTTTTTCATTGTTTAAGAACATGAAAGGAATTAATCACATGAAATAAAGAACTTTAGATGGAACTAATTATAGTGAAACACATATATCATTATATCAATAAAAATAAAATAGTTTGGTAACTGAATACATACTAATGTATCAATATTTGCATCAACTAACCAATACAACAAGTCAACAACTAACCAATACACCATAGTCACACTAACAATTAAAAAAATATGCGTGTCATTCCAGATGGTTCGTACGTGCCGTACTGCCATATAGGGATGGCAAAAAAACCCGAACCCGATGGGAAAACCCGAACCCCGAAGATTTCGGGGCGGGTCGGGTCACTCTTATCGGGTTTCGGGTCGGGTTTCGGGTCATTATCGGGTTTTTGGTTCGGGTTCGGGGCAGGGAGTGGGGTATGCATGCCCCGACCCGCCCCGCCCCGAAAAAATTTATATATATATATATATATATATATATATATATATATATATATATATATATATATATATATATATATATATATATATATATATATATATATAATGACATTTCATCCCTCTAAGGCTCTAACCCATTACAACCACCACTCTAACCCTAAAGCCCATTACGTATTCCCAATTTCCCACTATCGCTTCTCTTCCAAGTTCCAGCCAACAACCGAGTTACGGACAATCGAAAATTCAGAATTGAAAACATCAAAATTTCCTCTATGTTCTCGCTTGTTCGCTTTCATCGAAGGGTCGAAATCAAGTAGTCGACACTCGACGCTTCCCGTTGCCTCGCAGAATCGCAGTCGACCTTCCCGTTGCCTCGCAGATTCATTAACACATATGACGACCAACTTTGAATTCAGGTAAGAATAAGTATGTTTTTTTGCTGATTATATTCAAAGCACACCTGTGACCTACTCAGTGGCCACAATCTCGTTTTAACCGTTAAAACTGAACCTCAAATGTTTAGTGTCCACTACGTATTTTTTTATAGTCGATGAATCTGATTTGTTTAGAATCCTATTGTTAACCTGATCTGTTTATTAGTTTAGAATCCCGTTGAAACTGTGACATGTTGTTTACCTGGTTAGTCTAAAATCATGTTGTTGAACTGTTGAATCTGATCTGTTTTTACCTGATTAGTTTAGAATTTGATTACCTAATCTGATTATCTGTTTAGTCTAAAATCCTATCTAAAATCCTGTTGTTGAACTGTTTATCTGATCTGTTTTGGACCTATTGAATCTAATATCACATTGGTTGTTATGCTGATTCTATGGATCAAGAAGGTGGGACACATATTAATGATATGTTTGATGAAGATGGAGATGAAGTTGTGGTTCAAAAAGGGCAACACGTACACCAACATATCCGCATTTTACAAAAATTAAATTGAATGGTGAAGTTAAAACAAAATGCAAGCATTGCTCTAAAGTATTGGGTGGAGATTGCAAGAATGATTTAGTTTGTTTAACCCTACAAAAGAAAGCTGGACAACAAGCTTGGATGATGTTGCTTGATTTTGAGTTTGATTTAATGTTTACATGTAATGTACTATTGTGATGAATTTAGTTACAATATTAGACTTTAGTAATTTCTATTTGGTTCACTTATGTTAAGAACTTATTTGTATTTTAAGCCTTTGTAAGGTTTTAATTTCTCAATTGTTTCATTGTAGTTTTCTACATTTTTTCTGCCACCATTTTCGGGTTTTGGGTCGGGTTTTCGGGTCTATATCGGGTTTCGGGTTTAGGGTCGGGTTCGGGGATATTTTTACCCCCGACGGGGCGCCCCGATAAGAAACCCGTCGGGTTTCGGGTCGGGTTCGGGACAAATATAAATATCGGGTTCGGGTATGGGATATGCTGCCCCGCCCCGTTGCCATTCCTACTGCCATACCCATACCAAAGTCCAAAAATAAATTCATATTTTGCATCAATTAGACAATTGCCCATTAACTTCTCAATTGAAATTCATTCCGGTTATCCAACATAGAGTCTTGGCTATAGGTTTTTGTTGTTTTTTTTCAATACTCTTGTATTGTTCATTTAGTTCCCTACTAGTTTTTTTAATATATTGTTTACAGTTCAATATCTTACTATATTATTATACAAGCCTTACTATTTCTAAAAATAGATTTAAGACATCCAAACTATTAAGCTTATAATACAAATAACAAAGCCAATCTTATCTCATTCTTTAATTTCCGTTTCATTCAAAAATTCAAAAAAAAAATTCAAAAATAGAAATTGTCCACTTTCCCCACGTGCTATAATTAATTTATGCTTTAAATCGTATCGTTGATAAAACGCTATATACAATTCAAGAATACATAATCTAACTTAATATCTCAGCTTACGTCCTATGAATTGAATTAGTCTAACATTAATTCCTGATACCTCGACAAAAACAACTGATTCTGGCCCACCTTCCCCAGCTAACCATCTGCATATCAAATTCAAAACTTTTCAAAGACGCTCTTATATCAAAAAACCCATTTTAAATTCTGCTCTCTCATTGTCCTCATCAAACCATCGAGATGCATGGGAAAGACATCCTACCACCGCCATTATCCATATCTTCTCCTTCAGATGCTCACCAGATTGATCTACGTGAGTATGTTTGATATTATCGACAACCACCTCTTGTATTTATATAATTACTAATCTTTAATAACCTAAACCTAGAACAGGCCACCACTGCTTTCAGCGTTGCCGCTATAATTACCTCAACATCGTTCCTATATCTCCTTCCTTCTGTGATCGCTTTCAACAACTCACATGTAATATTTTTCCCTTTGATTTCTTTCTCTCTCTGTCTCTCTAAACCCTTTCCTATTTTAATCCATTTATTTTTTTCCCTAAAGGGTTTTCTAATTTGGGATGAAATGAACAGGAACTTGAACGAAACTCGAAGGAAGTTCCCTAAATGAAAATCGGAGGAAAGCTACACGACATACCCTTTGAACACCGACACCGTCGTCCGTGCTTCTAATTTCACGTTGATTTTTGTATTTTGATTTTGCAGGTAAGACATTCTGTACATATTTGCAATAAATAATAATTCTTGGGTATGCTTATGTTTTTATTCCTACATAAAGTTTATCTCTTTGATTTGCAACGATATTTATTTACAAAGAATATACAGCAAGTGAAGAGCTTCTTGAATCTAAATTAGTGTTTATTCGCTTCAAATGATTTTATTATGTTTTTTTTTGTGATACTGTGTAGCAGTTACATGATATAGGAACTCAAGATGATGATATTTTATTATGAGTTTTTTGGTGGGCACTATCCTGACGTCTCCTCCTGTAGGTAAAATATCCTTAATCCATCTTCACCAAGTTAGATGTTAGTCCCATGATGCTTTAGTATTTATATGTCAATTTAAGTTTCCTACATTACTTGTATTTTTGAGTTTATTAGTGTTCCATTTGATTTGGTGTACCTTTGATTGGCTGCTCTACAACCATTATTTGCTTCTATCTTTTCTAAGGTTTTAAAAATTGTGCTCGGATCTGGATGAAGATAAAGATGGTCGGAATATAGGTTTTCCAACTTGCAACGTGTAAGAAGGAATTACTTTTTCCATCTTTGGGTCCTTTTTGTTTATCTTTTTGAGTGCTTGAGCTTTTATGTGAAAAAGGTTAAAGAAGAACCAGAAATGGATCAATAGAGGTTTGAAGCGTTAGAATGGAGGTTGTTTCTTGGTCTTTTTGTATCTTTGGTACACACCCTAAGAACACTAATGCATAGGTACCCTGGTAAAGCTTTTGACTCATCCCAATTTAATCCTAGGGTCGAGTCAATGTTGAATCATGAGATCTGGAAAATATTTGTCGATTATGGCAAGCCTTCCTCTATATCTAGTATCTTTTTGCTAATTAATTGTTGTCACACATACTCTATATCAAGTATAATTACATGTGGTGTGTATGACAAAGTTTTATAAGAGAATGAATATAGTTTGTTGTATATTAAGGAGTTGTTGAGTGATCTGGTTTTATTTATTTTCAGGTACAATAGGAAATGATAATTCGGTGATGGTCACTACAGGGTCAATGACGAGGGAGGTATCAAAGACAACAAAGTGATTTGCATACCTAAAAACTAAATAATCTTACCACCAACTAATTCTTATCACATGATAGTAATGTTTATTTTTCTTTTCTTTTCTTTAAATTTGATTTAGAAATAATGAGTGACAAAATGTGTGAATTATTATGGAAAACAGATTTTTCATTGTCGCACAAGAAGACGAAAACCATAGTAATTGATTTTATCAGTGTGTTACTATTTTGGTCTGCTTACATTGATCTATTTACTAATGCATAGTGAAAACAGACTATGTTGGTACTACTCATATTGGAAGGTTTATCGTGTTTTGACCATTAGTGGCTTGCACATGTCTTTTTTCTTCAAGTATCAACATGTGCATACTTTATTTTTCTCTTAATAGGTTCTCCAAAATTCTTTCAAAGTTCACATTATTTGGACAAATGAGGGAATTGTTGCCATGCTCAAACTTGTAAACATTTTGATTAAAACTCCAATGTAGATGGTCGTGAAACTTAACGCAAATATTTTGAAATTATATGTTCTCATGACCCGACTGTGGCATCATGGAATTCTGTGGATTTGAAGTTCCTTGAATCTGTTGATTTGTTAATTGGTTTCCATGTTGGGATTTGCGACTCAAAGCCTATTCAAGTGTCACAAGTAGGTGTAATGTTAGTCTGTTTCCAGTACATCATCACATATTTTGTTGGTTGTCAATCATCACATATTTTCTTGGTTGTCAATTTTTCCCCGAATAGGCTACTTTCCTGCTGGTGGTTGTTGAATATTGCTCTTCAAGGACAGTGAAGACTTTTTAGCTATGGTTTCTCCTTGGTTGTCCTTCATTATGATGCTTAGTTCATGTTTTTGCCTAGGCGTTATATTGACATTCCTGATTAGTTGGTGATTTTCAAACATGTTTGTTAATTGTGTTATGTCTGGTTCTTTTTGTTGGTTTCATACTTTCATTTTTGTTTAATATGTGGAAAAGTTGCCTCCAAAATTAGCAAGTGGCAAATAGTTCAGGGGTTATTTCAGTAACTTATCATTTACTGTTCATAGTTTGACTATGAATAGTAATATAAGTGTGAATTTGGAAATGAGAATGGACGGTGGTTAATATTATTATTATTATTATTATATATATATATATATATATATATATATATATATATATATATGTTAATTTTGGAATGAAGAATGGATGGTAGGCGCCTACAAATCTTTTCCGCCTACAATTTTGGACATTTTTTTTTCTTTCCTTTCATATTACATTCCCTTTGGCTATAAATAGCCTAAGCCATTTTCATCATAAACACACGAACCAAAATCGAAGTATATATAGAAAAGCATTACATATATATATACTGATACACCACCGTGTATTTTATCTCTCCCACTCTATTTGTAATCTCTTTCATAATCACTGTAAACACTGCAAATTATAGTGAATTGTTTCTTGGCTTCCTCCGCCCGTGGTTTTTTCCCGATTTGGGTTTCCACGTAAATTCCTGTGTCTCTATTCTATTTATTTTATTCGTATTACGTTGTGATTATTACGCTTTGATAATTTTTGATCCCATTCCGCATTGAGCTAATATTATTTAAGTCAATTTGGATCCGTCGTATTTTACAACAATTGGTATCAGAGCATCCGGGTTGTGATATTAGCTCGTTGGGATCATTTTATCAAGTAATTAATCATGACTTCGGTAAAATACGATATTCCACTACTGGATCGTAACACCCGATTTCCGTTGTGGCAAGTAAAGATGAGAGACATTCTCATTCAGATGGATTTACACAAGGCGCTCTTGGGTTTCAATAAGATGCCCGATACATGGACCGAAGAAGAAAAGGAGATGAAAGATCTGAAGGCTTTATCCCAAATTCGTTTGCACTTGTCAAACGATGTTTTGCAAGATGTTCTAAAAGAAACGTCAGCGGCTTCTTTATGGCTAAAGTTGGAGCAACTGTTGATGACCAAGAGCTTACCAAACAAGTTGCACTTGAAGCAACGGTTGTTCAATCTCAAGATGATTGAAGGAGGCTCTTTAGCTGAACATATATCCACATTTAAAGAGTTAGTAAATAACTTAGAGAATATGGATGTTCAGTATGAAGATGAAGACTTGGCTCTATTCTTACTATCGTCGTTGCCAGAATCCTATAGCCATTTTCGTGATACTATTATCTATAGCCGTGACACTCTAGTTTTAGATGAAGTCTATACAGCTTTGGATTCAAAAGAGAAGATGAAGCATATTACTGGTGGTGGTTCAAGTGATGCTAAAGCCGAAGGTTTGAATGCCAGAGGAAGAACAACAGAGAGAAGTAGAACTTCTCAATCTTCCAACAGAACCAGATCCAAGTCAAAAGGCAAACGAAAGTTCTGCAACTATTGTCACAAGAAGGGACATGTGCTTGAAGAATGCTTCAAGTTGAAGAACAAAGAAAAAGAGAAGACGGCAGCAAATGGTAAACAAGCTAGCACTTCGGGTGAAGCCGATCTAGCTGAGGTCGAAGGTATTGGAGAACTTTTGACAGTTTATTCAGATAAACTGGATTCCACTGGTGATTGGATACTCGACTCTGGTTGTACTTTTCATATGTGTCACAACAAAAGTTAGTTTTACACATTTGAAAAGGTTAACCAGGGCTATGTGTTGATGGGTAACAATACTACATGTCCAGTTCTTAGACATGGTTCAGTCAGGATCCGTATGTTTGACGGAGTTATTCGAACCATGGGGGATGTTTAAATATGTTCCAGACCTCAGAAGAAACTTGTTATCTCTCAGTTCCTTTGATAAAAAAGGATACGAGTTTGCTGGTAAAGGTGGAGTTCTCAGGGTATTCAAAGACGGTTCCGACAAACTGAGAGCCGAACGAAAAACCTCAGATCTTTACTTTCTTGACAGGCAAAAAATTTCGAGTGATGCTGCTGTTGTGTCAAAGTTTTTTTTTTTTGATCCAGATCAGTCCCGTCTTTGGCACCTTCGACTCGGCCATATGAGTTTTCAAGGCATGTCAGAATTGAGTAGAAGAGGTTTACTTGGTCAACAAAAGATTGTTGATTTGGATTTCTGTGAAGACTGTGTATATGGCAAGGCAAAACGAGTGAGGTTTGCAAGTGGTATCCATACAACGAAAGGACCACTTGATTATGTTCACTCGGATTTGTGGGGACCGGCTCGAGTTCCTTCAAAAGGTGGAGCTATTTATATGCTCACTATTATTGATGATTTCTCCAGGAAGGTGTGGTCTTTCTTCTTAAAAAATAAAGGAGACGTTTTCTCTACCTTCAGAAATTGGAAAGTTCAGGTTGAAAAGCAATCAGGTCTGGTGGTAAAGTATCTTCGTACGGATAATGGACTTGAGTTTTGCTCAGAAGAGTTTAATGTCTATTCTCAAAAGGAAGGCATTACTCGACATCGCACAGTAGTCCATTCACCTCAACAAAATGGTGTAGCTGAAAGAATGAATCGCACCATTATGGAGAAGGTCCGGTGTATGCTTTCTAATTCCAAATTGCCAAAGTCTTTTTGGGCGGAGGCTGCTTCGACTGCTTGCTATGTTATCAACCGATCACCGTCACGAGCAATCGAGAAGAAAACTCCGTTTGAATTATGGTCCGGTAAACCTGCAAATTATTCAGATTTAAAACCATTCGGATGTCCAGCGTATGCACGAGTTGACAATGGGAAGCTAGAACTAAGAGCAATCAAATGCGTTTTTCTTGGGTACAATCAAGGTGTAAAGGGTTACAAGTTATGGAGCTTTGATTTGAAGAAAATTATCATCTCAAGAGATGTTACTTTTGATGAGTCTGCTATAATTCAACCAGTTGCTGACTCATCTAAAAGAACAGATGCATCAGATGTATCATCCGAAGCAAATAAAGAGAATGCTCAAATGGAGGTGGAGCTTCCTACTTCACCTACCACTAATCAGAGTACAAATCAGCATCAAGATTCTTCTTCGTCGGATGAGCATGTTGTTGGTGAAGATTCAACACCTTCACAACCACAAGCTACTACTCCAAGCATTGCAAGAGATAGACCGAGAAGACAGATTATTCCTCCGAAGAGGTATGCTGAATCTGATTTGGTTGCCTATGCTTTTATTGTTGCTGATAATATTGAGTCTGCAACGGAGCCTGCAAATTATGACGAGGCTATCAAATCTGAAGACTCAAATGATTGGATGCTCGCTATGCAAAATGAGATGGAATCTTTGCAGCGAAACAGTACTTGGAATTTAGTTCCTATTCCGAAAGGGAAGAGACCAGTTAAATGCAAGTGGGTCTACAAGCTCAAGGAACCTGTCAACCCAAATGATAAACCAAGATACAAAGCTCGGTTAGTAGCTAAAGGCTACAGTCATATTCCTGGTATTGATTACACTGACATTTATTCCCCAGTTGTCAAACATACTTCTATTCGTGTATTGCTGGGGTTGGTTGCTTCTAATGATTTTGAGTTAGAACAACTTGATGTCACTACAGCTTTCCTAAATGGTGAGCTTGAGGAAGAGATTTTTATGCAACAACCTGAAGGTTTTGCAGTTCCTGGAAAGGAGAACTACGTATGTAAATTGAACAAATCTCTTTATGGCCTCAAGCAGTCTCCTAGACAATGGTACAAGAGGTTCGATTCTTTCATGACCAGTCACAAATTCAGCAGGTGCACCTATGATAGCTGCGTTTATTTCAAGAAATGTGACAATGGTTCAAAGATCTACTTACTCTTGTACGTAGATGACATGTTGATTGCAGCAAAAGGTATGAAGGAAATTCAGAAGTTAAAAGACCAGTTGAAAGCTGAATTTGAAATGAAGGACTTAGGAGCTGCCAAAAAGATTTTAGGTATGGAAATTATTCGTGACAGGAAGTCTAGGATCTTGCATCTTTCTCAGAAAAGTTATATTGAGAAAGTCCTAAGACGCTTCAGTATGCACGAAGCAAAGTCTGTCAACACACCTTTTGCAGCTCATTTCAAGCTATCATCCGCTTTGAGTCCTACTAATGAGACTGATATGGCTTACATGGCACGTGTTCCATACTCTAATGCTATTGGATCTTTGATGTATGTTATGATCTGCACGCGCCCTGATTTGGCTTATGCTGTTAGCATGGTTAGTAGATACATGGCGAACCCGGGGAAAGAACACTGGAAAGCAGTACAGTGGATTTTTCGTTATTTACGCGGTACGTCTTCTATGTGTTTACGTTTTGGTAAATCTAACACTGGGGTGTTCGGATATGTTGATTCAGATTATGGCAAAGATTTGGATAAACGAAGATCAATTACAGGGTATGTGTTTACTCTAAATGGTTGTGCTGTTAGTTGGAAAGCCCAGTTACAGTCTACAGTTGCCCTGTCTTCTACCGAGGCAGAGTACATGGCGATTAAAGAAGCAGTTAAGGAAGATATCTGGTTGAAGGGGTTATTTGGAGAACTCGATGATAGAATAAAGGTGACCACAATTTTCTGTGACAACCAGAGTGCTATCTTCTTGAGTAAAGATCAAATGTTTCATGACCGAACAAAGCATATTGATATTCGTTATCATTTTGTGCGGGATATCATTGAAAAAGGTGATTGTGTTGTGGACAAGATTCATACAGATTATAATCCCGCTGATATGTTCACTAAAAGTCTTCCTATAGCCAAGTTCAAATTATGTTTGGACATGGTGGGTATTTCTGATCGCAGTTGAGCCTGAAGGCTCGTGGTGGAGGAAGTATTATTTATTTTTCGGAAACAATTTTTTCTCTATATAAAATTTGCAGGTTCTTATGGAAGTTTTAGAGTTTGATGAGCTATAGGTTTTGACTAATCGTAAAGCATGACTTGCTTAATTTTGATGTCAAGGTGGAGATTGTGGAAAAGTTGCCTCCAAAATTAGCAAGTGGCAAATAGTTCAGGGGTTATTTCAGTAACTTATCATTTACTATTCATAGTTTGACTATGAATAGTAATATAAGTGTGAATTTGGAAATGAGAATGGACGGTGGTTAATATTATAATATATATATATATATATATATATATATATATATATATATATATATATATATATATATATATGTTAATTTTGGAATGAAGAATGGATGGTAGGCGCCTACAAATCTTTTCCGCCTACAATTTTGGACATTTTTTTTTCTTTCCTTTCATATTACATTCCCTTTGGCTATAAATAGCCTAAGCCATTTTCATCATAAACACACGAACAAAAATCGAAGTATATATAGAAAAGCATTACATATATATATATTGATACACCACCGTGTATTTTATCTCTCACACTCTATTTGTAATCTCTTTCATAATCACTGTAAACACTGTAAATTATAGTGAATTGTTTCTCGGCTTCCTCCGCCCGTGGTTTTTTCCCGATTTGGGTTTCCACGTAAATTTCTGTGTCTCTATTCTATTTATTTTATTCGTATTACGTTGTGATTATTACTCTTTGATAATTTTTGATCCCATTCCGCATTGAGCTAATATTATTTAAGTCAATTTGGATCCGTCGTATTTTACAACATAATATGTTCTTATCATATATATATATGTCTATTTAAAATATAATATTTTTTTAATTGGATATTTTTTTGTGATGTCTATAATTGTATTCAACTACTTAGGATGAGATTTTAAGGATAGGTTAGGTGGTTATAATAAATAGTAAATGCTTTAAGAAAAAATTGGATGCACATTCACGTAAATTTTAACTACCTATTTGTTTTCTACATGGATTTTTTTAATTATTGAAAATAAAATATAAATAGAAAACAATAGATCGAAATTATTATTTTTAATCTTTAAAAAATGTCACAAATCAAATTTATAAGTGAAAACAATAATCAAATTCTATCACGAAAGGACCAAAATAATTTTAAAATAAACTTCAAAATATGGATTAAATTTTTGAAAATAATATTTTAGATATGTGTGTTATGTTGTGATATTTTTTGATATGGTTAATAAAAATACGAAAAAGAGAAGGATGGTATTAAGAAAATCAATTACATTTTCTATCTATCCTGTTTACAAGTATACATTAAGATTATTATTAAGGTATCATTAATACTTATGCATGGATATGTTTATTGTTTATAAAATATACCAATAAAGTTATAAAATTATTTTAATAATCTACAAAATTAAAAGTTATGTAAATGTGTACGAAATAAAGGATAATAATACTAAATAATAAATCCTAGGGAAAACCTACAGGTAAAACCCAAAAGCCAAAATACTAAATAAACTCATCTACACAAAAAAAAAGCCCATCAAACAAAAACCATAAATTCTTAGTTCATTTTTTAATTTTCAATAACCTAAACCACAAATCTCGAAGCCTTAAGCCTAAACCCGAAACCCACCTTGTAAGCCCTACATCTTCAAGGAAATTATGTGCCTAAAGAAGAAACCAATTACTGACCGTCGAAAGTAACATATGTCGAAAAGAATGGTGACACATTTCATGACTTATGGAGAGGCAGTGGCGGAATGCATACATCATTAATTGCATGTAACTTTGGGCTTAAAATGAGGTACATGGTACTGTAATGTTTTCAATATTTTTAGGCTTAAAATGGAGTGTTTTATATCGATAACCCAATTTGTAGTAAATACGTTGTTGGAAACAAGGCTGCCGAAGAGAAGTCAAAGGGGGTTGGAGGTGCAATTCACTTAACTCATGGGGAGGGTGATGGTTGCCCTTGGTAGTCAAATATCTCATGTTTTTTTTAACTTGTAAAGGGTGATGGTTGCCCTTGGTAGTCAAATATGTTAAGTAAGTTTTGTAATATGTTTATGCTCTCAAATGTCGTAAAGTTTTTCCATATTTCGTATTTTTTTACCTTCAAACAACGTAAATATGTTGTTGGTTAGTATTTGTTGTGGATGTTCATGTCAAATGATGCGAAGATCTAGGCATTCTAAATCTTGTGATGCTTATTATATGAGCAAATTACAGGAAAATGGTAATATACTTTTTTTTCGTATAAACAATGTACCTCATTTTTACCCATAATAGCAAGATACCTACATGTAAATATTTGATATACTACATATTTACATTCTTTAATGATAATATGATTATGTAACCAATAATAGCAATGTTACAAATTCTTGCCCACGGTCTTTTATTTTACTATTGAATTGGTGTGGCTCTGGTGCAAATATAGCAACACTTAAATCTATTATAAAATACATTGTTGTAATGGAAAGTAATAAAAATATGATGCTCTAATGAACTCCCATCACGGATCACACCTCTAACAACTATACCACTAATTTTGGTCAAACTCTTAACCTAAAACCGAAAATCGAAAACCCATAACCTATAAGGAAACTATTTTCCAAAATAACATACAATTTGTGCTCTTTGTAATATGTCATGTTTCCAAAAGTGAAACTAACTGAAGAAACGAAATTATTCGCCAAATGAACTAATTGCCGAAACAACTTATTCGTCACTGCCGCTTTGCGCGAGTACACAGCTAGTATATATATATATATATATATATATATATATATATATATATATATATATATATATATATATATATATATATATATATATATATATACCGATTCCCAACCAAGAAACCTCATTAGTTTTAACGGCGAGAATAATCAGAACTCATAACTCTTGAAGGCCATAACGGAGATATGAGAAGCATACATCATATCGAGAACGAGAAGAACGACAAGATGATGGATAAATGGAGTCACTTAGAAAAAAAAAAGACCGATGGTTACTTGGTGAGATATCGAAGTCGCTAAGAACGAACAACATCGAGAAAGAGAAGCGTGTATGTCTGTGATCACGATTTCTTTTAAATTTCTTTGAGGCTTTCCAAAACGATTTTTTACTTTCTGTTCATGTGATTTCTAATATTTCCCAATATTTTTGTCTTCCAAATTTGTTTTCCGTTTTGGTTAGCGCTTCTAATGAGTATAGACAATATCACGTAACTTTTTTGGGTCCTCCATATTAATGGTCCCTTGTCAGTTGAACACTTTGAACTTGTCAAAGGGCCGGTCCTAATTTTGATACCAATAACATTGATTTTGTACCAAGATTGTATCTAAGATTGTAAGATCATACGTAACCCGATCTTGCCATTTTTTTATTTAGTCTTTAATGTTCAAAACTTAAACTCTTAAGTCTTTTCCGAGACCAGAAAACAAATATCACATATTAGTTAATAAATCCAACACGTTATATATTAAAATTTTGTCATTTCAACTCGAAATCGAGCCTAAAAAATTTGATCGTTGAGCTCGAAACTGAGCATCACATATCACGCGAAACCACATTGACATCATAACTTGGTGGACTATTTTTTTTACTCAATGATTTTACGATTGTTGACAAATATAAGTTTAATTTATTGTGGTTTGCTTTCATAACAACCAGGAAAAAAGCTTTATGAAAAATAAGATAATTCTACTATAAAGGAGAACAATGATATCAGCGCATCATTTGTCATTCAATATCAAATGGTAGGAAATAGCTAGCATCCGAAATAAAAAAGGTGTACGATACTTGCCCCAAAGATCACATGTAATAAATGATAAATCAAAACAATCACTTGTTTTTATTGAACTTTGTGGAAAAGGAAGCCTAATATGATTAGCTTTAACACAAGAATCATAATCTTTGTCTTTTATTTTATTTGAAAAACTTTCTAAAAAACCGACTTCACATAGTTTTGACCCGGAACTCCGGAAGCATGACCCAACCTCTTATGTCATAACTCATCAGGCGTCGGCATCATTGCTCGTCTTTGCGTCGCCAACATGCCTATTCGGTAAAGACCTCGTTTGCACTCACCCACGTCGCTCATGCTCCTCGAGTGTAAGCCCTGCATAAAACAAAAACGACTAACAGATACTAACTTGCAGTTAAAACTAGTAATATGCAAGACTCTCTCTAATTTGACCCCGTTTTGAAGCATGCAACTTCCATTTCTCTCTACATGAACGAGATCTCCATTTGGTATTGTGAAGTGAGTTTCCAAAAAATTACTTGTTCTATTTTTGAGTAATTATTGTTTGCAAGTTGTTTTCTAAGTAGCAACCGAGTCAATAACCCATGCATCATCAAGTTCAATCTTATCAGCCATGTTGATTTTCGGGCAACACCTTCGCTCAGTCTGTTCTTGGATAAATATTTAAGGAGGTTTTGGTACTGCTCATTTGATAAGCCTGATATTGGATTGGTTCCTGAGTCGACGCATACACCCTCCGTCTTGCTTTTTTTTGGGTTTCATCTTGCTTGGCCACCAATCAGGATACCTAATTATCTTAAAGCAACCATCCATATTATGACCATTCTTCCCACAAAAGTTACATTGTTATGTTATTATGACCATTATTCCCAATTATCTTGAAGCAACCATACAACCTCCGTCTTGCTTTTATTGTTGTATATAGCTAGATCTAAGTTTTGTCCTATTTTTCTCCTTGTTGATCTAACTTAAATGAAAGGAAACCATAAGGTTGGCAACTTTATGGGTTATAAGGATCCTTAGAATGTCATGAGGTTCAGATCTAGTGAATAGTTGGGTTTTGAATCCTTGCATGAGAGTTTGGTGACCTTTTTATTCATTTTTTTTATCCAAATGAGATCTAGACATGTATTGGACATTCATGTCCATAATGTACAATTAAGAGGCTGAGTTTTTACGAATGAATTTGTAGGGTTTCTACTTTTCTATATTAATCAAAAACAGAGAATACATGTGTATATATACATGGAAGTAGACTACCAGCTAAACTATAATACAGCCACAATAATAGGGATATACAACAAACAGTAAACAGCTCCTGTAATCACGTTTAGTAGTTATTTGCTCTCGCCAACACTCCCCTCAAGGTGGAGAATGTATGTCCATCATTCCCAGCTTGTCTAGAGAGCAATTGAACACTCTCCCACACACAGCTTTCGTTAACATATCTGCAAGTTGATCATTTGAGTGCACGTGTGGTAACTCCACTGTCTTCTTTTCTAGATGATCTTTGATAAAGTGTCTGTCAATTTCCACATGTTTCGTTCTGTCATGTTGTACCGGGTTATTTGCTATTTTTACTGCAGCTTCATTGTCACAATGTAACTTCATTGGTGACCCTAACTCGATGCCCAGGTCTCTCATTATTCGTTTTATCCACAAGAGTTCACAAATCCCATGGACCATACCTCTAAACTCTGCTTCAGCGCTTGAACGTGCTACCACCTTTTGCTTTTTACTTCTCCATGTTACTAGGTTTCCACCAACAAATGTAAAGTACCCTGAGGTAGACTTTCCGTCTGTACGATCTCCTCCCCAATCAGCGTCTGTATACCCCATCACCTCATGGCTCGAGTTTCTTCCAAAAAATAACCCTTTGCCTAGAGATGCCTTGAGATACTTAAGTATTCGATATACTGCATTTATGTGAGCTTCACTTGGTGATTGCATGAAGCGACTAACCACACTCACAACATAGGCTATATCTGGCCTAGTGTGAGACAAATATATAAGTTTTCCAACCAGCCTTTGATACCTATCTTTATTTGTCGGAACTTGGTTCGGGAGTATAGCAATTTTGTGATTCACTTCTATTGGGGTTTCTGCTGGCTTGCAGTCAAGCATTTCTGTTTCAGTTAGCAAATCGAGTACATATTTCCTTTGACAAGTTGAGATTCCATATTTTGACCTAGCTACTTCAATGCCCAAGAAGTATTTTAGACTTCCTAGGTCTTTCAGCTCAAATTATGTGGCAAGTAGAGTTTGGAGATTCTTCATTTATGTTGGGTCATTTCCAGTTATCACCATATCATCTACATATACAATAAGAGCTGTTATTTTTCCATTGTTTCTGACAAACAAGGTGTGATCTGCATCGCTCTGTTTGTACCCAGCTTTCTTCATGAAATTTGAGAATCGACCAAACCATGCTCTAGGTGACTGTTTTAATCCATATAATGCCTTCTTCAATCTACACACTTTCCCGCCACATTCCATGCCTGGAGGAGGTTCCATATACACTTCTTCGTCTAAGTATCCGTTTAGGAATGCATTCTTAACATCGAACTGCCTTAGAGGCCAATCTTTATTTGCTGCAATGGACACTAAGATTCAAATTGTGTTCATCTTAGCAACAGGTGCAAATGTATCTCCATAGTCAATTCCATATTTTTGAGTATAGCCCTTGGCCAATAGTCTTGCCTTATATCGATCTATGTTACCATTTTCATCAAGTTTCACAGTGTATATCCACCTGCACCCTACAGTCTTCTTTCCAGGAGGGAGATTCACCATTTCCCAGGTTTGATTCTTTTGCAATGCTCCCATTTCTTCATTCATCGCATATTTCCATCTTTTGTCTTTGACAGCTTCTTGAACTTCATTTGGTATAATCACAGTTGACAGTTTCTCCACCAGTAATGCATGAGTATTTGCTAATCGATGTGCTGACACGTAATGGTTAATGGGATATTTCGACTTTGCCTTGAGGTCTGTAACATATTGTTTCTTTGGAATTCCTCGGGTGCTTCTGATTGGAAACCTTGGTTCACGTTCATCACTAATTTCCTGCAAAATAGAATCAGATGACGATGCGTCTGGAGTGTTAGACATAGCAGATACCTCTTGATTTTCGATACTGGTGACTGGTTCGGAATCAATGGTATCATCGGTGGTTGTACTATCTTTTGCTTCCACATTACCATACTCGTATTCCTGATCATCAAACGTTTGATGATGCCAATGATGATGATCTTCGTCTCCCTCACTGTTATCATTTTCATCATCTCCAGGAGTGTCAAAATACAGACCAGGGTCTATATTCTCGTGTGTGTCTGCTGCACTTTCCTTCTCCCCCTGAAGCGGGCACTCACGTTTAAAGTATGGTAGCATCTCATGAAAGACTACATCTCGAGTAATGTATATCTTATTTGTGGTTGGGTCATAGCACCTATACCCTTTCTTTTGATCTGCGTACCCGATGAAGATACATTTAACCGCTCGGGGTTCCAATTTTCCCACGTTTTGATGGACATATACAGTACATCCAAATATCCTTGGTTCAAGGCCATTACTTTCTAGTAGATTTGATATTTCTTGGGCCTTCTGTAATGGAGTTTTAAAATCGATGACACTTGATGGTGTTCTGTTCATGATATAGGCTGCTGATCGAACCGCTTCACCCCAATATTTCCGTGGAACATTCATGTCAAATAACGAGGCCCGGACAATTTCAAGGATTTGTCTGTTTCGTCTTTCAGCTAGCCCATTTTGTTGGGGAGTTCTAGCGCATGAAGTTTGGTGTCGAATTGCATTATCTCAACAGAATTGTTTCATTTCATTACTCGTATACTCTCCCCCATTATCGGATTGCAGCACTTGTATTTCTTTTATGTATACGGTTTTTATTACTCGATATAATTCCTTGAATGCATGGAATACTTCTCCTTTTGTTTTGAGGAGAGATATCCAAATCATACGAGTACACTCGTCTATAAATGTTACAAAGTAGCATGCATCATTAGGGGTAGAGACCCCTGCTGGTCCCCATACATCCGAATGAAACTTTAAAAATGGAATAGTAGTTTTATTATCACTTGGAGTGTATGAAATTCGTTTGTTTTTTTTGCTAACTCATATATTTCACACTTAAACTCACTTTCCAATACATTTAAAAACAAATTCGGTTTAAGTTTCCTAAAATAACTGAATGAGAGATGTCCGAGTCGGCGATGCCACAACCGTGCCACAGACTTATTCGCTTGTTTTACTCCAGTGAGGTTTGCTTGACCTTCTTGATGACTTTCTTCAAGATAGTACAACCTCCCGCGTCTAGTACCATAACCAAGAATCCGATGATTCGTTATATCCTGAAAAACACATTCATTTGGCCAGAAAATCACATAGTAGTTTAGAGCTTCAGTAATTTGACTAACTGATAATAAATTCGATGATAATGAAGGGACTACAAGAACTTTGTCAAGATCCATGGTGCTTGATACTTTTACTGGGCCTTCACCAGTTACAGGTGCCCTACTTCCATTTGCAGCACATATGTTTTCCTGTTTGGATTTATATGTTTTTAATAGTTTTGAGGGATCATTAGTCATGTGATCTGATGCCCCGGTATCAATTATCCAGTCATCTTTCATACGATAACAGTGAGATTTACCGGTATTTGTGGACGTGTGGGCAGCCATGGGAGTTGTGGTTTGAGACTTCCCTTCTTCAACTATTGATGATGTAGCTACAGATGCCTGTACAACTTTTCTTCTTGGCTTCTTTGTGAAATCCCACCATTCAGGGTAGCCAATGAGCTCATAGCATTTGGCCTTTGAATGCCCCTCTTCTCCACAGTGTGTACAAGTAAAGGTATTACCTTTTCCATTCGAGTTCTTTCCTTTGAAGGGTCGATTACGAATAGTCAGGTTCACTACGCTATCTGCTTCGACTTTGGGCTCTTCCATGGTTAGTCTTTGATTGTGGTCTTTTCGGATGTAGGCATAACATGCCTCCAAGCTTAGAGGTGGATCCTTCCTTAAAACCTCACTCATGGCTTGAGTAAACTCTGAATCCAACCCAGCTAGGAAGATGTGTACACGAAATCGAGATAAGGTTTTGTTTGCTGCCACCGTTTCTATGACAGTCTCCTCCTGTACAGTTAGACGAGTGTCAATATCTTGAAACAGGCTTACCAGTTCATTATAGTATGTTGGCAAGGATCTTCCATTTTTGGCGAGTACTAAACGTCTTTCTATTCAATTCGAAAAGTTGAGTTTCATCGGTTCCATCATAGAATGTTTGGGCTACCGCCTCCCAGATCTCGGCTGCAGTGGAAAGACAGATGAATCGACGGATGATGGATGGGCTCATTGAGTCGATCAACCAACTCTTGACTCTGTTATTATCGATCAGCTAAGCTTCGATCTGTTTTTCGTCTCCAGTAGGTTTCTCAGTTTTCCCTGTGATATACCCTGATTTGTTTTTCGCTCCAATCCTCATCTCCATCAATTGAGACCAAAGAGGGTAATTCGTGTCATCTAAGATGACTCCGGTGGGAAAAGGTGCATCTTGCACGTTTTGTACGATTACTTGAGATGTGCCAGACGGACCTCCTTTATCACCCATTACAGCGGTTCGATTTCAGAACTTTTCCCCCTTTTTTTTTGTTGGTACGCTCTGATACCATGTACAATTAAGAGGCTGAGTTTTTACGAATGAATTCGTAGGGTTTCTACTTTTCTATATTAATCAAAAACAGAGAATACATGTGTATATATACAGGGAAGTAGACTACCAGCTAAACTATAATACAGCCACAATAATAGGGATATACAACAAACAGTAAATAGCTCCTGTAATCACGTTTAGTAGTTATTTGCTCTCGCCAACACATAAAGCATCAACTTTTAAGTGCATTTTAGAGTTATAAGACCTCCTGTAAAAGTTAGAATGAAAACCTTAATGAGTTAAGGACTTAAATCTTGGATTTTGGCTTTAAACTGTGCTCACGACGTGAGATTTGAAGACCATGTTTTTTTGTTGATCTTTTTGAGGCTCACGACGTGACAGAAGGTTGTTCACGTCGTGAGATCAACTCGAATGCTTTTCCATGACTGAGTTGAGTCCAGACGAGCTGGAATCGGACCGAGTGGACTCTCACGGCGTGACCAAGAGCTGGTCACGACGTGAGGCTGGATGGTTGATTTTGGGATGTTAACTTTGACTTTGACCGCTGACTTTTGGCATGGATTGACTTTTGGTCAAATTTCTATTTTTAGAAGGTAGACTTAGGGTTTACCTTGTGTGGATTGTTAGGAGGTGTTTAGCACCCATCATTTAGCGGTGAGAGCCGGTAGCTGTGGTTGGCGCGACATTAAGTCGGGATTGTAGTCAAATTTATAAGTCATATGAGTCTCCTCACTGTACTTGTGAATTGAAGGCACCAATGTCGGCCCACTGGATTATGCTATATAGGAAGACCAGGTGGTGGCCCTTGGCAATTGTATGAAAGACCTGGATATGGCTCCCGACTAATTGTATGCAAGACCAAGGTCTAGACCTTGGCAATTATATGTAGAATGCTAATTGTCTTTGTGATACTTGCATGGAAGACTAGGAGGTGACTCTTGACATTTGACACTTGTTTGTAAGACCCGAGTTTTGGCCCCCGGTTTGGCAAGGAAAGACCATGGTACGACTCATGGCATAATGGCAATTGTAAGAGTATGGATGACACATAACAAACTTTATTTTATGTATGGTATGTGGAATTTTGGGGAACTCATTAAGCATTGTGTTTACGGTTTTATGTTTATGGTTTCAGGTACTTCCGGTTGTAAAGGGAAGGGCCCGGCGTGAAAGCACAGCATCCCCTCAGAGTTTTCCTCATTGGCTATTTATGATTTTTATTCTGATGTTTAAATGATATAATCTCTTTGATTGGTTTTGGAACAACTCATTGTATGGTTTTGACCTATTTAAATGAAAATTTTTGCTATGAATTTTTTGGACGTTACAACTTTAACTCATACGTCATTGGTGCACTTCCTTTTTCGAATCTTTCTTCAAGATCCAGACATGTTCCTTTTTCGTATTAGCTTACTTCACGTTGGCTCTAATATCTTTCTCCATAGCGATGGTCAACCACCCTTTATCATTGCATCGCTACGCATCCATAACATGTAGTTTTGTGATTTTTCTTCAGGTCTCTCGATCTTCCCATCAATGAAACCGATTTTGTTCTTCGAAAAGAAAAAGTTATTCATCTCTTATGCCCAATCATTGTAGTTGTTGTCAATTAATGTGTCATTTACATGCATATGTCCGGGGTAATTAGATGGGTGAATATAGTAGGGTGAGTTGGAACCAACGACATCTACTCCTTCATCTTTTGACATTTCTAAAGTATCTCGACCATGTCCGGTAGTGTTTATCGCATGTTCAAATAGTCTACTTAGATACCATAAAGAATTTGATATCATCAATTTAAGCAAATATCATAAAATAACTACTCATTTATAAAAACAAACTTTGTGAAACAATATTTTAGAAAAAAAATGTAACTTTTTTTTTCTCAAAAACAATTGCAAAATGTTATCATCAATTTTAGAAATGATATCATTCCATAAAAAATAATAATAATAATAATAATAATAAAATAATAGAAAAACTTTTTAATTTCATAAAGATTTTGTAGTGAAAATTTATAAAGCAATTTTGTATTTTTTTTTTAGAAAAAAATTGTTATTTATAAGTAAATATTCAAAGGTGGTAATTACGTACAATCACAACTCCCATTTTGGTGAGTTTCTACTATAGTATCTCTAAGAATTAGAGTAGTTTTCCTATTATAGTATCTCTCAAAGTGGTTTTTTATTTTAAGAAAAATCTATTTGGAAAAGTTTTTTGAATATAAGTTTTTTAAGGTCATTCCATTTATGTATACAATTAAAAGGGAAATGGCATATAGACCGCTCCAGTTTGGAGATGTCGGCTTAGGTAGTTTGACGTCGCTGGAGACCGCTTGGGTTTGAGTCAGTGTTGTATCAACGTGCCACAATTGTTCTCCAATTTGTTTCCTCCACCTGCTTTGCTTCCGCTTCGTTCTTTTCTCTTCTATTTGTGTTCTACATCCAAAAAAAAAAAAAAAAAAGTGGAGACACAAAGGGTTTTCTCCCCCTTTTTCTACATTACATGTTTTTTTTACTCTTATATTTAATAACAATTTAACTTATATCCTAATTATATTTAAATATTAATCTTTTATTATTCTGTGATTAGCTTATCTATTTAATTGAATAAACAAAACAAAAATGAATATATTTTATAGAAATTTATGTCATTAAAAAGATTAATTTTTAAATTTTCAAAATGATATAGATATCAAAGTTTAAAAAATATTATCATCACATAATATTTTATGGTATTTTTTTTATTTAGATATAAGTATCAACGAATATTATTTAAAAAGATATACATTATATGAGGGGAATTTCAATGATAGTTAAAATACTTAAGGATAAATTACTGAACTCTTTACAGGAAAAAAAAACTTTTAAAAAAGTTAACCATTAAAGGAAGTTTTTTACGATATATATTTTGTTAAAAAAAAGTTATTGAAAAGCTTTTTTTTAGAACCGCTACAAACGCACTCACTATCATACTTTTAAATATATACATTTTGTTTTCAACAAGATTCATACTTTTAAATATATATATTTTGTTTTCAACAAGATTTAAACCCTCAACCTTTAGCTGAAAGTCACCTTTCCCTCAACTTCTAATATCGTTAGGCTACAGACTCTTTGATCCTAAAGGTATTGAAAGGCTAAAACGGACAAAGTAATAAGTTATTGTGATGTTAAGTGTTGTTTTGATAAAGTATTGTATGATAAATAATGTTTAATAATATTTGAGAAAATATCGTCAAGCTTGAGAAAATGAAATATATGACAGGGTAAGGGCAATGCATGTTTGGACTTTTTTGGAGAGCATGCAGTTCACTGTAAAGAACTCTCGGGGTTCTAATACAGATACGATATGGTTAGGGATGTTTTGTTTGACATATGTAAGCGTGTCGGGGTTTCCGCTAAGAAAGAGGCACCGGTTAATTTCTTGACTGACCCGACAGAAGGAAGGTCAACCTTCAGACCGGCTGACATTTTGATTTTTGGATGGGTCGGAGAGAAACACGCATGTATGGACCTTACAGGGGTATCCCCTCTCGTGGGCTTGAGGGCTGAGGGTTTCACGGCGGGACAGACTGCTTTAAAAGCAGCTACAGGCAAAGTCACAAAACATGAGAAATCATTCATGGAAAATCAACACGTGTTCATACCATTTGCATTTGATACGTTTGGTTTCCTCGCCCCGGATGCGGTAGAGCTTCTTAATAGAGTACAACGGATCATACATAGTAATGTTATATCCCCTAGATCTTCGAATGTAGTCTTTAAAAAATTAGCTTTACCATACAAAAAGGCGTAACGGCGCAGCTTGTTGCCCGTTTGTCATCTCACTCATTATACGATGATAATTAAATGAGCAATGAATGTATTGAATATTAATATTAAAAAAATTAATGAAAATAATAATAATAATACTAATAATGTCATAGGTGGGATCCAAAACATAGCTTTCTAGGAACTTTCTTACAATCTTCCAAGATGCAAACAAACATAAATCTCCTTCATGTTAGTATGCCCTTTCAATTCCACAACAAGACACAACAAAAATTCCCCACCAAAAGATAACAAATTTAAATCAAGATTTGAGGGATAAGTTTTGTAGTTGCATATTATGTTATTTCTTCAACACAAATACCATGAAAGTTCCTAGGGTTTCTTTTAAAGGTGTGATTCAGTCAGAATCTTCTTCTTCAGATTCTTGTGTGAAATCCTCTATGATATTTGGTCTTTCAGTTTGCTTGTTCATCGAGCGTGATTCATCAATTTCAATGCGTAATAACGGGTCACAAAACACTCTTTCTGCAATAACTATTTTAGGGCATGCTGGGTGAAAAAAAAAACATTATCAGAAATTGAAGGAAATAGCAATGCACTTTGATATATTAATAAATAAGAGATGTTAAATTACATACCTGCCATTGGACATTTAGATTGACCATGCTTTGACCTTATGTACTCCATGATAGCCTTCTTTTCATATATATGCTTGCAATCCATGCTGTAATAGCATATATATATAATCAACATGAGATCTTAAAAGTAACATCAATAGTAGCAATGCAAAAAGGGTCATTACAACTTACAAGAAGTTTTTATTAAAATACCCACATTACCCTCAAACAATCAACAGCTTATATGTACGATACCAATTATGAGCTAGATTATATGTTGACAGAGTTTTTATAATCCATTGCTAGAGTTTTGTAATATTTGATGAAATTTATCTGTAATACTTATCTTTATATGTATCAATGTCTATACAAACACATAATTCATTGTTGAAATAGGAAATTGTGTATATATAAAGTGATAAATGTGAATCAAATGATAGAGATCAAACCTGCGAACAGGTTCTGAGAGTTCAATAACAGGTTTGCCACTTAGGGGACAAGTTATATTTAAAAGGATGTTTTGCGTGCTAGTCATTACAATATCTTCCTGTTCTTCACCAGGCATGGGTTGTCCAGAATTATGCACATTCTGTATGAATAAAAGTGAACTTATATTCAAAAACACTGGAGTATATAGACTGAAGGAAAAACAAAAGACTATCTTGATGCATAACTTGCCACTTTAACAACAACATCTAGTACTAGTGAATCGAAGTTATAATGATATTAGAATAGGAAACTTACCCATATAGCTTCTCTGAACTGGCGTAACAATTGATTAACTTGTGGGACAGATGATGAACGACGTTTGGCATTTGCCATCTCTTTGTCTAACAAGCTCTTAAAATCAGTCAGCTGCAACTTAAAGTAATCAGCGAGAATTGTATTGGAGTTAAAAGAATCTCTAACCAAGAAATACGAGAATGAATGAAGAACAATGAATTAGGTAAAAAGAACTTGGAATGGATGGCGAGTCCAGACACCTGTTCAGTGGGGCGATAACTGTTTCCAACAGTATCAATTGCAGAAGAAAGATTAGCACATTCCTCATAAGTTTTCAGTAACTCCATTAACTCAGCTTCAAGCTCATTCACCTGTGGCAATGTCGATTTAAATGATTCAATCTCTATATGGATTTAGGTATTACTGGTGTACTGTGCAACTCTTTCGTATATCAAGAACGGTTGTTATGTAATTGGCATGGAGTGACAAATTGAAACCCTAGAAATAAAATCGATGTACCATTTGGGTTTTGTGTTGTCTCTCCAGACTAACCCCAATTTCCTTCATGGTAGTCAGAGCTTTTCGAATATCCTGAACAAAACAAGCAGTCAAACAGTCTTTTGATATGCAATTAAATGATGTTGATGAAAGCAAACGATGAAAGGAGCAAGGATTTACGGCGAGTAGCGATTGATTATCGTAGCAAAGGTTGGAAGCAGTGGATTTTATCCTCGATGCACCTGCATCGCTTCGAGGTGCTGAAGTCGATGCCATGACGACGGCGTTCTCTGACTTTTGCTTTACCGATCGAACCCGTTAAAGTACTCGGTAATGGCAGTCTCCGGCGGGAAAATAAAGAGGGAAAAAGAATTGTTAAATGCTGGAAATAGGCAGAGTCGTCACTATCTTTGAATTGATCCGGATCCAATCCGATTTTATTCACATATTTAGATCAAGATCCGATCTGGTTTCCACAACAACTCCGATTTGGATCCGATCCAGTTTTGAATGGATTTAAGCCCACGAATAAATCTGATTTTATGTGGATATATCCGAATCCAGTTTTTATCCTAATTAACAAACCCAATCTAAATATTTAATAAAAAATTATTTTTTTTCCACCTACACAATTCAATTAAACCTAATTTTTTACATAGATTAGAAACCCTACCCAATCAGCTTTTTTATTTAAAAAAAAAAAACATAAAAATATGTCAAATGTTGGTCTTATATGTAGAGAGATTTATTTTATGCATTTTTATGTATTTTATTTATTTTTCTAATAAATATTATTCTTCCTTTTTAATAAGATAAAGTCTTTATAAAGAAAAGAAATAGAAACAAAATTTAGAAAAAGGAAGAGATAAAGTGGTGGCCTATGTCGGGGTAACGAGCCGCTCACAAAGAATTCTTGTTTTTTTTTTCTAAAAACATTTTATGGTGATCGGCTCACAATTAGGAATAGTCTCAGGTAAATCACTAAATCCGATTTAGGCCTTAGTGTTTGATCTCGTGGATCGGATTGATCCAATCTAGATCCATCAAATCCGATTTTGGTCGAATCAAGTTTTTGGACAGGATCCTGTTTTTGTAAAACCCTAGTTGGCTAATTTAGATAAACCTAATTTCTCAATTGAATTCACATATTTAGAATTTATTTTTGTTTATAAAATAATACCTTAATAGTTCAAAAAAAACGAATATATATATATATATATATATATATATATATATATATATATATATAAAAGTTCAATAGAGAACCATAATTATTGGTTCTTCAAGGAACCAAATCTTTTTTTCAATTTCTAGAGCTTATTCTTTATCGAAAAAAAAATCTAAAAATATCTAAATTTATATATTAACATTGTGAATGTGAAAAATATTTTTCGGATTCACCGTGTGAATCCGGATTCACATTGTGAATTTTCAAAGATTCACATTGTGAGTTTGACGTAAAGAAAAAATTGAATTTGATATCACTGGAAAAAGGATAAAAAGTTATGAATTTCTGTATTTTTAGTTTTTTTTTTTTTTGATAAAAAATAAATTCTAAAAGTTGAAAAAAAGATTGGTTCATTGGTTCCTTGGTTAATTATGGTTCTTTATTGAACCTCACCCTATATATATATATATATATATATATATATATATATATATATATATATATATATATATATATATATATATATATATATATAAACTAACCAAATGTTAATGACAATTTAAAAGAAAATAATCATTTTTTTTTACAAAAATAACCATCTATTTCATAATAGGGTCTTCTAGAGTATACGAAAATGGGTCAAGCCCATTAGTGAAGTTTGGTCCTAGAAATATGGGGCCTGCATCTTATATCAAAAGGTCATTCCAAACGCGAAAATATTGTATCCCAAACTTTGAAAATTTTATCTGTTTACAAAGATGAATTCAACAAACCAGACTAGTTTTACAACTTAATGGACTTAGATTTATGTGTATATGCGTAAATATTTAGCAAGAAATGCGTAGAACAAGTACTTTTTTGTAAATTTTTGTCTATGAGTCGTTGTTAATTTTTAATAGCCTACAACGTCTTAAGGTCGTTTGATAGTTGCTGACTAAGGGTGTGTTTGAAACCCGTCTGACTGGGTCGAGTCAGCGAACTGGGCTGACTCGGTCAGACAATCTTTCTTTGATTTGTGGCTTTCTCGGTAAGATAGTTGTCTCAAATTGCTTACCCGGTCAGATTAATACACATTGCTGACTGGAAATAAGACACTTCTACCCTTAAAAGTTCAGTGCACAGCAAATGAAAAGAGAAAGAGGGCAGTGAGAGTCAAACTAACGACCTTACATCCACATAGTCATATCTTTTCCACTATGCTAGAAGGTTATTTTTGTTATATTTGCTCAAATAGTTTATATAATGTGTAGTGGTTATTATTATTATTATTATTATTATTATTATTATTATTATTATTATTATTCTCTTTTTTATTGTTATTATATTGCATAAAAACAAATAGCGTATCATGGTAAAATGGTCATTTTGCATCAGTCAGCACGTTCAGTCAAATGTACAATCAAACAACATGATTTCTTACTCAGTCAGAATTTCTTACTCAGACAGACATTTCTCAGTCAGCACTTTCTCAGTCGTCAACTATCAAACGGAGCCTAAGTTAGTGCTGATTAAGTTCGAAATTTTTGATTGAGTCCACATTTGACTGAAATCATATTGTTTGATTATATCTCTAACTGACTGTGTTGAATGATAAAAAATGACCGTATTACCTTTATGAAATATAAATTATATAAATGGTCCCTATTTAATTTTAAATTTACAATGCCCTATGTAAATGTGTAAAAGAAAAATTATAAAAATGGTCTATGTACTAATAAATCTACAAATATGTATAAATTTTATAATAAATTGCAATATGACCAAAACATCACTAGCTTACTTAGAGGAAAAACCAAAAAAATACATTTGGACGACTTCTTCCTTTTAAACTATATATGTTAGTCACACCTGAATACGGGTGACAATGGTTTTTGTAACACCCAAAAATTCAAGCCAATTTAAAACTTTTTAAACAGCCCAAAAACCATTAGTTATTACAAACTTGTTTTCAAAATGTATAATATCAGAGTATCCCAGAAACGTAGTCATAAAAAGTGAGGAGTTGTACGATCACGCATTTGCCTTGCCACGATCCATTGATGTACCTGAAACAATAAACTGAAACTGTAAACCCGAAAGCTTAGTGAGTTACCCCCAAAATACCGATACACATACAGTCCACATAACCATGTCAGCAACATCATAACATAACAAACTAAACAGAACAGCACATAACGGGTCCACAGCCCTACAGACTGTAATACCCCCGAGCTCGCAGTACGAGTCTCACTCAGCCCGTAACTGGAATGCTCCTGAGCCCACAATACGAGTCTCCCTTAGCACGTAACTGGAATGCTCCCGAGCCCACAGTACGAGTCTCCCTTAGCCCGTAACTGGAATGCTCCCGAGCCCACAGTACGAGTCTCCCTTAGCCCGTAACAGGAATGCTCCCAGGGTTTGTTGGCTACCGCACGAAGTAGTACAACCTCAACCCATCCCATATAACAATCACATAACATAACATAACCACTGAGCATGCAATAATCATATAACATCACAGGTAGTCCTACAGATCTACCTAACTGGCATAACCACTAACATGCAACACTAACTCATACCCAACATCTAACACTGCTAGGATAACATATCCAATGGGCCGGCCTTGGTTCCTTAGACCCCTTAGTATAGTGAGGATAACTCACCTGCCATTGCTGAAGTCCCGCAGATAAAACTCCAGCTGCTGGTTGACAGGTTCCCGAACTGTCAACATCAAACAATACCCAATTAACAATTAGGTTCCAAGCCCAAAGCCCAACATATGTCCTAATTTTCCAAATTGGGCCCAGACCTCTACATGATCTTTCTTTAAGGCCCATTCGATTATTCCAATCCAATTCCTATGGCCCATTATCACAGTCATAAAGGCTCAATTATGGCCCATCTATGGCCCAATTTTCCAAATTGGGCCTAAGTCCTCACATGGGCCTTATCCTAAAGCCCATCTAATTACTTTGGTCCATTAATTTGTTCTTGGATGGCCCATCAATAGTCCAATCGCCAAAGCCCAATAGGAAGGCCAAATTCAAGGCCCGAGTGAGATTAGGGCTTTCACATGAAATGCTGATTAGGGTTAAGCGTTTATTACTTAACCCCTTAAAGACTTAATCCATTAATGACTTAATCCATTAAGTTCATTATTGCTAAGTTAGTTGCCAATGATTATTAATTATTATTTTAAGTTATTAAATAATCTCGTGTGTGTGCCGATTAATTCTCAAGAATTAGAGTTTTATGCTATTAGGGTTTTCCAAACCCTAATTAGGGTTTCCTACCCAATACTAGCTCATTAGTCAATTGGTTGAGCATCTAGGTCACTTTGGGCCTTATTGAGCCCAATAGGGTCTTATTATGTCCATTGGGGTCTCTTTGGGCCCACTAAGGTTTCTTTTGGCCCATTAGGGTTTAGTAGTCCCTTGTCCAAACATCCAAACGAGTCACAAAAAAAAACAAGGCACACCGCCACCCGACACGGCGGTCGGTGGCGGTAGGAGGCGGCAGCCACCACCTCACGGTGGTGGTTATGTATTCTCTATTATTATTCCGGGCACCTTTTACAATTTACAACTCAATCCCAAAAACACACACACATACTAATAATACACACACACACTAATAACACACACACAGCCACCCTTGTGGTGGCCGGTGGTGGCAGAAAAGCAATATCCGGCCGACAGTCACCATGGTTGGCTGCCATGGTGGCTCCAAACGTTTTCCGGCCACAACGCCCCGAAACAGATTCACCACCACCCACCTGGTGGTTCACGGTGACAACAACCACAGCTCTAACGGCGGCAGGTGACGTTGGCAGTAGCTTCACGGAGGAACAACCGCATGGCGGTGACAATAACGACGAATCCAACAGCCGCAATCGTGACCGGTCCTCCCACCACCACAACATCGATCTTCTTCTTCTTCAGCCACCATGGAACCGGCGACATTTGGTGGCAGCGTCGGTTTGGTGATTCCCAGCTTCACAACGGATCGGAGGGGCGGCGGTCCGGTGACTTCGCTGCAACAGAAGAACGGGGAGAAGGGGTTACGACCCCGACTTTGCGAACAGCGGCGGCAGTCGACGACTCTTCATCTTCTGCTTCGGTGGTCTAGCATCCATCGGAAAACGACCACAGCGGCTATGGTTCTCGGTTCTCCCGTGATTCCTCCGTCGGTCTTTGGTATTTCCGGTCATGGAGGATGTTGTCGGTGCCCTTAGTTGATCGGAACAATAGGGTGAGGAATGGGGTTGCGGCTGACGATGGCGAAGAAGGAAGTGGCGGCTGTAAAAGGTTTGTTAGGGTTAGGGTTACGCTTCCTTTAATACCCGACTCCATCTCAACAGTTTGCCATAATGACAACAATAGCCCCTCCCCATAACATTTCCTTTCAAACTTAATCCAATATTTACCATTTAAACCCTGAATCCATAAATTCCTTTCATAATAAGTCTTTAAATTACCAATCAGCCCCTTAAGCCTTCAAATCTTTTCAAATTAAATCCATTTGTTACCAAACGTACCCTGGCTTCTGAAATCCTTTTCGAATCAAGTCCAGGACTTGCACTTTTAACCCCCAACTCCTAAAATCGTAACAATTAATCCTCGAGACCAACACCTCACTAATTATTATTTAAATTTCTGAGCTCTAGCAATATAAGAATAATAATAATTGCTTCCCGGGTTCCTGATTTATTATATAATTATTCTACTTTAAACGGGATGTTACAACTCTCCCCCACTTAAAAATTGATTTCGTCCTCGAAATCGTTTCTTCTCATTCCTTACACGCCAACAACTTGAACTACAATCCCGAGTATAACCCTAGCCTTTCCAAGGCAACCGCAACCAACCCTCGCAGGGTTCCAAAACCTGGAAATAAACGAATCACTTGCACTATGATCACATGTACTCAATCTGAAATCTGAATTCTTGAGATGGAATTCCTTGCACTTAACTCCCAATTGGCTACTCAACTGCTAAGAACCTGGGGTTCCCACCCGATAACAGAATCACAACTCCCACACTGCTACCTGTAATTCCCTTCTTGACAAGGGATTAGGTACTCCTTCAAGAGAATTTCGTTCTGATAACCAATTCCTAGCGATATAATGAACAACGAGATGCAAGTTGGGTGATGAACCCTCTTGGATCAACAAAACAACGTTTCCTTTTGTTCCCGAACCACATACATATAATCGTTGGCTCATAAGCACAAACACTCATACCTGGCCCAATCAGCCTCGGGCTGGAATACCAGGCATGCCTACGACAAGTCCAGTCATCCTCAGGATGGTGTATCCTCGTATCCTGCACATGTTTGGCCCAATCAACCCTCAGGTTGGCATACCAAAACATGTCATGTCTAATCAATTATAGGGTCCGGTCATCCTCGGGATGGAATACCCTAGATCAGAATACCACTATACACGAACTCAGGTATAGACTCACAACTTGAGGTTCAGGGACCTACCCTTGTATTTCGCACTAAGTCTTCTGATTCCTCGCAGCCGATTACGGCTCACCCGAGTCTCAACACTGTGTCCATTCCGAAAGTGCTCCAACAAAAGAAATAAACTTCTAAGACCACTAGGCCCACAGCCTATGACTGGAATACCCCTACAAGGCCCTCAACATAGGTCTGGATTGCCTTTGAGCCCACAGCATGACTCTGGTATGCCCTACCTGGCCCTCAGCTCATGACTGGAATGCTCCTGATAAACTATCAACCTTATCCAACAGAAAGGCCTAACCAATGTTCTTCACAACACCAACATGTGCTACCATGTTGAAATCCCACTATGCACGATTCACCTATATAATAAGTTGCTATCCAAGCAGACTACTACAACTCATGGTCGCACATGACCCTAGAATAGTATGATAGTTGAACTCTGAATCCAATTGCAAATTACATCCCAAACCTGATCAAGCACGTAAGTCGAACCAACCTTATTGCCACTTTGAATACCCGCCGATACACATGAAGAATCTCTACCATGTACATAATTGGGAATCCCTAACTCCACATTCACTCGCCACAAAGCCCAAATTGGATCGAGACTTATCCGATTCTACTAATACCAAAACTAGTCCAAGAAAACTTCCACAATTATTCCCAAGGTTACCGAAAATCCGAGTCCGATAAGAATCAAAAGTCTATTCCACTACTATGGGGAAACATACCCCAAAGACTTAGGAAATGTAAGCACACTGCACAAGTAAATTGTTGACGCGTTCCTAGCTCCTCAACTGTCGCCTCTTGAATTTCCTTCGGAGAATTTCCCGCTTTCTGGGAGGTTCACCGATTAACGCCTATCCGGCCCTTCTTGAAACCGCAATCTGAACATCAACAGACAAAACTTCCAATGGCTGACGCTCAACCTGAAAATTCCTAATTCTACTATCAAGCACCGAGATGACACGATTCACACGCTGGGGAGTTTTACCGAACTCCCAACTCACACAAACCTCAAACCAATCAGCAACTTGGGTTGTCTTCCTTCCTGACAACGATGCGAAACTTATCCCACTTTCAAAACTGCTCCTGCTTCTGAATCTCATGATAGTTCTCCCCCACTTAGAACACTAACCACACCCACTGGTGTGGAATCCGACATAACCTAGCCGACACTCCCTGATGCTTGAATGATCCCACACCCAAATCTTGAAGTCCAAAGGTAGATGCTCTATTAATACTTCAGCAACAAGCGATTTCCCTTGGCGCTTTCATGCGCCAATCACTAACGATTACTAACACCACTGAACCCTGACAATGCCGAATAACCATCCTATGGGACTCTGTCCGCAACCTCCCACATAATACCCTTCTTCCTAAGTGCTCCAAACAAATCTCTTGCTTTCGAGCTTTAGAAATCATATCATTTAGGGTCTTGCACCCTGACTCACTTACCAGCTCAATCGTCCATAATTGAACTGCAGTAACTGAAGCAACCTCTGCTCTAACCGGGCTACAAACTACTCCCATAACTTAGTCTCTAATCCTGAAGGGCAATAGATCGCACAATCAATCCTTACCACCCGATACAAGAGATCAAAGGCGAACCGAACCTTACAAAATACTTATGCCATATCGACCCACCTGCACTTACCAGCGCTGAAATACTATCGCCAACCCCTGCGACTAACTGACCCGAGCTGGAATACAACATGATCCTGGGTCACAAGCCTGCTCAATCCTTCGAACTCGTAAACTGAAAGGGCACAATCCTTGCCCTGGAAAACAACATTCCAATCCTATCAATTAACCATTCTAATTCCAGCTGCATAACTCCAGCTGAACATAATCATTACTCCTTTCCGGAGTCCCCGCGACTCACATTCCGGCCTCAAGCAAACCCCCGAAGCCTCAAATCTAGAAACTCATGTGCTAGACTCTCCCGCTTAACCTGAGGAATGTAACAAGTACAAAACATCTCCCTGATCCCAAGTAACTGTAGCCCTCTGCTCATCAGAATATGTCCCAGTAACAAGTCCCGGTACTGGAAAGCTCGATCAATTCCTACCCCTGCCGTCGTTACAGCTGTTAAAGCTGCTGCGGCAGCCGTCTCAGCAATGGCTGTGTAGCGCTCATCGAAATACTCAACCATGGCGGTCTTAATAGACCATAACATCTCCGGTAACTGTCCCCAAACAAACTCGACCACCTCCTCACGGATGATCTCACTGACACGGTCCTTTGACAATGCTGGCCTATCCTGGCTGCCAGCTCCTGATCCTAACCTGGATCCGGTCTCAAGCCGTCTCGTAACCACCATTCTAGTAAGACACCAGAAAGATCTCTGATAATCCATATAATGACAGGGGACCAACTCCCAACCCAACCCTAGGGATTGTGACTTACTTGACACGCGTATGGGTCCTGTGATTTCAGTAGTATGGGCCCCTACTACCTTCCATACCTACCCATATTTGTCTCAAGTATCACCACAACACCCTAACACTATACACAACATGGCGAGCGCTCAATCCTCACTCCTAGAGGAATGCTAAATATCTCATAACTGGCCTCCCGACCTCACACAACCCACCCATCCATGAAACTTCCACCAACCCTGCAGTACTAGTGTATGCTAGCCATACATAACGCTGGACCCTATAGACTTCAAATATCCAATCCTACCCTAAGCTCCCAATCAAACAAGAACAGAACATAAGGCCAAATCAAACATTCTCAGGCTATAAGATCTTAATTATGTATAACCGTGATACATACACTAAGCAACTACAGTAACGATGTCAATCTCATATAAAGGAAACCCTAGGCTAGCAGGCATCATGTAATCAGACAATTCTATCATGCAATTCCTGAAGATCCCTTGCCTAGTACTAACATGTTGTTCTAACATATCTCATAATCAAATAACTTGTATGGTATTTTGAGGTCTACTTACTAGCTTCGGCTGATCGTACACCCTGCATCCTCCTTTACTCATTTGAAAACCTTTTTGAAAAATCATTTTGAAAATCCTTTCCTTGGTTTGAGACTGGAGTTACACGAGTGTTCCTCCAATTCACTCAAACCAAGGCTCTGATACTAACATGTAACACCCAAAAATTCAAGCCAATTTAAAACTTTTTAAACAACCCAAAAACCATTAGTTATTACAAACTTGTTTTCAAAATGTATAATATCAGAGTATCCCAGAAACGTAGTCATAAAAAGTGAGGAGCTGTACGATCACGCATTTGCCTTGCCACGATCCATTGATGTACCTGAAACAATAAACTGAAACTGTAAGCCCGAAAGCTTAGTGAGTTACCCCCAAAATACCGATACACATACAGTCCACATAACCATGTCAGCAACATCATAACATAACAAACTGAACAGAACAGCACATAACGGGTCCACAGCCCTACAGACTGTAATACCCCCGAGCCCGCAGTACGAGTCTCACTTAGCCCGTAACTGGAATGCTCCTGAGCCCACAGTACGAGTCTCCCTTAGCCCGTAACTGGAATGCTCCCGAGCCCACAGTACGAGTCTCCCTTAGCCCGTAACTGGAATGCTCCCAGGGTTTGTTGGCTACCGCACGAAGCAGTACAACCTCAACCCATCCCATATAACAATCACATAACATAACATAACCACTGAGCATGCAATAATCATATAACATCACAGGTAGTCCTACATATCTACCTAACTGGCATAACCACTAGCATGCAACACTAACTCATACCCAACATCTAACACTGCTAGGATAACATATCCAATGGGCCGGCCTTGGTGCCTTAGACCCCTTAGTATAGTGAGGATAACTCACCTGGCATTGCTGAAGTCCCGCAGATAAAACTCCAACTGCTGGTTGACAGGTTCCAGAACTGTCAACATCAAACAATACCCAATTAATAATTGGGTTCCAAGCCTAAGGTCCAACTCACACTACAAAAGCCCAAAAGTAAAATAATGGGCCAAAGCCCAACATATGGCCCAATTTTCCAAATTGGGCCCAGACCTCTACATGGTCTTTCCTTAAGGCCCATTCGATTATTCCAATCCAATTCCCATGGCCCATTATCACAGTCATAAAGGCTCAATTATGGCCCATCTATGGCCCAATTTTCCAAATTGGGCCCAAGTCCTCACATGGGCCTTATCCTAAAGCCCATCTAATTACTTTGGTCCATTAATTTGTTCTTGGATGGCCCATCAATAGTCCAATCGCCAAAGCCCAATAGGAAGGCCAAATTCAAGGCCCGAGTGAGATTAGGGCTTTCACATGAAATGCTGATTAGGGTTAAGCGTTTATTACTTAACCCCTTAAAGACTTAATCCATTAATGACTTAATCCATTAAGTCCATTATTGCTAAGTTAGTTGCCAATGATTATTAATTATTATTTTAAGTTATTAAATAATCTCGTGTGTGTGCCGATTAATTCTCAAGAATTAGAGTTTTATGCTATTAGGGTTTTCCAAACCCTAATTAGGGTTTCCTACCCAATACTACTCATTAGTCAATTGGTTGAGCATCTAGGTCACTTTGGGCCTTATTGAGCCCAATAGGGTCTTATTATGTCCATTGGGGTCTCTTTGGGCCCACTAAGGTTTCTTTTGGCCCATTAGGGTTTAGTAGTCCCTTGTCCAAACATCCAAACGAGTCACAAACAAAACAAGGCACACCGCCACCCGACACGGCGGCAGGAGGCGGCAGCCACCACCTCACGGTGGTGGTTATGTATTCTCTATTATTATTCCGGGCACCCTTTACAATTTACAACTCAATCCCAAAAACACACACACATACTAATAATACACACACACTAATAACACACACACACACAGCCACCCTTTGTGGTGGCCGGTGGTGGCAGAAAAGCAATATCCGGCCGACAGCCACCATGGTTGGCTGCCATGGTGGCTCCAAACGTTTTCCGACGACAAAACCCCGAAACAGATTCACCACCACCCACCTGGTGGTTCACGGTGACAACAACCACAGCTCTAACGGCGGCAGGTGACGTTGGCAGTAGCTTCACGGAGGAACAGCCGCATGGCGGTGACAACAACGACGAATCCAACAGCCGCAATCGTGACCGGTCCTCCCACCACCACAACATCGATCTTCTTCTTCTTCAGCCACCATGGAACCGGCGACATTTGGTGGCAGCGTCGGTTTGGTGATTCCCAGCTTCACAACGGATCGGAGGGGCGGCGGTCCGGTGACTTCGCTGCAACAGAAGAACGGGGAGAAGGGGTTACGACCCCGACTTTGCGAACAGCGGCGACAGTCAGCGACTCTTCATCTTCTGCTTCGGTGGTCTAGCATCCATCGGAAAACGACCACAGTGGCTATGGTTCTCGGTTCTCCCGTGATTCCCCCGTCGGTCTTTGGTATTTCCGGTCGTGGAGGATGTTGTCGGTGCCCTTAGTTGATCGGAACAATAGGGTGAGGAATGGGGTTGCGGCTGACGATGGCGAAGAAGGAAGTGGCGGCTGTAAAAGGTTTGTTAGGGTTAGGGTTACGCTTCCTTTAATACCCGACTCCATCTCAACAGTTTGCCATAATGACAACAATAGCACCTCCCCATAACATTTCCTTTCAAACTTAATCCAATATTTACCATTTAAACCCTGAATCCATAAATTCCTTTCATAATAAGTCTTTAAATTACCAATCAGCCCCTTAAGCCTTAAAATCTTTTCAAATTAAATCCATTTGTTACCAAACGAACCCTGGCTTCTGAAATCCTTTTCTAATCAAGTCCAGGACTTGCACTTTTAACCCCCAACTCCTAAAATCGTAACAATTAATCCTCGAGACCAACACCTCACTAATTATTTTTTAAATTTCTGAGCTCTAGCAATATAAGAATAATAATAATTCCTTCCCGGGTTCCTGATTTATTATATAATTATTCTACTTTAAACGGGATGTTACAGTTTTGATTCCAAGTCGTGCAACCTTCAAAAAGAAAGGAATTAGTTAGTATCTGAAGCAAAATTTAAGGTTAAATGCAAGAAAATAGCAACATACTTTGAATAATCTTTTCCAATAGCTAATGCATTTAGGTGGGATTTGATGCCGCTGAAATGGTACAACATTTTGGGTACTTTATTAATATTGATGTTCATTCCATCATTATATGTTGCTAATCCTTTGCTTCTACCTGTCTATGTCATAATCAGACCTTAAAACAACTTGATTGACTAGAAATCTCCATTAATATCTATTAAAATTGACGTTACAAGTAATTGATTTGACGATGAGATAAATGTAAACCTAAAAGGTTTTGTAAAAATAAAAGCAAAGCAAGATTACAACATCAAAGTTATGAAGATATCAAACCAATAATGAAGCTAATAAAAACATTAAAGCTTTACAAAAAAATGAGCACTAGAGACACGAGAGTCAATGAATTTCAGCCTAGCTGGGAAGAGACATGGGTTTTATACCGATATGAGGTTGGAGGTTGGGAGGTCGACTCCCCCAACTGCTCTTTAGAGTTGATAAAAATGTTTTATCTCCTCATGTGGGGAGTTTCTCCATGGAATCCCTATGGGTTTGTCTCTTCCCTATTAGATGATTCGATCTCGGGGACTTCGTTGAAATAATGTGAAGGGGATTCCGTTGAGACATACCGTCATTTAAAAAAAAACAGAGACACAAGAGCACCAAGTATAACAAAGAATAAGATAAATCATGCACTTCCTGTTTGTTGTAATCTTCTAGAACATATTGTATTTTGTAGAAAACCAAAGATCAGTTGAAAAAAAAAAGTCATGCACCTATACATGAAGGTGTATTTAAACAGTTCTAGGACAAGAAATCAATTTCAGTAACAAGTTTCCACTACACTTCCTCTGTACAAATCATCAACATTTGATAGTTTATTTACTTTGATGCTTTAATTTCAAAAGTCATTGCATCTTATCAACCTTTGAACTTTTATTGCTACAACTTTAAAAACACTGATAATTCTAAAACCAATCATTATTCAAAGCTACTACTTGTCTGTTAATTTCAAAATGTTTGACTTACTAACCATTTGATGCATTTTGCAATCCATCTAATCATACTCATTGGCGAACAGAATAAGAAAACAACAAATCAAAGAAAAAACACAACAAATCAAAGATTCAACAAAGGGAAACAAGAAAAAGAAAACAATATATCAAAGAAAAAACCAATATCAACTAAAGCCATTCAATTTAATTTCTAACTTATAGCAGAAAAAGTCTTGACTTTTACAAACATGATTGGTTTCGTTTGGCAATAACAATTAAAGAAAAATATGTTGACTTCTATAAACATGAATATAACCTGAATAGGCTGCTTAGTACTCGTTTTCAAAATCGATTTCATGGCTCGATTTCGAAATCGATTGAAGAAGAAAATAACCAATGGAGTTGGAAGGAGAAGTTGTACGTGGATTGAAGGAGAAGGGTAAGGAAGAAGTCACGCCCAAAGGCAAGGAGATGAGAAGGGAAAATACATGAAATTGGTGCAAAGGACCGACTCAAGTAGCTTTTATTTGAGAACTGAATCAGAGGATGTGGACCGAATCTAATGTGCAAACAACCCTAATCAAACAAGCTGACCCAACTGACCCGGACCAGATCAGAAAGAAGGTATGGTTGGACCAAGTCAGGGCAACATTAAACAGTCCCTTAGTAATACACCCTGTAACATATAAAATGCTTTGAATTAGTTTTCAAAATGAGAATCATTAGCCTGGAATGCGAAGAAATGTTATGGAACGTATTGGTCATGAATGAGATGTTACGTTCTGCAAAGAAACCAAATGTGCAAAATGACTTTTATTGTTTTGCATACAATTCTATTTTTCATTTAATAAAAAATATTAATTTGCAAAAAAACTAATATCTCTAAATTCGTCTGAAATCAAAAGCATTGGTTTGAATGAGTTTGAAGGCGTCATCAATCAATTTGTGTATGTGTTGCTTAAAAATGTGGTTTTTAGGGATAATGAGATTACATACCATCAAAAAGAACTTTTAGATTATGGCTCATTAAGGTAATTTCCCAAATTGGTAGAGATTCAAGCTTAGACAAACCTGTTATTTTATATTAGTTACCGTTTTATAATTTTGGATTGAATGTCTTTAACTACATGTACTATATATCATTTTTATAATGTTTGTTTATAATTTTTGAACCATATAAATATTTTAAAGATTCTCTACTTTTGCAATCACAGTCTTCGACATCCACTACAGCTCCACCTCTACCAGTAGAGTATGAAGTGCTAAGGCCAGAGGTCAAACAACGTGATATTGTTGATACAGTTATGTTATAAATGATTCGTAATTTTTTATATGCAAAAGAGTAAATGATAATATCAGGAATCCCGTTACCACCTTCTAAAACAAAAGAGCGTATAAAACTAGCATTATATAATATGAAAATGTTCCTCTATTACAATGTCTGAAGATATAAAACAGTTTATTAGCTAAATGGAAAGCATCAATGAAGCATGTAGGGAAAGTGCATTACTAGATGACCTAGCGGAAATGGCCGATATTGGGTTCCGCCTAATTAAAACCTTCATGGAGCTGTTTGAAATTCATGTTGACATTGCAAGTTTGCATTATATGCAAGTACCAAGTTATCCTGGAAATCAACTCTAGATATAAAAAATGTAATATCATTTTAAACGTGAATATGTAAAATGATGTGTGTTTCTTAAATGGTAGTAGTTTTTATTCGCATTATGTAAACTAACCTTGCTAAGCTATTACATATTTAAATTAATTTCCACAAATTCAGAAATTATAAGGGATACATTCTTTGTTTGCAGTCGATAAAATCTCATATAATTCTAATAATATCTGTAAGATGGTCTCGTTCTACCGAAGCCTATCAATATTTGCATCCACACCTTGAATCCACTTCTCAACCTCTTTTAGTTTTTTTTTTCGAGTTTCAACCACCCATTTTCCTTTTTCATTCACGTGTTCTATTAGAACTCTAGAACGGTGATTAAGTTTCTGACTCATTTATGAGTCCCTTCGGTTGACTTCTTCATCTTATATTATCGTGTTGAAAATGTTATCAAACATCTTATCTAGCATCGGAAACTTCAGGCCTTTAGGAAATGGGTTAGTATCAGAACAAACATAACAAATTTCTTCTTCACAATGTCAAACACCAAATTAATATGAAATCATTCTGAAGCTATTACTTTGATCATCTAGTTAGTTAACACTAATTTGGTAGGTGGTAAATTAAATCTGGTAGGTGGTGAGTTGAAGGTGGTAAATTTGTGGAGTTAGTTGTATATTAAAAATGGTAGGTGTGTATCCAAAATGTACTTATATAATATGGAATGTGTATCTGGAATGAGGAGTTTCTACCTTTTTTTCTACTATAAATAAAACTTAGGACTGTATTTGTAACATCATGATTTTCATCAAAAAAAATTGTTTTTAAAAACATCATTTAATAGAAATGAGCAACGAAAGACTTTAAGCAAACATTTTCATAACAATCACCAACGTTACATTTTAAATTAAAAACCATCTAAACAAAAAACCATTTAAGTATGGTTATTCAAAAGCACAATGATGACCAACAAGACATGTACAAGTGGTATCATCATACAAAACATAACTATCCAAAAGAAGTTCCCCACCTCATCAAGCCTCACTCCTAAGCAACATGTGTCACCGCAAGGCATAACATGACAAAACACAACAAGACGAAGTGCCAACATCAGCTTAGTGAGCCAATCATTAGTACAATGAAGTTGAAAACATACGTATTTCATACGGATCAACCAATCAAACTATCATCACATAACATGTTTTCTACCAAACACATCGCATTACTTCATAGACAAATTGCATTTATTATTCTTCGCCTTATCAATACGTATAATCTTCGCAATTATTATTAATAGTTATTATTCGTTATAATTAATAATTTTATTAGTCATCGCATTATTTCTTCTCTTAATCCATGGCATTATTATTTTTCTAATATGGGTCTATATCATTGTTAACCCCAAAAGAAATTACCCCATTCACTACTAACATGACCGGTTCAACCCAATGCACTAAGTGAGGCGTGACTCTCACTCGTAACATTACCCCCGATATGTTGTGTTTGCTACTTTGGTGTTGCATGTATAATTACAATGTGTTGTCGTTCGAGAGTGGTATAATTAGTATTTTCTATCGTCTTTACCCCCACTCAAACATGATGTTTGATCTGGCGTCAGCACCCCACCAACATCACTCTAACCCCTCCTCAAGAGACCATGTATCGAAATAGTTGTCTAGAAAAACCATTCAATTATGCCTTGGCTTAAAAGCTCTTTTCATTTAGGTACTCTTTCAACCTAGTAGGTCCTCACTATATCCGGATAGGATACACACCTAAGTTTAGGTTACCACCCTCTCCCCTTTAAGTGTTTTACTTAGATTAAACTAATTTATTTTTAATTCACACATAAGGGTCACAGACGAATCATCACTATTCTTCCATATGTAATCATGCATAATTAATCAAGCGCTTTATCAAAGCATATTACATAACTATACGACACTACGTATCACTATGTAATCATGCATGTTATATCAACACCATATTAAAGCATATTATATCAACATATTAAAGCATATTACATCATTATATGACACTATATATCACTATGTAATCATGCCTATTTTATCAACACCATATTAATGCATATTACATCACTAGCATACGATTGTACTATACCACAAAAAAATAAATCTTCAGTAACATAGCATGTATATATTGGGTTTTGAGCATTCTAACACTCCTAAGGTGTACATGCAACCCTAGAAACCTTGGATCTATGTTTGTCTAAGATACATGCAAAATTGATTTTCCAAGGTTCATAATCCTATCTAGCATACATGGGGAACTTTAAACATAAAAGTAAGCTAGAAAACATACCTTGTAGTAGTTTGGATTCCTTGAAAACCTTGAGAGCCTAGCACCCCAAGTGTGATGCCTCAAATGTCTCACACAACACCACATGCACTTGGAATAAACTTTGAGAGAAATGTCACACTACTTGAAATCGGCTAGCCCTCTTCTTTCTTGCTTAAGTCCGATTTTGGTGAACATAAGGATCCTTATATAGTGTGTTACAATTAGGGTTACACCATGTAAACCCTAATTGTCATGACCTTTCATTTCCATGACCCATGGGTTCTATAACCACCATGAAGCATCCATGGAGCATCCTATGGGCTTTATCCCAACTTGATAATCCATGGAACATTAGTCCACTATACAAGTATGAGTGATTTACACAATCAACCCATATCTTTAATTAGTCTTCTTTTGATCACTTAATTAATTCTAAATTAATTCTTGATCAACACTAATTAAATAATATTATTAATATATTAGAACTTATAATATATTAACAAACCATAAGTGTTATTTCTCTCATTTTAGTCTATCCGAAACCGTGATGGCGGAAACGTTCCGGGGTGGAGGACGTCATGCGTAGTATCACAACATTTGTATAACAAGCATAGTAAATACAACCAAACATTGAATACAATCATGAAAAGTGTTTACATCAGTTTGAAACTTGTTTTAAATACATTTAAAGTATGTATAATATAGAAAAACATGACTCTTATTGCTCCGGCTCCTCTAATCCAAGAAGTACATGTCTACTGATTCCCTGAGAATACAAGCAGTTTCTAAAGAATATCAACATAAAGCTGGTGAGTTCATAAGCATTTAGTTTTGGTGGAAAAAGGTTTCCTGAATCCTTTTTAAAGAAAGTGTTCCTCAAGAAAATCCTATATTTTCTTATGGAAAGCGTGTTTGAAAACCCATTCCTTCCATGACTTCCAGATTCATATAAGATCTGTACAATCCATGGAGTCGTGGAAGGAATATGAATATCAATTGATTACATGTTGAACAATCCTGTTTTGAATAGCCGGGTTATCCCGGGAAAATCCTATATTTTCCCTAAAGGTTGATGATTGATTCTCCGTTCTAAACCGAGGTGTGCAAGTATCTACCATACTCGAAAAGCAGTTTTCTTTTAAAAACCCTGGTTACACCCAGAGAGGTATATTAGCCTTATTACATAAATAAAACTAAATAAAGAAAACAGTGGTGAACTAATTTCTGAAGGTATTATTAATACCCTCCAGTAATATATCGGTTATTACTTTGAGGTTAGTTCATTTGATTCATTATTACAAAAGTAAATTCCTGTTACCTAGGTTTTGAGTTTTATGACCATAACTGACTGGATAAGGCACGTAACAGGGCCGGTATCCTCAATGACTTTGTCACCCGTAGACCTGCCGGTCCAAACTGTAGCTAGCAGCGGAGTGCGGGATTGCCAGTCCCGTATAGATCTATACACAACAGTCACGCTCTCCCTACAAGAGACTCTGGTCACAAGTGCTAGTTCTACACTCTGATTCTGTGGGAGTGTTACCAAGGATGTGTCTCAAACTTAGCCTAACAAATTTACAAGTAATAATACTGAAAATCATGTTTATGATTTGCATGAATCCTTTATAAAATAATACATTTTACATACATGATTCACAAGTTCATTGTTCTAGTTTTGAAAACTGTTTCTACGAGTTGATTTCTAAATCGTTTATTAAAACTATTTTTCCGTATTAAAAGCATATTGAAGGTATAATAATCTTAAACAAAATAATATATTCTGAGTACAAGTTTCCTTGTACTTTTGCTTGCATTCCTCCCATGAAAACATGAAAACTCGGAAAAACGTAGGGGTATGAACTCACCTCGGGTGATTTGAATGAAGGATCGACACGAAAAGTTGGGTGTTCAAGTGAAGCCTTGAACACGATTTGATCCTAATTAACATGCCATGATACATAAAGGAATCAAATGAAGGTATTTCACAACTAAATGTGATGGAGAACCACTCTAGGAACTTGGGACTACTTGCACTAAGTGTTAGGACCTTGAAGGATTGCATGGGGGGAGTGTATGGCCATCTTTAAGGTGTGTGCGGCCATGGGTGTGCGACCGTACACTCATGATGGAAGGTGTTCTTGGGGTGTTTTAAGGTCCATACCTGCAATCCATGAAGTGTCCTAGGTCTAAGCTCAATTGTAGTGCAAGATAGGGGTCCTAGAAGTGTGTTTGTGGCCCTAAGATGAGTGTGTGGTCGCACACTTGGGTGTGTGGTCGCACACTTGGGTGTGCTGCCGCACACTTGGAGTGTGCTGCCGAACAAGTGTGTGTGCGGCCGTACACAGGTGTGTGCGGTCGTACACTCCATACAAAGATGTCCAAAATGCCAAATCTAGGGTGTAGCAAGGCTAGGTTCATGTCCAACTCGAATATGGAAGTCCAACTCTCACTTTGGAGGGTGTTTTAAGAGTGTGCGGCCCACCTTATGAAGTTGTGCGGCCGTACTCACTTCCAACACGAAGAACATGTCTACTTTTGCACACTTAAGGCCTAGATAGAGGGGTCTTTCATGAATTGAAAGCTAGGGGAAGAAGTACTCACGTTCTTGAAGCTTTGGAAGGTTCAAAGTTGGAGAAACTTGAGAGAATAGAGTTGTGTGCTGCCTAGGTGCTAAAGGAATGAAAGGAAGGAGGCTACCCTTTTTATAGGGGTAAAGGTGCTGCCCAAAAGTGGGTGTGATGCCAAGGGAGTGGGTGTGCGGCCGTACACTCCTCCAAGAGGTGTGTATGACCCGGTTTTCTCACTATGTGGCATGCTGACTCATTCCTAATCTCAACCTTGGTCAAAATCGAGCTTAGAACACTTAAATGAACCCTTGAATAGTACTAGAAATTAAGAAAACAAGTTGAATAATGATTGAATTGATTTATTGTACAAGATTCAAGTTCCGGGTTGTCACATCATCCCCTCGTTAGAGGGAATTTCGTCCCGAAATTCAAGAATAAAGTACAATCATGAACTTGGAAAGAGATGGGGGTACTTCTGCTTCATTGAATCCTCACGCTCCCAAGTGAATTCAGGTCCCCGCTTGGCATTCCAGCGGACCTTCACTATCGGGATGCGACTTTGTTTCGTACGTTTGACTTCCCGATCCATGATTTCGACAGGTTCTTCCACGAAGTGTAGACCCTCATCTAATTCGATCTCGTCGAGAGGAACCATAAGTGTCTCATCAGACAGACACTTCTTCAGATTCGACACGTGGAAGACAGGATGGATGTTGCTGAGCTCTCGTGATAGCTGGAGTTTGTATGCTACGGGTCCGTGGTCCAATGTACCTTGGGTTTAGCTTTCCACGTTTTCTGAAACGTATCATGCCTTTCCAGGGTGAGACCTTCAGAAGGACGCGGTCACCGACCTGGAATTCCAAGGGTTTTCGTCTCTTATCGGCGTAGCTCTTTTGTCTATCTCGTGAGGCTTTCAGTCGTTCTCGGATTTGCACAATCTTTTCAGTCGTCTCTCGGATAATTTCAGGACCCGTGAGAGTGCTGTCAGGGACTTGACTCTTGACTAGCTGCGTGTCACCCACTTCAGCCCAACACAGAGGGGATCTACACTTGCAGCCATAGAGGGCTTCAAATGGTGCAGCCTTGATGCTGGTATGGTAGTTGTTGTTGTAGGAAAATTCAACCAATGGAAGATGAGTGTCCCATGACACGCCGAATTCGATGACGCAAGCTCTTAACATATCTTCCAATGTCTAAATTGTTCTCTCACTTTGTCCATCAGTCTGCGGATGATAAGCCGTGCTCATATCCAATTTAGTTCCAAGAGCCTTTTGTAGTGATTGCCAGAATCTTGAGGTAAATCTGCTATCTCGGTCGGAGATAATAGATACAGGTACCCCATGAAGGCGAACTATCTCTTGAATGTAGATCCGTGTGAGTCTCTCCATCTTTAAGTTTTCTTTGATTGGCAGGAAGTGGGCGGATTTAGTCAACCGATCGACAATCACCCAGATGGCGTCGTGCCCGCTCGGAGATCTGGGTAATTTGGTGATAAAATCCATGGTTATCCTTTCCCACTTCCACTCAGGTATCTCTGGCTGTTGAAGTAAACCTGAGGGCTTTTGATATTCCACATTTACCTTGGCCCAAGTCAAGCACTTGCCCACGAAGGTTGCAATTTCCGCTTTCATGTTTGGCCACCAATAGAGTTGTTTGAGATCCAAGTACATCTTATCTGACCCTGGGTGAATGGAGTATCTCGTCTTGTGAGCTTCGTTCATGACAACTTCTCTGTAACCACCATACTTCGGGGTCCAGATGCGGTCCATGAAATAGTAGACTCCGTCTCCCCTGACCTCTAAGTTCTTATCCATTACCCGCAATGCCTCATCCGCCAACTTCTCTAGTTTTAAGGCTTCCAGCTGAGCCTCCCTGATTTGTGCGGATAGATGGGAATGAACGGTCATTGTCAATGCCTTCACCCTTCATCCTGAATATTCCTTTCGGCTGAGGGCATCTGCTACCACATTGGCCTTGCCGGGATGGTAGCGAATTTCGCACTCGTAGTCACTGAGTAGCTCTACCCATTGTCGTTGTCTCATGTTTAACTCCTTCTGATCAAAGATATGCTGCAAGCTCTTATGGTCGGTGAAGATAGTGCACTTGGTTCCGTAGAGATAATGTCTCCAAATCTTTAACGCAAAGACCACTGCTCCCAACTCTAAATCATGAGTTGTATAATTGACTTCGTGTGTTTTCAACTGCCTCGAGGCATAGGCGATGACCTTTCCTCGCTGCATGAGCACACAGCCTAGGACCTGATTGGATGCATCACAATAGACCACGAAGTCTTTCGTCCCTTCGGGCAGGGACAAGATTGGTGCGCTGCACAGGGCCTACTTCAATGTTTGAAATGCAGTGTCTTGCTGGACTCCCCAACTAAAGGTTACACCTTTCTGTGTCAGGGTAGTTAAAGGCTTAGCGATTCTGGAGAAATTCTAGATAAACCTGCGATAATAGCCCACGAGACCCAAGAATTGCCGGATTTCTGTGGGTGTCTTTGGTGCAGACCAATTCTCTATCGCTTTGATTTTGGAAGGGTCCACATGTATACCTTCCTTAGTAACCACGTTGTAACGACCAAATTTTCACGTCCAAAAATTACCTTTTTGATTAATTGATTTGTAAAACATTTGTAATAAAACATCATCCGATCATATCATTTCATAAAAATATATCTCGTGTCTGAAAACTAAATCATAAAAATAATAATAATGTCAGAGTACAATCCCAGAACATCTCATAATACGGAAAAACCAATGCGTGTGTGTATGATGTGCCGCTACCGCACCAGCTCCTTCCCCTTCGCTGAAGAGGTACCTGAACCAAACTGTAAACTGCAAGCACGAAGCTTAGTGAGTTCCCCCATCGTCCACATACTATACAATCATATAGCATACATACTGCCAGGCATTTCTGGGGTGCCTGACCTACCCGGTACGGCCATTCTGGGGTGCCGACCTACCCGTGTCAAGCCATTCTGGGGTGCTGACCTACCCATGTCGAGCCATTCTGGGGTGCTGACTACCCTTCGGTCCTAACAACCGAACATCGGGGACTATTTCACCCCCTACCACTACTACCGCATATATCATAGCATAATCTACTATCAGACATATCTGGGGTGTCCGACCTACCCTTCGGTCCTAACAACCGAATCTCGGGGACTATTCCCCATCCTACTACCTCTATCTCATGTAACATATCATGCTAGCAGCTAAACATATCATAGCATACTGTTAGGCATATCTGGGGTGCCTAACCTACCCTTCGGTCCTAACAACCGAACGCTATTACTATCACATATCATATCACGCTAGCATATAACATATCAGGTAGTAATAACACAGATGAATATCACAAAGACAAACATCTATCATATGATCCCTACTGGTGGGCCGACATTGTGGCCGTAGACCCACCGCTACTGGAAGGTAACCCACCTCGTAGCAGCTGCTGATCTGTGCGGGAATCCTCTGACTGCTGTCGCTGCTGCTCCTGAAATCCTCCGGCTATAATTCCCACAAAACACTTAGTCATACACTGCTAACTGTTCTTAGGGTAAAACGACCATTTTACCCCTGACCAAGTCAAAGTCAAAGTCAACTTCCAGTTGACCTGACTCGCCGAGTTGGCTCGCCAACTCGCCGAGTCCCTATCCTTCTATTTGTCCTTATACTCGTCTCTACTCGTCGAGTTAGGCGATGACTCGACGAGTTTTCCTTCTAATTGAACATCGACTGAATCTTCATCCGACTCGCCGAGTTGATGAACGACTCATCGAGTTCACCTTCATCTGATGAACAAGTTCTGTCCATGACTCGCCGAGTTGATGAACAACTCGTCGAGTTCATCTTCATCCTTAAGAAGATTGCCTTGGACTCGCCGAGTCTGATCATGCACTCGCCGAGTCCCATGAATTTCAGAACCATAGCTTAGTCCAGAACGTTGGGTCACTCCCCGGGACTCCCTAAAACCTTTCCACACTCAACTGGGTCCTTTTGACCCTCAACTGATATGGGACAGAACCCTAGGACTCGCCGAGTCCAAGAATGGACTCGTCGAGTTGGTCACATCCTCTCACTAAATCTTCGATTTTTGATGTACAACCCTTGATCAAAAGATAGATCTATGCTTCTACAATCGATCTAGCACGTAAAGTTACAACCTTTACGTGCTTGCATGGGACCTTGAGCTCAAAAGGTCCTAAAACAAGCTTTTACAATGCATGGGGCCTTCTTTGAGTGCAAAAGCCACTCCTTTCTGCCTTGTAACCCCTCTAAGGACCTAGATCCGAAACATCAACCCCAAACCATGCTTGCAATCATGGTTGGTGACCAAAATGGCTTAGAAAAGCCCTAGAACTCCACAAAATGGGATCTATCAAAAGAACAAACAAGGTATAGACTTTATACCTTCTGCAGACTGCAAATGATGCTCAAAATCGGATCCTTCTAGCCTCCTCTTGATCCTTCAAGCTTTTCCTTCCTTCCTTGGGTCACAAAAGCACCAAAATCACTCTAAATGCCTTAGATTGCTTCAATAACGGCTAGGGTTTCAATGAGAGGTGTTTGGGAGCATAAAGGGGCGATGGAGGCTGCATAAGGTTGTTTAAATAGGGTGCAAACCCTTGGATTAGGGTTTTTGTCCAGAAAGCGTCTACTCGCCGAGTCCGGGACCCGACTCGTCGAGTCCATCACTTAAATCTCGCGTTCCGTCCCGCTTCTACTCGGCGAGTTGGTCCTTCAACTCGTCGAGTCCAAGGCCAAAAATGCAAAATATTTAAAGAATTAATAAAAAGAATACGTACCAAGAACCAGGTGCTACAAATCTCCCCCACTTATTTTAGACTTCGTCCTCGAAGTCTGCTGCTCGTTCCTGGAATAGCTCGGGGTAATGCTTCATCATCTCGTCCACCGGCTCCCAAGTCCACTCCGAACCCTTCCGGTGCTGCCATTGCACCTTCACGAGTTCCACTCTTTTGTTCCTCAGATCCTTCGACTTCCGGTCAAGGATCGCTACAGGCCGCTCGATGTAATTCAGGCTGTCATCAACCTGAATGTCCTCCAAGGGTACCACTGCTGAGTCGTCCACCAGGCACTTTCGCAGCTGGGAGACGTGGAAAGTGTTGTGGATCTGACTGAGTTCGGCTGGCAGATCCAGCCTGTACGCCACCTTGTCCACCCGGGCTACAACCCTGAACGGTCCAATGTACCTTGGGCCCAACTTGCCCCGCTTCCTGAATCGAATGACGCCTTTCCAAGGCGACACTTTCAGGAGAACCATATCCCCGACCTGGAACTCCAGGTCTGATCGACGCTTATCGGCATAACTTTTCTGCCGACTCTGAGCAGTCTGAAGCCTACTCCGGACATGCTGAATCTTCTCTGTCGTCTTGAGCACTACTTCGGTGCTCCCCATTACTCTCTGGCCAACCTCGCCCCAACATATCGGGGTCCTGCACCTCCTCCCATACAACATCTCAAAGGGAGGACGGTCGATGCTCGCGTGGTAGCTATTGTTGTAGGAGAACTCTGCCAATGGAAGGTAGGTATCCCAACTACCTCCGAAGTCTAAAACACATGACCGTAGCATATCCTCTAATCTCTGGATGGTCCGCTCGCTCTGACCATCTGTCTGCGGGTGAAAAGCGGTGCTAAAGTGTAGACGAGTACCCAGTTCATCATGAAACTTCTTCCAAAACCTGGAAGTGAACCGCACATCCCTATCCGAAATCACCGAAATTGGCACGCCGTGCCGCGCCACCACCTCCCTGATATAGATATCGGCCAATTTCTCGGCCGAGATGCTCTCCTGAATCGGGATAAAGTGGGCACTCTTGGTCAATCGATCGACGATGACCCAGATTGAATCCACTCCCCGCGCGGTCCTGGGAAGCTTGGTGATAAAATCCATCGTGATGTCTTCCCATGGTGATAAAATCCATTCCGGACGTGCTGAATCTTCTCTGTCGTCTTGAGCACTACTTCGGTGCTCCCCATTACTCTCTGGCCAACCTCGCCCCAACATATCGGGGTCCTGCACCTCCTCCCATACAACATCTCGAAGGGAGGACGGTCGATGCTCGCGTGGTAGCTATTGTTGTAGGAGAACTCTGCCAATGGAAGGTAGGTATCCCAACTACCTCTGAAGTCTAAAACACATGACCGCAGCATATCCTCTAATGTCTGGATGGTCCGCTCGCTCTGACCATCTGTCTGCGGGTGAAAAGCGGTGCTAAAGTGCAGACGAGTACCCAGTTCATCATGAAACTTCTTCCAAAACCTGGAAGTGAACCGCACATCCCTATCCGAAATCACCGAAACTGGCACTCCGTGCCGCGCCACCACCTCCCTGATATAGATATCGGCCAATTTCTCGGCCGAGATGCTCTCCTGAATCGGGATAAAGTGGGCGCTCTTGGTCAATCGATCGACGATGACCCAGATTGAATCCACTCCCCGCGCGGTCCTGGGAAGCTTGGTGATAAAATCCATCGTGATGTCTTCCCATTTCCACAGCGGGATATCCAACGGCTGCATCTTGCCGTGTGGTCTCTGATGCTCGGCCTTGACCTTCCTGCAGGTCAAGCACCGTTCCACATACCATGCTACATCCCGCTTCATGCAGGGCCACCAATAATCAAGACGAAGATCCCTATACATCTTCGTCGCCCCGGGATGAATGGAGAATCGGGATTTGTGCGCCTCCTCCATCAGAACCTGGCGCACGCCTCCGAGGTATGGAACCCACACCCTGCGGTGTAATGTCAATAACCTTCGGCTATCATAGTCGAAGGAGGAAACCTGTCCCACAATTTGCTCGCTTTTCCGATGTTCCTCCTTCATAGCCTCCTGCTGAGCCTCCTGGATCCACTCCAAAAGCGGAGTCACCACTGTCATCCTCAGACAGATATCCCTGATCGGCGCTGCCTTGCGGCTAAGCGCATCGGCCACGACATTGGCCTTCCCCGGGTGGTAAAGGATCTCGCAATCGTAATCCTTCACCACGTCCAACCACCGACGCTGCCTCATGTTTAGATTCGGCTGATCCATGAGGTACCTCAAGCTCTTGTGGTCCGTGTAAATCATACAACGAACCCCATAGAGGTAATGATGCCAAATCTTGAGGGCGAACACAACAGCCCCCAGCTCCAAATCATGCGTCGGGTAGTTCGCCTCGTGAGGCTTCAGCTGCCTCGAAGCGTAAGCAATGACATGCCCTCTCTGCATCAATATTGCGCCCAATCCCGAGATGGACGCATCACAGTACACAACGAGATCCTCCATGCCCTCTGGCAGGGCTAAGATTGGCGCCTCGCACAATCTCTGCCTCAGTGTCTCGAATGCAGCCTGCTGCTCAGGCCCCCAACGAAAGACCACGGCCTTCCTCGTTAGCCTGGTCAGGGGTAAGGCTATCTTGGAGAAATCCTCCATGAATCTCCGATAGTAGCCAGCTAATCCCAAGAAACTCCAAATCTCAGATGGAGACCTCGGAACCTCCTATCTCATCACGGCCTCAACTTTGGCCGGATCTACCGAAATCCCGTTCTGGTTGACAAGGTGCCCAAGAAACTGCACCTCGCGCAACCAGAACTCACACTTGGAGAACTTGGCATACAAGCTCTCCCTCCTCAAAGTCTCCAGAACCTCTCGCAGATGCTCCTCATGATGCTCTCGCGTCTTGGAGTAAACCAAGATATCGTCGATAAACACTATCACAGACCGGTCTAACATCGGTCTACACACACGGTTCATGAGGTCCATGAAAGCGGCAGGAGAATTGGTGAGCCCGAAAGGCATCACCACGAACTCATAGTGGCCATAACGCGTCCGAAACGCCGTCTTCTGCACATCCTCCTCTCTGACCCTCATCTGATGATACCCTGAACGCAAATCAATCTTGGAGAACCAAGATGCTCCCTGTAGCTGGTCAAAGAGGTCGTCAATCCTCGGGAGTGGGTAACGGTTCTTTACCGTTACCTTATTCAGCTCCCTATAGTCTATACACATCCGATGCAACCCGTCCTTTTTCTTCACAAACAGAATCGGGGCTCCCCAGGGTGAACTGCTCGGTCTAATGAATCCTTTGTCTAACAACTCCTGCAGCTATGTAGACAACTCCTGCATCTCAGGAGGAGCCAACCGATACGGTGCCTTGGCTATCGGAGCCGCACCAGGGACTAGGTCGATCCTGAACTCCACCTGTCGCTCCGGAGGTATCCCAGGCAGGTCCTCGGGGAATACGTCCGCGAACTCTCGCACCACGGGCACATCGCCCACCGTCGCCCTACCCGCCTCCCGGGTATCCATAACATAGGCGACATAACCTGCGCAACCCTGCTGGAGATAACGCCTAGCTCTCGCTGCTGAACATAAAGCTGGTCCTCGCTGTGGCCTCTCGCCCTGAATCACCAGCTCTCCCCCACTTGGGGTCCTGATCCACACCAACTGCTGCGCACAGTCAATCACTGCCCTATTGGGGCTTAGCCAATCCATGCCTATAATCACCTTGTTCCCCCTCAAAGGAATAGGAACCAGGTCTACCAGATAACGCTCCTCAAACAATCTCAAAACACAATCTCGGAAGACCTCAGATGCTCGCACTGACCGGTCGTCCGCAATCTCGACCTCTAGAGGGCAATCCATCATACCCGAAGACTCAGGAAACTTCTTGCTAAGCGCAAGAGAGACGAATGATCGGGAAGCACCCGAATCAAACAATACCTGAACTGGGATGCCGTTCACATGGAACGATCCTAAACAGAGCACATATCAATATCATAAACATCATATAATTAAGTCAGAGGGAAAGAATCATACCCGTCACCACATCGGGTGCGACGCGTGCCTCCTCGGTAGTCAACTGGAAGGCCCGGCTCCTCACCACTGGAGCCTCTGACTTGCCCTGGCGGCCATCAGTAATCCGCAGGGTCGCTGGGGCTGGCGCCTTCACTGGCGCTGCTGCTGTCAACTGGGGGCAGTTGGCCTTCTTGTGGCCCCTCTGGTTGCAGTGGAAACACAACAACTCAGACGTCTGAATAACAGGTGCAGGAGCGGTACAATCCCTGCTGAAGTGTCCCGTCTTGCCGCACTTATAGCAGCCCGACGATCCCAATCTACACGCCCCCTCATGTGGCCTGCCGCATTTCCTGCAGCGGCCCGGTCCTGACTAGCCTTTCGGCCTACCATCTGACCCCTTGGGCTTCTTCCCCGAAGCCCCTATCGTCTGTCCCTCCTCCGCCTTCCTCTTCCGGATGTGCTCCAGATCTATCTCTCTCTCCCTCGCCCTGGCAATCATAGAATCCAGGGTAGGGCAAGCAGAAAAAATGACATGCTCCCAAATATCTGCTCGTAGCATGTCATGATAGCGGGTCCTCCTCATGTCCTCATCACCCGCGTACTGGGGCACCAACAACGCCTTCTCCCGGAACTTGGCGGTGATCTCCGCCACAGTCTCCGTAGTCTGCCTCGTATCCAAAAGCTCCCTGGCTAACTGCTGGAGCTCCACGGCAGGTGCGAACTCCGCTCTAAACAGGGTCACAAAGTCCGGCCATGTCATAGCCTCAACAGCCGAGGCTCCCAGAGAGTCACCAACCGACTCCCACCAATCCCTGGCCCTGTCTCTCAAGCATCCTGCTGCATACCTCACCTTCGACCCCTCAGGGCAGAAGCTAGTCAACTGTGCAGACTCAATGTCTGCAATCCATCGTCTGTCAGCAATGGGGTCCTTCGCCCCATGGAAATCTGGCGCACCACTGCCCTTGAAGTCCTTAAAGGACAGCGTGCGGGATCCTGACTGGCCAGATGTCATGTCACTCCTGAACGCCCTGAGGCGGTCCTCCATCAGCTCAACTATCCCTTCCTTGATCGACCCGAAAATGATGGGGGTCGACTCAAGGATGCCTCTGGTGATCTCTGACGCGATGAACTCGCGTAGTCTCTCATCTACTGGCTTGGAACCTGATCCCGAACCCGATCCCTCTCCTGAACTGCCAACCGCTGGCCTCGGACGTAGTACCACCATTCTGCAATACATACAGGCAACCATTAGTGATACTGATACATCTAGAGGGATCACATCCATCACGAGCTCCTTGGTCTTGCCTTAGCCTCTCTCGATTTGAATACGGACCCTCTGCTTTTAGTAGTACGGGCCCATACTTCCTTCCACATCTATCCGTACTTTCCTCGAGAACCGCCTTGACTCTACCAAGTCACTACTACTACTACTGCTGATCTCATGCTAATCTCATCCTAGGCTTGCCCTAGGTAATCACCAACCCACTCTCCGCCATCAGCTGCATAAGAAGTCCCTGCTTTCTTCCCCTAACTAGCTCGCGAATACTATTACATATTACTCAGACTAGATAATTCTTCGAATGAGAGATCCTACCCCACAACGGTTGGACTCAAACAAGAGCTGCGAAATAGAGCTAGACCCAACCTTCTGAAATTATTTAGTCCTTGCAATATGTAACTTAACATATTCGTTTACTAGTTAGTGAAAGACAACTAGAACTCCTAAAAGCACAAAGCAAGCAGCATTCAGACAAAGGAAACTACTCAAGCAAATATATTCTCATAACAAGAAACTTTACTAGCATACAATGCTAAGCTCATACTATCAGGCATAACCTAAACAGACTATCCTACTACTGTCTACTCAATACTAGCATGCAATTCTCATAAGGCTGGAACACATAAAGCAGGCACATAAGGCATCATTCCTAGATCCTTAGTCCTATTCTAGCATGCTGTTCTACTGAAACTGGTAAAACATAACATAAACTTGTATGGGTACTCTGGGGAAAACTTACTTGAGCTCGGCCGGTCGCGCACACCACACACCTTGTTCTTTCTCAAAACTCTTTTACTTAGCCTTTAGAAAATCATTTCTTTATAAAAATCTTTTAATCCCTCGATTTGAGTCCAGACACCCCCGAAGGTGTGTCCGAATCCCTCAAACCAGGGCTCTGATACCAACTTGTAACGACCAAATTTTCACGTCCAAAAAATTCCTTTTTGATTAATTGATTTGTAAAACATTTGTAATAAAACATCATCCGATCATATCATTTCATAAAAATATATATCGTGTCTGCAAACTAAATCATAAAAATAATAATAATGTTAGAGTACAATCCCAGAACATCTCATAATGCGGAAAAACCAATGCGTGTGTGTATGATGTGCCGCTACCGCGCCAGGTCCTTCCCCTTCGCTGAAGAGGTACCTGAAACAAACTGTAAACTGTAAGCAAGAAGCTTAGTGAGTTCCCCCATCGTCCACATACCATACAATCATATAGCATACATACTGCCAGGCATTTCTGGGGTGCCTGACCTACCCGGTACGACCATTCTGGGGTGCCGACCTACCCGTGTCAAGCCATTCTGGGGTGCTGACCTACCCATGTCGAGCCATTCTGGGGTGCTGACTACCCTTCGGTCCTAACAACCGAACCTCGGGGACTATTTCACCCCTACCACTACTACCGCATATATCATAGCATAATCTACTGTCAGACATATATGGGGTGTCCGACCTACCCTTCGGTCCTAACAACCGAATCTCGGGGACTATTCCCCCTCCTACTACCTCTATCTCATGTAACATATCATGCTAGCAGCTAAACATATCATAGCATACTGTTAGGCATATCTGGGGTGCCTAACCTACCCTTCGGTCCTAACAACCGAACGCTATTACTATCACATATCATATGACGCTAGCATATAACATATCAAGTAGTAATAACACAGATGAATATCACAAAGACAAACATCTATCATATGATCCCTACTGGTGGGCCGACATTGTGGCCGTAGACCCACCGCTACTGGAAGGTAACTCACCTCGTAGCAACTGCTGATCTGTGCGGGAATCCTCTGACTGCTGCCGCTGCTACTCCGGAAATCCTCCGGCTATAATTCCCACAAAACACTTAGTCATACACTGCTAACTGTTCTTAGGGTAAAACGACCATTTTACCCCTGACCAAGTCAAAGTCAAAGTCAACTTCCAGTTGACCTGACTCGCCGAGTTGGCTCGCCAACTCGCCGAGTCCCTATCCTTCTATTTGTCCTTATACCCGTCTCTACTCGTCGAGTTAGGCGATGACTCGACGAGTTTTCCTTCTAATTGAACATCGACTGAATCTTCATCCGACTCGCCGAGTTGATGAACGACTCGTCGAGTTCACCTTCATCTGATGAACAAGTTCTGTCCATGACTCGCCGAGTTGATGAACAACTCGTCTAGTTCATCTTCATCCTTAAGAAGATTGCCTTGGACTCGCCGAGTCTGATCATGCACTCGCCGAGTCCCATGAATTTCAGAACCATAGCTTAGTCCAGAACGTTGGGTCACTCCCCGGGACTCCCTAAAACCTTTCCACACTCAACTGGGTCCTTTTGACCCTCAACTGATATGGGACAGAACCCTAGGACTCGCCGAGTCCAAGAATGGACTCGTCTAGTTTGTCACATCCTCTCACTAAATCTTCGACTTCTGATGTACAACCCTTGATCAAAAGATAGATCTATGCTTCTACAATCGATCTATCATGTAAAGTTACAACCTTTACGTGCTTGTATGGGACCTTGAGCTCAAAAGGTCCTAAAACAAGCTCTTACAATGCATGGGGCCTTCTTTGAGTGCAAAAGCCACTCCTTTATGCCTTGTAACCCCTCTAAGGACCTAGATCCGAAACATCAACCCCAAACCATGCTTGCAATCATGGTTGGTGACCAAAATGGCTTAGAAAAGCCCTAGAACTCCACAAAATGGGATCTATCAAAAGAACAAACAAGGTATAGACTTTATACCTTCTGCAGACTGCAAATGATGCTCAAAATCGGATCCTTCTAGCCTCCTCTTGATCCTTCAAGCTTTTCCTTCCTTCCTTGGGTCACAAAAGCACCAAAATCACTCCAAATGCCTTAGATTGCTTCAATAACGGCTAGGGTTTCAATGAGAGGTGTTTGGGAGCATAAAGGGGCGATGGAGGCTGCATAAGGTCGTTTAAATAGGGTGCAAACCCTTGGATTAGGGTTTTTGTCCAGACAGCGTCTACTCGCCGAGTCCGGGACCCGACTCGTCGAGTCCATCACTTAAATCTCGCGTTCCGTCCCGCTTCTACTCGGCGAGTTGGTCCTTCAACTCGCCGAGTCCAAGGCCAAAAATGCAAAATATTTAAAGAATTAATAAAAAGAATACGTACCAAGAACCAGGTGCTACACACGTGACTAAGGAAATTCACCTTCCTGATCCAGAACTCACAATTTGAAAATTGTGCATATAGCTTCTCTGCTCTTAATGTTTCCATCACCTGCTTCAAGTGCTGTTTATGATCGTTCTCACTCCTAGAATAGACAAGTATATCGTCGATGAACACGATCACGAACTTGTCCAGGAAAGGGCGGCACACCCGATTCATCAGGTCCATGAATACTGCCGGTGTGTTGGTCAGACCAAAGGGCATTACTACAAACTCGTAGTGTCCATAGCGAGTTCGGAATGCTGTCTTGGGCACATCATTCTTGTGAACTCGCAACTGATGGTACCCTTATCTTAGATCGATCTTTGAGAAAAAACTGGCTCCCTGAAGTTGGTCGAAGAGATCGTCGATTCTGGGTAAGGGATATCGGTTCTTGATGGTTAGCTTATTCAGATCTCGGTAGTCAATGCACATCTGAAAGGATCCATCCTTCTTTTTCACAAATAAGATCGGAGCTCCCCAGGGTGAGGAACTCGACCTTATGAACCCTTTGCTGATCAGCTCATTGAGCTGGCTGGATAGTTCTTGCATTTCTGCTGGCGCTAAATGGTAAGGAGACTTAGCTACAGGAGTAGCTCCGGGGATTAAGTCGATACGAAACTCGACTTGACGCTCGGGAGGAATTCCTGGGAGATCTTCAGAGAAGACATCCGGAAAGTTGCAGACTTCGGGGATGCTCTCGAGGTCTTTACTCTTTTGTGTCTCATCAACGACATGAGCTAGAAACGCATGGCATTCCTTCCGCAGGTACTTCTGAGCTTTGATGCACGAGATGATACGGAGGTTCGAACTGAGTTTATCACCATAAATCATGAGGGTTTCGCCGGAGGGAAGGTTGAGGCGAATGACTTTTTTGAAGCAAAGGATATCAGCACGATTGGGGCTCAACCAATACATACCGATAATGACATCGAAACTCTTAATAGATACAGGCATAAGATCGATAGGAAAGGAATGATTGCCTAAGGTAAGAGTACAGCCTATGAATATGTCGTTCGCGCTTTCTTTCTCTCCGTTAGCCATCTCGACGATGAACGTTTCGGTTAAAGGTTTGGATTTATGTTTGATTAGATGTTTGAATGCATGACTAACAAAACTCCTCTCCACACCAGAATCGAAAAGAATGCATGCATGAGAGTTGTCAAGGAGGAATGTACCCGTAACAACGGTAGGATCAGCGACCGCTTCCTCCTGGCCCATTGCCAGCACCCTTCCTGCATTTCCACCTGTTGTTGCCTTGGGAAAATCTCTCTTGAAGTGCCCAACCTCTCCACAGCCATAACAGGCTTGGCCCGCACCCGCCCCAGGAGCTTGATTGGTTGGTTGGACTGGTCCTTTGCAAAATCGAGTTGTGTGTCCCTTCTTGCCACAGCTGGTGCACGACATCTCCCGGCACTGTCCCTTGTGATGGTAGTTGCACTTGTTGCACATAGGTAGTTTTCCAGCATAGCGACTGGGGTTTGTTGGAGTAACGGGGACTGCAGCAGGAGTAGTAGCAGGAGTAGTAGCGGCGTGGACTGCCACTATTTGTTGTTTCTTGGAGGGCTCCTGAGAGGACTGGCCCTTGCGCTTGTTTCGAAATTTCTTCTTCCCACTACTCTCCTTCTGTGGTGCAGGAGCAGCCGTCACCTTGTCAAGATCGACTCCATGATCGATCAGAGTCTGAGCCAGATCCTTGGCACTTTCAAATGTGGTCGGCCTCGCAGCCAAGACATTTCCTTTGGTTGGTTGTGTCAGTCCCCAGATGTACCTCTCGATTTTCTTACTTTCCGGGGTGACCATTCCCGGACAGAGGAGTGCCAAATCACAGAATCTAGCAGTGTAGGCGGCGATGTCAGAACCCTTCATCTTCAGGTTCCAAAGTTCGTGCTCCAACTTTTTCACTTCGCCCCTCGGGCAGTATTCTGCAAGCATGAGTTCCTTCAGTCTTTCCCAACCCATGGCATTAGCCACCGGTAGGTTTAGGGTTTTGACTCGACCATTCCACCAGGTCAAGGCTCTGTCGGTGAAGGTGCAGGCGGCGAACTTCACCTTGTTTGCTTCGGAACAGGCACAAATTTCGAAGATGGATTCGATCTTCTCGAACCATCGAGTCAGAGCGATGACTCCTCCGTTTCCATCGAAGGACTTGGGTTTTGCAGTCATGAAGTCCATGTAGGAACACTCCTTTTGATGTCCCTGACTTCCATCTTGTCTTTGTGGGTCGGTTCCACCACCAGCCCCACCAGAGTTTACTTGTGTCATTGCTGCGGTTACAGCGGCGGTAACTGCTGCCTGGAACATGACGGGGTCGAACTGCAGAGGTGGTGGTGGTGGCGGAGTGTTGTCCCTTCTGTTGGGTCTTGGTCGAGGAGGCATCTTTTTCTAGAAACAATCAGGAAGAAGAGGATGGTAAGTCCTCAAGATATATGAAACGAGATATATTTCATCCTGATAATAAAAGTGTTCTACCAAGCGATAAGCACAGGAAGGCTACTAACGCAAGCAAGTTATCGCTTAAGAAAGAAGGGGTAGCAACACTTGGAATGATTCTATATACTGAGTTTGGCTCTAGCTAAAATACTCCTATAGTATTTTATGTGAGATGTTTTTGGTAAGTTTTTAGGCTTGCTGCAACACCATAGTCACTCCCAAGCACATGTTGGTCATGTCTCGAATGAATATAGTTGATCAGGCTATATTGACCCTAGACATGATTACATAACTGCCCAAGTTTAACTGTAGTGTCCAACATCCAAATACTTTTGTTTTGTTCTACTTACGACACGAATTCTGATACTCAGGTATACTTAGATACTTTTATAAAAATACTTGTATTTCTGAAAGTATACTTTTAGTTTAGAGAGCTTAGGCCCCTTAATATTTATAGTTGTATACCATGTAAGTGTTGGATTAGTGTCTAAGTCCATAACTATAATTGGTATGTACTTGACCCGACTCAGCATGGTCCATTTGGGTTGCATGGCATCGGAACATTTGGATAGACCGTTTATGAGGAAAAGACATTTTGTGACATATTAATATATTATAAGTTCTAATATATTAATATGAAATCATGTTATTTAATTAGTATTGATCAAGAATTAATTTGGACTTAATTTAGTGATCAAAAAGAGACTAATTAAATATATGGGGATTGATTGTGTAAATCATTCATTCTTATATATGTGGGCTAATGATCCAAGATTCCTTTATGTTGGGTTTAACCCATGTGGTGATCCATGGATACTCCATGGAGGTTAAAACCCATGGAGCATAAGGAATGGGTAAAGTCATGAGTTACATAGTGTAACCCTAATAGCCACGCTATATAAGAACCCCTTTAGTTCAAGAAATTGGCACTAGTGATACAAACTTTTGAGGGCTAGCCGATTTGAACATGTATGTCTTCTTCTCATGGTTATTCCAAGAGTTCATGATGTTGTGTGAACCATTTGAGGTGTCACACTTGGGGCACTAGGCTCTCAAGCTTCATGGAGTCAAGCAACGACAACAAGGTATGTATTCTATCTATTTTATTATCCTAGTATCAATGTTTTGGTATGCTAGTTAGGATAATACCTTGGATAATCATATTTGCATGTATAATAGAGAAAACATAGATCCAAGGTATTTAGGGTTGCATGTACACTTAGGAGTGTTAGAATGCTCAAAACCCATCAGTGGTATCAGAGCCTAGGCTTGTTTTCAATTATACTTGATGCAAATTGCTGAAAAATGCTGAAAAAGTCGAATTTCGGGCATTCTGGGCACTAGACTCGCCGAGTCCACTGATGAACTCGCCGAGTCCATGAAGAAAATCATCCTACTCGACGAGTAGGTTGATACACTCGACGAGTAGGAGCCCCAGACAGCATATTTTCGAGTTTTTTGGCTAGAAATGGACTAGAAACATTACCCTAAGATGTTTTTGAACTTATAAACTTGTTTTTGATGTGGTAATGTTCATACTAATCCAATTTCAAAGATAATTGTCAATAGATTCATGTTTTGTATTAGTTTAGTGATTAGGCTAATTACATGAAAAAGTTTGATTTGAATTATCTTGTTCTTATGAGTTGCTTAGATTAATAGAAAAGTTAATTGATTATGTGTTTTCAATCCATTTTAATCTAAGATTTGATTCTAAAATGTGTTTTTGTAACTTGTCCTCAAGTTATATGAAAAGTCACATTTAAGTTTCATAAAACTCATAAAAGTTGGCAATGGTTACAAAAATGAAGAGTCTTGTCCTCAAGTTATGGAGGTTCAAGAGTCACTTCATTAAGTAATAAAATGTGTAACCTTAATTAATTCCATAAGTTACAAAATAAAGAAAAGTTACATTCTTTTATTAGTTTAAAGTCTTCCATAACTTGTCCTCAAGTTATGGAACTTGAAGAGTTTTTTAATTAAAACTAATTTAAACACATAAGTTATTGAATTAATTAGTTTTGAATAGTTTCAAAACTTGCCCTAAAGTTTTGGAATTTGAAAAGTTTCACTTATGAATACTTTAATTCCAAGTTAGCCCTTAGAATTTTAAAAGTTAAAATTCAAACCCTTATACTATTATTATAATTTTAATTATATAGATATGTATAAGATAAAGTCAATCTTACCGTTAGTAGGCCTCATTCACGAAGCTGGTCTATAAGGGGGGTATAAGGTTACTGCCTATAAAATGGCAGTTTAATGGGTGTCCACTCTCACCCACCGCTTCCTTGACTGGTGGAGGGTCGTTAGCCGAACGGGTAGGACAAAGACTATAATTCTCCCTTCATTAAAAGTATTAATGATAAATACTAAGTAACTAAACACTTGTAAATTCCCAATCTTAGTTACTTAGGAAAATGTGAATTTGGTGCTAGCCCATAAAATTACACTTTGTACCTTACCAAGTCGTTAGTGGAGCGTGTGTGGTTAACCGGCACACTAACATGGACTAGTAAGAGTGGCAAATGGTAACTTAACTTTATTATAGATCGGTGGAGCGTGTGTGGTTAACCGGCACATCGATTAGGTAATATTGTTGAGGGTACCAAGTCAATTTGTATGGTTATTCACACCTTGTTTGTGATCCTCGGCATCCCAGTCACAAACTTGAGAGGGCACAATCGAGATTCAAACATGCCATTGAAAGTTCAATGTATCTCAAAAGATCTAGGAGTTTCAAATCCAATTAAAACTTAATTATATTTCGTTTTTCTATGGTGGAAATTGGTAAATCGTCATTTACCTACCTTTAACTATTTTATAACTTGGATTACGGCATCCCTCTTCCAGTTATAAATAGGTTATTGGGTCCTAGCCTTAATATTTCATATTGGGTGTTATATTAAGGACTCTAAATCAACTAACTTGAATATCTCCCAAAAGATGTCTAAGTTCAGACATCTATGATCTTCCCAAATCTCTTGAAACAAGCTTTCCTAAATGAAGATGATGTCCCATGGAAATCATACTTCTTTCACCTCCTCCAATTATTATCCCTAACCCACAAGTTCCTGAAAAGTTTAAGTTCACTCAAGCCCTATTGGCAAGCAAAGGTCTATGTGTGATCACATCTTGGAGATGTAGTCACATATTGACAAGCCGGGAGAGTTGGGTGTCAAAGTCTAGAGGAAGCTGATGATCAATCACTTTCTAAGCCACATAGTGAGTTCCTTTGGGACTCCTATGAAACAGACTATGACAAGACCCTTAATGATCTTATCTATTTGCTAAGATCAACTTCCTAAAACTTTATGGACATTGACAATGATGACATTGGATATCCAGTAAAGCTCTCTCTTCCCAATGGAAAGGGATCGGCCATAGTCAACTCGGTTGACCAAATGGTAAAGAGAGAGGCTAAGTCTGAGATAGTCCCATTATCAATGGTCCATTGCCAAAGAAAGGGGCATTGGTTGCGAAGCTGCCAAATTTACCTAAGGATGTTAAAGTCAATAAGTTTGACTCTACTTCAGGTAAAGTCCACTATCTAACTCTGCTAAGTTTCTATTCTGAGATTCTTGATACATGATGTGACTGGGTCACATGGTGATGTTTTAAGAATCAAAGAAAAAGTGAAGAAACTTAAAGAAAGAATATGCTGAATCTGATCGCGTAGATGGATTTCTATCACATAGTTTGAAGATCGGATTGTTGAGCTACTTCTTAGGAGTTATGACATTTTCCTTAGGAATAGATAACAACAAGTTTTCATATGGATTGTAAGGATGAGTTTTTCCGCAAAGTTTTAAAAATAAAAGGTAAATCTTTTGATTTTATTTATTTTAAAATATCCTTACAATGGCATTTGTTAAAACTTTTGTTGCTTATAAGATTCCATTAAGGGCAAGAGTGGAAATATGAATTTGATTCTTTCGTTTGTGGTAGTGTCTAAATTTACCAAATAAAGAAAGATTCTCATCACCTAAGTTTCAGTTGGATAGAAACTTGGAATCATGCAAGTTGTATAGCATGATGAATAAGAACTTTCAAGCATTGGAAAAAATTATGACTAACTACTTGTTCACATGGATGTGTGAGTCAAGTAAAGGATCGAGTACACATTCTTGTGCACTGATCAAGCCCACCACAAATAATCGTTAAGACTATTCGTCATTATTTACTAAAGTTCAGTAAATATGGTTATACTTACAAGCTTAAGTGTAATTCTGAGACATTGGAAAAGGTTTCAATGTATGGAGAGCGAATAAGAAGAATCAACTTAGGCAGAAAGATAAAAGTTTCTCAAATCTGAAAAGATGGGAGAGTACTTTAGTATCATGTTATATAATCATCTTAATGATTAAGAGACCATATCACAATTCATCCTCTAAGAGCATTCTGGTAGCTAAGAAGAGGAGCTATGAATTGTTGAAGTGGTTAAATCAAGAAGATGATTTATACTTCGTTCCAAAAACAATTTTTAGAGTTATACTCTAAGATTGTAACTTGAGTGACATGTCTTAAAGAAGGTTTAAAACACTTGTCAAATGTAAGAGTAAGAGTTTTCTACTCTTGTACATTTGAAATTGGTAAGTTGTGATGTTTTGGATAAAACAAAGACCAACTAAGGCCAATTGTGTGAAGTGTTTGTCTTGATTAGAATCCACACTATCTCTTGAATATTTGACAAGAGAGTCTTATATGTCAAGAGGACAGTGGGAGTCTTAAAGGTCTTGAAAGTCTCAAGAACTAATCAAGAATAAAACCTAAAGTTCTTCACTAGCACACGACTTGAGGTTTATAACCTATCGTGTTGACTATTTCTGTGTCCATTCCAATTATAGTTGGCTTTGCATATGAGTTATGAGAGTTCTCAATTGGTTTCACAGCTACTTGGAAGCAATGGCAGGCCCTTGAGCTGCCAAATGGCAAGAATTTAAGATTGCACAAGTTTAATCCATATAAGTGTGGATTTGTCAGTAACCTTGTCTTCTGATTATGGTTTTGACAAAATTCATATTGATAGGAACTCATACACCATTAAAATCTAAGTGTCATAAGGTTTCTCTCCGATTCATGAAAATGATGGTGAGGAAACACTTTCACTAAGTAGATTTTAGCTAGATAGCAATTGTGATATTTGCATTCTCAAAGTCGTTAGTGGAGCGTGTGTGGTTAACCGGCACACTAACATGGACTTGTGAGAAGCGGTAAAGGTCTAAACAATCGAGGCTATGATTACGGCATACCTTTTCATAGTTCTTAAAATTGTTTAGACACACCTGTGAGCTATCTAAGATAAGGTGTATGATATTGATAAAGTTTTATCAAAGCAATCTAGTATCAGAAATCTGAACTTTGGTAAGAAAGTCGATAAAGTATTGATTTCTAGAAGTCTAGCTGATTTCTGATTACATGTCAAAGCTAGTGGAAGCATAAGTGTTATGCTAATAATCATCATGTTAGTGGGAGCATGATAATTATGATAAAGGTTGCAAGTTAGCAATGTTAATTATAGAAAACAAAAGTTTCAATTCGTGAGGCTGCAGGGGTTGAAAAAGTTGTTTTGCTATAATTAAGGGAGAGGAAATTATACTTCATTTCAATTCTAAAAGCTTAGATTGAGGTTTTAAGTCGTATTTAGTCAAGGATATATATATGAATTTCATGTTGGAATGACTCAACATAAGGAAATTCTATATATGGGTCCATTATTTGCGTTCTAAAATTCGATTATGATTACGACATCCCTTTTCATAATCTGAATTATGAGAACTTGGCAAATAGAAATGGAAATGTTATAGCAAAAGACTGGTTTAGTCTTTATGTGAGACATCATGACTCGAATCCCATATGCTTCGGATATAGGATCGATTTCATGTGCTATATTCATCCTTTCTAAAATTTTCCAAATGCCTGGGGCATTAAGAAGGGAAAAGGTCTAGAACTGGATATGACTAAAAGGATTAAGCAATTGTCGAGGACAATCTAAGGTTTACCAAAGATTGGTTGCTCAAGGACAGTTGGAAGTATAGTGATAATTCTGGAAGGACCATATTGACATAATCTGTAAGGAGGCAACTCTTGTTCAGAAGTGATAGTCAAAATGGAATATGGAAATGTTTCAAAGTTGGAAATTATTCAATCTGTGTAAGATTAGGAAACTTAATGCAAGAAGGATGTTTCCAAGGAGTTGATCTCCTTGGAATGCTCTGTAATGTTTGTTGTCAAGTCCTTGTGACTCTGTGCATAATCATTACAGGAGGATCAATGCATATAATTTTAGAATCTAACAGATTTTAGTAAATGACATGAATTTGGAATTCTTGCATTTGCAGTAAGGATTTGGGACTGTGAAAGAGGATCATTGGAGTTATGTTCAATTGATCTAATTCACAAAGTGAAGATCATAGACAAACATAGTATGCATACTTGGTGTATGGCATGACTAGTGTTTAGAAAACACAGTGTACATGCTTGGAGCATGGGACAACTATTGTTTTAAATTCAAGAATAAAGTTGATAGCTGAAACAGTATACAATGAATAATGTGTAATCATATGGTGATAAATAAAAGGTGTTTTATTTATGTTCATAGGTTTTGATACCATATTAGATTCTATTATTATTGTGTTTCATTTTGCATGTTTTGACTTCCAGAATAACTAGGTCGTTCTTCTTGATTGACTAAGTTATTCAAACTATCCACAGTCGGTCGTATGTTGGAAGTAGATATGAATCAAGACTGTCATGGGTTGGCTTGTAGAGGTCTAAGATGTTGGACAAGGGGCTACAACACTCATGAGTGCTCATAAGTTCTGAGTATTGGATTCAACCCGCGCTCATTGGAATCACTTCATGGATTTTATCACGAGTGATCATGAGACGATAATATCTTATATTCTTCAAACCTAGAGATATGAGTTGTTACTATGAGTTGGTTGTACATTGATTGCACGAAAACGCATTCGGTAACTCGGTGTTATAAAACGTGCCTTTGTGTATGATTCAACAAGTAGTAGAACAAGCCATATGAGTCGAAGTTTATCCATTCCTTTTACCTTCGGGATAAAAGCGATATATGTGGGCCCCTCGATGATTTGATGATGACAAATGTAAGTGCTTGGCCGGGCCTGGACTGATTTGATTTGTTCAATTAGTCAATCGTCATAAATCGGAAATCGGGAAACAACAAATGGACAGAGAGAATGATTATAATCCATGTCTCAGTCCATATGATATCTAGAATGGAGGAATATATGATCCCTTATCTAATGGACAAGTCATTGACAAAGGTCAGAGTTCATCTACAAGGTCAGAGTTCGACAGCGGCTTTTGAGAGCTACGATTGCCAGTTGGTTCCTGAAGTCATACGCAATAATAGTTTTAGACTTATCCAAGTGGGAGACTGTTGGATTAGTGTCTAAGTCCATAACTATAATTGGTATGTACTTGACCCGACTCAGCATGGTCCATTTGGGTTGCATGGCATCGGAACATTTGGATAGACCGTTTATGAGGAAAAGACATTTTGTGACATATTAATATATTATAAGTTCTAATATATTAATATGAAATCATGTTATTTAATTAGTATTGATCAAGAATTAATTTGGACTTAATTTAGTGATCAAAAAGAGACTAATTAAATATATGGGGATTGATTGTGTAAATCATTCATTCTTATATATGTGGGCTTATGATCCAAGATTCCTTTATGTTGGGTTTAACCCATGTGGTGATCCATGGATACTCCATGGAGGTTAAAACCCATGGAGCATAAGGAATGGGTAAAGTCATGAGTTACATAGTGTAACCCTAATAGCCACACTATATAAGAACCCCTTTAGTTCAAGAAATTGGCACTAGTGATACAAACTTTTGAGGGCTAGCCGATTTGAACATGTATGTCTTCTTCTCATGGTTATTCCAAGAGTTCATGATGTTGTGTGAACCATTTGAGGTGTCACACTTGGGGCACTAGGCTCTCAAGCTTCATGGAGTCAAGCAACGACAACAAGGTATGTATTCTATCTATTTTATTATCCTAGTATCAATGTTTTGGTATGCTAGTTAGGATAATACCTTGGATAATCATATTTGCATGTATAATAGAGAAAACATAGATCCAAGGTATTTAGGGTTGCATGTACACTTAGGAGTGTTAGAATGATCAAAACCCATCAGTAAGGTTCGGTATACTTAGTTCGCTATAAATAAGAGCTCTGATACCAAGGTGTCACACCTCGAAACCGTGATGGCAGAAACGTTCCGGGGTGGAGGACGTCATGCGTAGTATCACAACATTTGTATAGCAAGCATAGTAAACACAACCAAACATTGAATACAATCATGAAAAGTGTTTACATCAGTTTGAAACTTGTTTTAAATACATTTAAAGTATGTATAATATAGAAAAACATGACTCTTATTGCTCCGGCTCCTCTAATCCAAGAAGTACATGTCTACTGATTCCCTGAGAATACAAGCAGTTTCTAAAGAATATCAGCATAAAGCTGGTGAGTTCATAAGCATTTAGTTTTGGTGGAAAAAGGTTTCCTGAATCCTTTTTAAAGAAAGTGTTCCTCAAGAAAATCCTATATTTTCTTATGGAAAGCGTGTTTGAAAACCCATTCCTTCCATGACTTCCAGATTCATATAAGATCTGTACAATCCATGGAGTCGTGGAAGGAATATGAATATCAATTGATTACATGTTGAACAATCCTGTTTTTAATAGCCGGGTTATCCCGGGAAAATCCTATATTTTCCCTAAAGGTTGATGATTGATTCTCCGTTCTAAACCGAGGTGTGCAAGTATCTACCATACTCGAAAAGCAGTTTTCTTTTAAAAACCCTGGTTACACCCAGAGAGGTATATTAGCCTTATTACATAAATAAAACTAAATAAAGAAAACAGTGGTGAACTAATTTCTGAAGGTATTATTAATACCCTCCAGTAATCTATCGGTTATTACTTTGAGGTTAGTTCATTTGATTCATTATTACAAAAGTAAATTCCTGTTACCTAGGTTTTAAGTTTTATGACCATAACTGACTGGATAAGGCACATAACGGGGCCGGTATCCTCAATGACTTTGTCACCCGTAGACTTGCCGGTCCAAACTGTAGCTAGCAGCGGGGTGCGGGATTGTCAGTCCCGTATAGATCTATACACAACAGTCACGCTCTCCCTACAAGAGAGTCTGGTCACAAGTGCTAGTCCTACACTCTGATTCCGTGGGAGTGTTACCAAGGACGTGTCTCAAACTTAGCCTAACAAATTTACAAGTAATAATACTGAAAATCATGTTTATGATTTGCATGAATCCTTTATAAAATAATACATTTTACATACATGATTCACAAGTTCATTGCTCTAGTTTTGAAAACTGTTTCTACGAGTTGATTTCTAAATCGTTTATTAAAACTGTTTTTCCGTATTAAAAGCATACTGAAGGTATAATAATCTTAAACAAAATAATATATTCTGAGTACAAGTTTCCTTGTACTTTTGCTTGCATTCCCCCTGAAAACATGAAAACTCGAAAAAACGTAGGGGTATGAACTCACCTCGGGTGATTTGAATGAAGGATCGACACGAAAAGTTGGGTGTTCAAGTGAAGCCTTGAACACGATTTGATCCTAATTAACATGCCATGATACATAAAGGAGTCAAATGAAGGTATTTCACCACTAAATGTGATGGAGAACCACTCTAGGAACTTGGGACTACTTGCACTAAGTGTTAGGACCTTGAAGGATTGCATGAGGGGAGTGTATGTCCACCTTTAAGGTGTGTGCGGCTATGGGTGTGCGGCCATACACTCATGATGGAAGGTGTTCTTGGGTGTTTTAAGGTCCATACCTGCAATCCATGAAGTGTCCTAGGTCTAAGCTTAATTGTAGTGCAAGATAGGGGTCCTAGAAGTGTATTTGTGGCCCTAAGATGAGTGTGTGGTCGCACACTTGGGTGTGTGGTCGCACACTTGGGTGTGCTGTCGCACACTTGGAGTGTGCTGTCGAACAAGTGTGTGTGCGGCCGTACACAGGTGTGTGCGGTCGTACACTCCACACAAAGATGTCCAAAATGCCAAATCTAGGGTGTAGCAAGGCTAGGTTCATGTCCAACTGGAATATGGAAGTCCAACTCTCACTTTGTAGGGTGTTTTAAGAGTGTGCTGCCGCACTCACTTCCAACACGAAGAACATGTCCACTTTTGCACACTTAAGGCCTAGATAGAGGGGTCTTTCATGAATTGAAAGCTAGGGGAAGAAGTACTCACGTTCTTGAAGCTTTGGAAGGTTCAAAGTTGGAGAAACTTGAGAGAATAGAGTTGTGTGCTGCCTAGGTGCTAAAGGAATGAAAGGAAGGAGGCTACCCTTTATATAGGGGTAAGGGTGTTGCCCAAAAGTGGGTGTGCTGCCAAGGGAGTGGGTGTGCGGCCGCACACCCATGTGTACGGCCGTACACTCCTCCAAGAGGTGTGTATGGCCCAGTTTTCTCACTATGTGGCATGCTGACTCATTCCTAATCTCAACCTTGGTCAAAATCGATCTTAGAACACTTAAATGAACCCTTGAATAGTACTAGAAATCGACAAAACAAGTTGAGTAATGATTGAATTGATTTATTGTACAAGATTGGAGTTCCGGGTTGTCACATGATTGCACATTATTCATTGTATACTGTTTCAAACTAGCAACTTTATACTTGAATTAAAACAATAGCTGTCCCATGCTCCGAGCATGTACACTATATTTTCTAAACACTAGTCATGCCATACACTAATTATGCACACTATGTTTGTCTAAACATTAGTTATGCAGTACATCAAGTCTGCACACTAAGTTTGTCTGTGATCTTTACTCTGTGAAATAGATCGATTGAACATACTTCCAATGATACCATTTCACAATCCCAAATCCATACTGCAAATGCACGAATCCCAGATTCCTGGCATTTACTTAAATCTGTTAGATTCTAAACTTATATGTAGTGGTCCTCTTGTAATGATTATGCACAAAGTCACAAAGACTTGTCAACAGACATTACAGAGTATTCCAATGGAGATCAATTCCATGGAAACGAAGTCTCATTTTCAAAGTTCATTGCTTTGAACATTCTCCTTGCATTAAGTTTCCTAATCTTACACATATTTAATGAATAGCTTCCACCTATGGGAACATTTTCATATTCCCTTTTGACTATTACTCCTGAACAAGAGTTGCCTCTTTTCAGAATATGTCAATATGGTCCTTCCAAAATTAACACTATACTTCCAACTGACCCTGAGCAACCAATCTTTGATAAACCTTAGATTGTCCTCAACAATTACTTAATCAAATTAGTCATATCTAGTTCTAGTACTTTTTCCTTCTTAATGGTCTGGGCATTTGGAAAAATTTAGAACAGATGAATATTATAGCACATGCAATCGATCCTATATTCGAAGCATATGGGACACGATTCATAAAGACATGATACTAGACCAGTCTTTTGCTATAATATTTCTATTTCTATTTGCCAAATTCTCATAATTTAGATTATGAAAAGGGATGTCGTAATCATAATCGAATTTTTTAGAACGCAAATAATGGACCCATATATAGAATTTCCTTATGTTGAGCCATTCCAACATGAAATTCATATATATATCCTTGGCTAAATATGATTAAGACCTCAATCTAAGCTTTTAGAATTGAAGTGAAGTATAATTTCTTCTCCCTTAATTATAGCAAAACAACTTTTTCCCCAATTGGAACCTTTTGTTTTCTATAATTAACATTGCTAACTTGCAACACTTATTATAATTATCATTCTCCCACATGCATGATGATTATTAGCATAAACCTTATGCTCCCACTAGCTTTGACATGTACTCATAAATCTGATGAACTTCTAGAAATCAATACTTTATTGACCTTCTTACCAAAGTTCATATTTCTGATACGAGATGCTTTGATAAAACTTTATCAAAATCATACACCTTCCCTTAGATAGCACACATGTGTGTCTAAACAATTTTAGAACTATGAAAAGGGATGTCGTAATCATAGTCTCAATTGTTTAGACCTTTGCCATTTCTCACAAGTCCATGTTAGTGTGTCGGTCAACCACACACGCTCCACTAATGACTTTGAGAATGCAAATATCACAATTGTTATCTAGTTAAAATCTACTTAGTGAAAGCGTTTCCTCACCATCATTTTCATGAATCGGAGAGAAACCTTATGACACTTAGATTTTATGGTGTATGTGCTCTTATCCATGTGAATTTGTCAAAACCATAATCACAAGACAAGGATAATGACAAATCCAAACTCATATGGACTGAACTCAATCTTAATTTCTTGCCGCCTGGCAGCACAAGGGCCTTCCATTGCTTCCAGGTTGTTATGCAACCAATTGAGAACTCTCAGAACTCATATGCAAAGCCAACTTTAACTGGAATGGGCACAAAAATAAGAATATGTTAATATGATAGGTTATAAACCTCAAGTCGTGTGCTAGTGATAAACTATAGGTTTTCCTTCTTGATTAGATCTAGAAGCCTTTTCCAAGATCTTTAAGACTCCCACTGTCCTCTTGACATATAAGACTCATTTGGCAAATATCCAAGAGATAGTGCGGATTCTTTATCAAGAGAAACACTTCACACAATTGGCCTTAGTTGGTCTTTGAATTATCCAAAACATCACAACTTACCAATTTCAAATGTACAAGAGTAGGACACTTTTACTCTTACATTTGACAAGTGTTACAAACCTTTCTTTAAGATATGTCACTCAACTTACAGTCTTGGAGTATGACTCTAAGACTTGTTTTGGAACGAAGTATGACTCATCTTCTTGATTCAACCATTTCAGCAATTCTTGATTCCTCTTCTTAGCTATAGGAATGCACTAAGATGTCCTTAGAGGACCAATTGTGATATGGTTTATTAATCATTAAGATGATCACAAAACATGATACTAAAGTACTCTCCCATCTTTTCAGATTTGAGAAACTTTTATCTTTCTGCCTAATTTGATTCTTCTCATTCGTTCTGTCATGCATCGAAGCTTTTCCAATGTTTCAGAATTATACTTAACTTGTAAGTATAACCATATTTACTAAAACTTTGTAAATCATGACGAATAGTCTTATCAATCTTTTGTGGCAGACTTGACTAGTGCACAAGAATGTGTACTCGATTCCTTAGTCCTTCACTTGACTCACATACACATGTGAACAAGGAATTAGTCTTAATTTTCCAAAGCTGAAATTTCTCATTCATCATACTATACAACTTGCATGATTCCAAGTTTCGGTCCAAATGAAACTTGGTTGATGAGAATATTCCTTATTTGGTAAATTTAGACATTACCACAAATGATAGAATCAAATTCACATTTCCATTATTGCTAGAACCATATATACAATAATTTTCCATAAAATGTCATTGCAAGGAGATATAATAAGATAAAACAAAATTTTTATTTATTTATAAATGCGGGAAAAAACCTTTTTTTTTCTTACAATGCAACTTTAAATGAAAACTATGTTATTACATACTTTCTAGCAATCTATCATAACTCCTAAATAGTGGCTCAAGAATCCGATCTTATCCATGCGATAGAAATCCATCTTCGCGATCAGATTCAACATACTCTTTCCCTTTGCTTGATCCTGCCAAACATCAAAATGTAACTTAGTCACATCATGTATTAATAATCAGCAATTAGGAACTTAAAGGAGTTAGATCGTGGACTTACCTGAATCAGAGTCAAACTTTTTTATTCTTCTTCCTTTCAGATCCTTCGGGTAGCTAGGACAGCTTCGCTTCCAATGCCCTTTTTCCTCACAATGAAAACATATAGACTCTTTGGGAATGGTACAAAAAGCTATTCCAGACTTAGACTTTCTCTTTACCTTCCGGTCAACCGGGTTGACCAAGGCTGATCCCTTTCCATTGGGAAGAGAAAGCTTTTCTGGACTACCAATGTTACCATTGTCCATGTCCATGGAAGTTTGAGAATTAGACCTTCCACCCATATTTGCTTGACTATTGCGCCAAATCATTGCTGATTCAGCAACAACAACCAATTAAGAAAGATCTATTAGGGTCATGTCGTGATCTGTCATATAGTAGTCTTTAATAAACTCACTATACGACTCATGAAGTGACTGAAGAACCCAGTCAATAGCAAACTTCCTTGAAATAACAACACCCAACATTCTCAACCTGTCAATGTGTGACTTCATTCTTAAGACATGAGTGCACACAGGTCTTCCATCTTTATGTTTCATTTCTAGTAGAGCTTGAGTGACCTTGAACCTTTCAAGTCTTCGGGCTTGTGGGTCAGGGAGAATAAATGGAGGAGGTGGAGGTAAAGAAGTATGATTTCCATGAGATTTGGGAAGATCATAGTTGTCTAAACCAGACATCTGCAATGGGAGATATTCAAGTTAGTCGATTTAAGTCCTTAATATAACACCCAATATGAAATATTAAGGCTAGGACCCAACACAATATTTTATAACTTGGAAGAGGGATGTCGTAATCCAAGCTATAAAATATTTGAAGGTAGGTGAATGACGATTCACTAATTTCCACCATGAAAAATGAAATAAATTATTAGGTTTTAATTAGATTTGAAACTCCCAGATCTTTTGAGATTCATTGAACTTTCAATGGCATGTTTCAATCTCGAGTGTGCCCTTCAGGTTTTGTGACTGGGATGCCGAGGATCACAAAACAAGGTGTGAAGTAACCATGCAAATTACTTGGTACCCTTAATGTTTACCCCTCAATCGATGTGCCGGTTAACCACACGCGCTCCATCGATACTATGATAAACATTAAATTACCCCTTGCCTACCTTGTTAAGTCCAAGTTAGTGTGCCGGTTAACCACACGCGCTCCACTAACCGACTTAATCAAAGTGCAAAGTGTAATTTCATGGGTTAGCACCTTATTCACATTTTTCCTAAAGTAACTAAGATTGGGAATTTATAAAACATTTTGTTACTTTATATTCATCATTAATACTTTTAATGAAGGTTTAAAGTCCTTGTCTTAACCGTTCGGCTAACGACCCTCCACCGATCAAGGAAGAGGTGGGTGAGAGTGGACACCCATTAAGCTGCCATTTTATAGGCAGCAACCTTATACCCCCCTTATAGACCGACTTCGTGAATGAGGCCTACTAATGGAAAACGACTTAATCTTATACATATATAATTATTATTAACTTATAATATTATAAAGTATAAGGGTTGAATTTTAACTTTTTAAAATTCTAGGGGTTGGAACTTAAGTTTACTAGATGACTTTACATGTTCCAAAACTTGAGGGCAAGTTTTGTAACTTTACAAAACCTTTCAATTCATAACTTATCAGTTATTAAAATGAAGACTCTTCATTTTTGTAAGTTATGTGTTCTTTTAATGGACTTAATACAAAGTGACTTTTGGTTATCCATAACTTGAGGACAAGTTATGGACTCCATTATAACACATAAAGATCATGAATTAAGCATTAAACAAGTAATTCCTATGATCTATCAAGAACTCATAAGAACATGAATAGTCATATCAAAATTTCAAGAACATATGAACACATATAATCATGTAATTTTGATATTAGCCATTGTAAATGGATTAGAACAACCATTACACCATCAAAAACAAGTTTTAAAACACCAAAACAGTTTAGGGTAATGTTTCCGGTCCATTTCCAGCAGCAAAAGTCGAAAATCTGCACTCTTACTGACCAACTCGTCGAGTGCAAGAACTGACTCGCCGAGTTGGTTGAATTTATGCTTGGACTCGTCGAGTCCCCCCATGGACTCGGCGAGTCCCATGTGCAAACAGCAAGAAATTTGACTTTTTTCACTATTTTGCATCAAGTATCAAACAAACAAGCCTAGGCTCTGATACCACTGTTGGGTTTTGAGCATTCTAACACTCCTAAGGTGTACATGCAACCCTAGAAACCTTGGATATATGTTTGTCTAAGATACATGCAAAATTGATTTTCCAAGGTTCATAATCCTATCTAGCATACATGGGGAACTTTAAACATAAAAGTAAGCTAGAAAACATACCTTGTAGTAGTTTGGATTCCTTGAAAACCTTGAGAGCCTAGCACCCCAAGTATGATGCCTCAAATGTCTCACACAACACCAAATGCACTTGGAATAAACTTTGAGAGAAATGTCACACTACTTGAAATCGGCTAGCCCTCTTCTTTCTTGCTTAAGTCCGATTTTGGTGAACATAAGGATCCTTATATAGTGTGTTACAATTAGGGTTACACCATGTAAACCCTAATTGTCATGACCTTTCATTTCCATGACCCATGGGTTCTATAACCACCATGAAGCATCCATGGAGCATCCTATGGGCTTTAGCCCAACTTGATAATCCATGGAGCATTCGTCCACTATACAAGTATGAGTGATTTACACAATCAACCCATATCTTTAATTAGTCTTCTTTTGATCACTTAATTAATTCTAAATTAATTCTTGATCAACACTAATTAAATAATATTATTAATATATTAGAACTTATAATATATTAATAAACCATAAGTGTTATTTCTCTCATTTTAGTCTATCCAAATGCATGATGCCATGCAACCCAAATGGACCATGCCAACCGGGTCAAGTACATCCCAGAAATAGTTATGAACTTAGACACCTAATCCAACAGTATAATCATCATATATCACAATCAAACCATAATCATCACACTAGCATGAACATACCCGTATAATTCACTCTATGTCATCACATAAAACGTCTAGCATGCAATACACCCTAAGTGATATTGCCACATTAGACTTTCAAACCATCAAACACATATAGCATACACACTTTCCCAACAATGTACTAGATTTTGCAACAAGGATTAACCCACCTCAAATCCCGCTAGAAGCAAAGTAAAAAAAAATAGGCAGCCTCCAAACACTACTACTAAATACCCTAAACAAACCGAAACAATAATATTACTAAGTGTTTTCAAGTTTACTACTTTCACAAATATATTGTTAATATTACAATTAGGTTTATGCTCCTTCACATTAGAGTTTTTGAATTTCCCCAGCTTGACCCTTGCTCAGTGTTTTGAGCATAAAACAGAATCTACAACTCCAAATGGGGTGATATCAGAGTTTATGGAAAATAGACCCGATTTCCCACAACTTTTTTCCAAGAGTGATTTTGTCTAATTCGGACCAAAATGACCTCTATAGCGCTTGCAAGACAGGTCAACGAATCTGTCCAGATATGATTTTGAATAAAATTTGGTCATCTTAGGATTTAGGGTTTGGTTGAACCCATCAAGACTATAGAAAATTGTCTGAATGAGACTCAAATGTGTATTTTACATCTTTTCATTCTTGGTTATGTTCACTCAACTTCTTATAGGTTCAAACACACATAACATTCACAATACAAATGGATACATGAGATATTTGTTTAGCCTTTTCTACAAATACATACACATACTTATGAAAATACTTATGTGTTGATTATGTACATTTAGGAGTATATTTCTAGACGTTATTAAGGTCTTACAACTTTCACCAATGGCCATAAAAGATTGAATCAAAGGAAGAAACAATCAAGGTTACTCAAGATGAATTCCATGACAAAAACCCACACCAACATGCAACCCACCCATCCTTATAGTCTTTAACCCTTCAAGCATAAAAAATGTAACAACCAAAATTTTACGCCAAATTTAAACTTTTCAAGCATATATAAAACCAAATAGTAATTGTTTACAAAAGTGTTTTCAATTCATTATTCAATCAGAGTGTCCCAAAAGCCAGATCATAAGGATGAGGAGCGGTACGGTCACGCCTTCGCCTTGCCATGAACTCCTGAAGTACCTGAAACAATAAACTGAAAACTGTAAGCCCGAGGGCTTAGTGAGCTACCCCCAAATACCAATACCACACTGATAATACCATATCCGTAATAATCAATCAATCAACATGCATACTGAACCATCGGCCTGACTGGACCGCCCTACAGGGCCTACAGTCCAACTGAATCTATACCGAGCCTTCGGCATGACTGGACCGCCACGTGGGCCTACAGTCTTCCCGGACCGCTCATAGGGTGTGTTGGCCTTCAGCACAAAGCAGGACCGCCTCAACCCAAACAACAAGCAAATAACCATGTGCGCATAACTAACATTTACTGGCCTATACAAACATCGAACATATCTATCTCACTGATTACCAAACATAACAATCTCTCATAACTAGAGCACTGACCTAGCAGGTCACTAACAAATCAATACCTACGGATCATAAGAGCATAACATACCGTCTATCCTGATTCTGATCTAACAGATCATATCCACATGTAGCATACCATAACGATAACAACTAAAGGGTCGGCCTTGGTGCCGTAGACCCTATCGATATAGTGAGGATAACTCACCTTGCAGATGTCGACTTGGTAGATAAACTTCAACCCTCGGATCACTGCCACAAACTCCACCACCTATTACCATAGCATAATCAAACCCATAAGTTCCCAACCCTTCAAGGTACCCCTTAAGCCAACTAATCAAACCCTGGTCAAAGTCAAAGTCATCAGTCAAGGTCAACAATCCATGTTGACCTTAACTCGCCGAGTACCCTCAGCTACTCGCCGAGCTCCTTGAAGTTCTTTCCCACTCGTCGAGTCACCGGGGTGACTCGCCGGGCTCCCACGGTTTTCGATCGAACCCTAAAGCCACCCGTCGAGTTTCCTACTTGCAACACGACGGATACACACACATTCATAACTTGGGGAAAACTCATCTGACTCGCCGAGTTGTTCATACAACCCGTCGAGTCTATGGCAATCTTCATCGGACTCGCCGAGTTGTTCATCCAACTCGTCGAGTTCAAGGTCATCTTCATACGACTCGCCGAGTCAACCTTGTGACTCACCGAGTTCCTTCAGTCCTTAAGCCATACAGACTCATTTAATCCATGCAATGGCTCCAAATTACAGATCCAAGCTTCTAGAGCATGCTTTTCACGTAAAATTGCAAACTTTACGTGTAGGCATGACTAAAAAAGCTCTTAATGGCAATTCTAAGCTCTTAATGGGGTTTCATGCACAAGGAGGGCCTCAATCACCCCAAACCCGCAACTTTATGACTCTAGGACTTAGGAAGGGTCCAGATCTGAAGTTACAACTTCAGATCTAGCCCATAGCTCACCATATCAACTCAAAATCCATAAAAACCTAAAACTCAACCAAAAGAAAAGAGATCTAGAAGGAAAGGGAAGTAAAGATTGCAACTTGATACCTCCAGAAGATGCTAGCTGAGGTAAGTTCTGCTTCCCACACCTTCCTTGCTTCAACTCCTTTGCTCTTCAAGCTTTTCCCTCCTAGCCAACCTTCTTTCCAAGGCTTAAATCACACCAAGAAGAGTACCACACGAATTAGGGTTTCACTGAGCTCTCAAAGACTGTAAAGAGGCCAAAGGAGGCTGAGGCTCCTTTAAATAGGGTGCAAAACCCCGGGATTTAGGGTTTCATCTGCCAGCTCCTACTCGTCGAGTCCCTTAATGGACTCGGCGAGTAGGTCACTAAACACGCGTATTAAACCCGTTGCTACTCGACGAGTAGGGAAACCAACTCGTAGAGTAGGCCTTGTAACCAATTAAATTCTTATTTAAACAATACCTGGGAATCGGGGTGTTACAATTCTCCCCCACTTGAAATAGACTTCGCCCTCGAAGTCTGCTATAATAAACAATGTCGGGTAATGCTCACGCATCTCCGCCTCCGGCTCCCATGTCCACTCGGATCCCCTCCGATGTTCCCACTGCACCTTCACCGTTCCGAAGGATCTTCTTCTTCCTTTCCAAAATGGCCACCGTCCTCTCCACATAATTCAGACGCTCATCGACCTGAATGTCGTCCAGTGATACCACTGCCTCCTGGTCCATGATACACTTCCGCAATTGCGAAACATGGAATGTGCTATGAATCCGGCTAAGCTCTTCCGGAAGCTCCAGTCTATAAGCCACCTTGCCAACCCTGGCAATGATCCTGAACGGCCCAATAAAACGGGGACCCAGTTTTCCCCTTTTCCTGAAACGGATCACACCCTTCCAGGGTGAGACCTTCAGGAGTACCATGTCACTAACCTGAAATTCCAACTCAGATCGGCGTCTGTCGGCATAACTCTTCTGCCGACTCTGAGCGGTCTGCAAACGTTGTCTAATCTGCTGTATCTTTTCGGTAGTTTGCAGAACTACCTCTGTCCGTCCCATCACCCTGTGCCCAATCTCACCCCAGCAGACTGGAGTTCTACACTTCCGACCATACAACAGCTCGAAAGGCGGGGCGCCAATACTAGAATGATAGCTGTTGTTGTAGGCGAACTCTGCAAGCGGTAGGTGGGAATCCCAACTCCCACCAAAGTCAATGACGCACGCCCTTAACATATCCTCGAGAGTCTGGATGGTCCGCTCACTCTGCCCATCGGTCTGCGGATGGAATGATGTACTAAAATGTAGTCGCGTACCCAGTTCCTCATGGAACTTCTGCCAAAAACGGGAAGTAAACCTGACATCCCGATCGGAAACGATAGAAACTGGAACCCCATGGCGAGAGACAATCTCGCTGACATACATGTCGGCCAATTTCTCAGCCGACGAACTCTCCCGAATGGCCAAGAAATGGGCACTCTTGGTCAACCGATCCACGATGACCCAAATATCATCAAACCCCTTCGCCGTCCTCGGCAACTTTGTAATGAAATCCATCGTGATCTGCTCCCATTTCCACATGGGAATCTCTAGAGGCTGCAGCTTACCATGCGGCCCCTGATGCTCGACCTTGACCATCCTACAGGTCAAGCACCTCTCAACATACCCAACGATTTCTTGCTTCATCCCGGGCCACCAATAACTCAAACTCAAATCGCGATACATCTTGGTGGCCCCCGGATGGATAGAAAAATGAGACTTATGAGCCTCCTCCATCACTGTCTGCCGAACCCCTCCGGACATCGGAACCCAAACGCGGCCGTATCGAGTCAATAATCTGCGGCTATCCTGAACAAACCGGGCGCTCTCGCCCTTAATCCGCTCCATCTTCCAGTTCTCTGGTCTCATGCCCTCGACCTGAGCATCCCTAATAAAGCTCACAAGCGGGGAATCCACCGCTATCCTCATACACCTTGCCGGGGTAGAAGACCCAGCTGACTTGCGGCTCAAAGCGTCCGCAACCACATTCGCTTTACCAGGATGGTAAAAGATCTCACAATCATAGTCCTTTACTACATCCAGCCACCTGCGCTGCCTCATATTCAGGTTCGGCTGATCCATGATGTGCCTCAAACTCTTGTGATCCGTGTATATAGTACATCGGACCCTGTACAGATAATGCCTCCAAATCTTGAGAGCGAAAACCACCGCTCCCAACTCAAGATCGTGCGTAGGGTATCTCGTCTCATGCGGCTTCAGCTGCCGCGATGCATAGGCTATCACCCGTCCCCTCTGCATGAGGACCGCCCCCAGACCTCTGATGAACGCATCACAAAATACTACGAAATCCTCGACTCCCTCGGGGAGCGTCAACACTGGCGCCTCACACAAACATCGTCGGAGTGTCTCAAACGCCCTCTGTTGCTCAGGGCCCCACCGGAATTCCACCCCCTTCCTCGTTAGACGAGTGAGGGGTACTGCAACCTTGGAAAAATCTCGAATAAATCTCCGGTAGTACCCTGCTAATCCCAAGAAACTCTTGATGTCGGAGGGAGATTTCGAAATCTCACACTGCATAACCGCCTCGACTTTGGCCGGGTCGACCAAAATCTCCTCCTGGTTAACGAGATGTCCGAGGAACTGGACCTCTCGTAACCAAAACTCACACTTCGAGAACTTGGCATACAGCCGTTCTCGTCACAGAACCTCCAACAGCTCCCTGAGGTGCTCCTCGTGCTGCTCTCGGGTCTTGGATTACACCAAGATATCATCTATGAACACAATGACCGAGCGATCGAGCATCGGCCTGTAGACTCGATTCATCAAATCCATGAATACTGCTGGCGCGTTGGTGAGCCCAAACGGCATCACCACGAACTCGTAATGACCATAACGAGTCTGAAACGCGGTCTTCTCCACGTCTTCCTCCCTCACCCTGACCTGGTGATACCTGGATCTCAAGTCGATCTTGGAAAACCAAGATGCACCCTGCAGCTGATCGAAAAGATCATCTATCCTTGGGAATGGATAACGGTTCTTCACCGTTAGCTTGTTCAACTCCCTGTAGTCGATGCACATCCTGTGCGAACCGTCCTTCTTCCTGACGAAGAGGATCGGTGCTCCCCATGGGGAACTACTCGGACGAATAAACTGCTTACTGATGTGCACGATAGTACCCACTAATTTTATAATTTATAACCTAACTAACTAACTAACTAAATTGCACCTAGGCAGTGTACCTAGCCGAATTATAGAATAGTTTGGTAAGTCGGGTGTCGATCACAGGGAACGGTGTTGACTAATTAATTTATTTACTACTAAACTAACCTAATTACTAACGAGCTAAAAAGGGGTTTTTATCTAATTTTGCAAGTTTAGATGAACTTAATTCTTTAACAAAAACTCAATCAATAAACAAAACACTTCTGTTAGTTCGAATCCGCTTTCACTCAATAGTTATACATTAGCTAGGACTATTACTGTTGGTTACCAAATTAAGAAGTATTAGCAATTTAGTTCTACATCTACTAATTATTAATCAATTCATGTAAATCTATGTATGGTCATACAATAGTTAACACAGAATCAATTATTAAATAAGATTGGAGCCATGAAAGATTGATTAATCAAAACACAATTACAGTCATAATATGAGTTCTCTAACACAACATAATTCAATGATTCAATTATTTATCTAAGATTGGTTTGATCTTAGCTCTAATAACTAGTGTTCACTATATTATTAGGTATTCAAATTCATGCAGATTTGTGTTCACTAACTACATAGAACAAGAATTTAAAGCAATCAAATAATTAATTCAAGCATGCTAGGTAAAATCAATCAACACAAGCGTATCACCAACAAGTAAAGTCAAGTCTAACGCATTAAAACCATGAGTTCCAGCTTCATCTAGCTAACAGAAGCAGCTAGATTTAGCTGGACATACTAACAGCTAAATAAACACAAACTATAATCAAGGACATGTTTAAGTGTACCAATCTATAAACCAAATTATGAACTTCTTCTTCCTTGGTGTTAAAACCAACTCCCAGAGCTTCTTCTCCTCTGAATTTCGTCTCCAGGAACCCTTCTAAGCCAGCCAAAAAAAGTCCCCCAATCGTAATGGAGAAGGGTATATATATTTTCTCCAAAATCACCGTTCACGTCGTGAGAATGTAAAACTCACGTCGTGAACTCGAGGTAATCGTGATCGTCAAGGATTCCTTCACCCGGATGCTTATCTTCTAACTCTTTCCACTCACATCGTGAACCATCAATTGTTCACGTCGTGAGTACGTCTTTTTTTTTGGGTGTTTTTCTTGTCTTTCAAGCCTTCAACCTCAAAAGTTCCATCCTTTAACGCTTCTAGTCCCTTTTCTTCAAAATGTCTTCTTTTTGGCTGCAAAATATAATTTAACCTTATAAGTACCATTATTCTATGCAAATGACCAAAATATATATAAAAATGTACTTAAATATTGCCTAAAAATATGTATAAATATGGCAATATCAAAATACCCCACACTTGTGCTTTGCTTGCCCTCAAGCAAATCTAACTATTTTAAACTTAAATATTTATCACTAACATCACATAGAACAATCCAACTCAAACTCAGCCATTATGCCAAGACCTCAACGCATGCATTTGTGTCTAAAATTTTCCTAAAGCACCCCCCATACTCTAAATACTCACAATCTTCATAAACACGCACCCACTTCTTTTGAACAATGCTCATTTTATGCAACCCTCCGAATCCATCCCCAGAAATCTTACTAACCTCAAGGTATTTTTGTAAAGCTACCCAAGCATACATAAACTATAGAATTACAGCTTTTTAGAAGATACCACAACTTGGAGCTCTTGAATTCTTCTTTTCTTTGATGTTTGATCTCTGATTTCTTTGAATTCACTTTTTTCATGATTGTTGGCATCTTCAACTTTCAACTTTTAGAATTTTGATCTTTTGATCTTCAAACTTTGATACTTTTATGCTCCAAAATTCTTCAATTTCTTTACTTTTCGGTAATTTCTCTCTCTCTCTTTTTTTTTAACATGTGTCTCACTTTTCTATATCACTCAAAAACCTACATGCTTAAGCATGAGCGCGTAACTTCAACCTTTATTGGCTAAGACATAGCTTTCCTGGATACATTTCAGGTTTAGGCTGCTAAACATATTGCATCCCTCAAACTAAGCGAGGTTATGTTTTTGTTCCATGATTTCACTAAAATAAGGGAGGCCACAAATGCACTATAACGTGTGTTGGGTCAACTAAACATTTGAACTCTTATCGGATCATCCCAATGCAACACTAGCAACTTAAGTTTAAATTATTATTACTAGAATAAATTATTAGATTATTATTTCAAACCTACGCCTAAAATTTAAAGTTTTCAATTTTTCTAGCAATTTACTTTTTCTACCCCCTACCCCACACTTATTTCATACAATGCCCTCATTGTATGCTTAAAATAATACAAAAATTAAGAGAAGGGAGAAAAAGGAACAGACTCCCTTGGGATAGTGGCGTGATCATCTCCAAAAGTGTGGATGGAATGTGCATCTTGAATACAGACTTTGAGAAATAGAAACTTGGATCTTGAACACGCGAGATAAGTAATGTACCGGCAAAATATGGAATCGAGTCTTCAATCTTCAACAAATGTGGTGCAGAAAAATGTGCAGAATGAACATAACAATGTGGGAAAGCAGACGCCACATTGCATGGTAGAGAAAATGAGCCATGATTATCTTCATAATAATCCCAAAATGAATGGTGGTGAACCACACAATGAATATGGAAAAATAAGACTCCTTTTGTGAAAATTACAAAGTCACGACGTGAGTTTATGAAGATTCACGACGTGAATTTGATATGAAGCGGGTTCTGGAAAGCCACCATATACTGACTCACGAGGTGAATAACAGAGTAGTCACGACGTGAAAACTGGAATCCCAGAAATATTTTTCTTCCAACCTTTCTTTCAATTCTTATATTCACCCCCATGTCGTAATGGATTAAGACTCTTTTGACCCTATTAATTTCGACTCTTCTCTCTAAATTTCTTCTCGCTTGACTCACCCCACACTTAATTTAAATTATGGGTCTCGACTCTCGACTTTAAACACTCCCGGCTAAACACATATGCACTCATATGTCGACATCCTTTGTATGCGCTCCTAGCAATTCTGAAAAATAACTACCAAGAAGAGAAAAGTAACATAATATCTTAATAGTTTTACAATCCCAAACGAATAAAAATAAAACTAAACCAAACAAAACTAAAAGAAACGATCAATCATCCTCGTCATCCTCGTTCACCCCGCTAGTGCCCGCTCCGTCGCCTCCATGTCCTCTATACTCCGTCCACCTCGGGCAAATTGGGTAGTGATACCCCAAATGAGGCGTCTGCTCCACCCCAAGGTGTCGAACGACGTTCTCCATGGTGCCCCCAATCCTGTTGACACTCAAAGATAACTGGTCAAAATAACCAGCCATATCACCCCCAAAAGGTGCTCCTACCATGGATGTGGGTGGATGCATTGGTTGCCCTCTTTCTCCCCTTCCTCTTACGTTCCTGCGCCTCGGCCTCGGTTGTGGTTCAGGTTGGTCGGTCGGCTGCTCATCACCATCATCATTATCCTCAAGAATTCCCCAATGTGTCCCATAATTCTTGACCACCTTCATTGTCTCTAAATACCCCATACTAAACTCGTTCCCTTCCATGCATGTCAAAGAACGAGTAATGTCGGAAACAAGGAGGCCATAAGATCGGGCCAAGTGCGTAACAAAGTGCCCTCCACAAATGGGGCTCCCGGGACGAGCACTCGTAGCATACTCCGCCAAGTATCGGGCCAAGAAATACGGAATGTTACAGCACACGCCGGGCTGTAAAATGCACCACAAAAAGAACAAGTTGACCTTAGTAACCTTATCACCATGGCGTTTGTGATGAATAGAAAATGTGATAAGGCGATGGATAAGGCGATGTATCGGTGATTTGATGCTACTTTCGGGGGATACACCGGAATTGAACACACCGGCCGCGATATTGCTCCAAAACTCCGGTCCTGAAACCCCATCCGCATAACCACGTGTGGCGTCCCTCAAAAATAAAATAAACTCATGAGTTATGATCTCATGAGCCTCGTATAACCCCATTTTGCGTGAAAACTCCACCAAACTGCACTCCCGAAATTCCCCTCCTAGACGAAAAACCAAAGCTTGCGGGAAAGTAGGATCTTGGACATTCTCATGGAATGTCACCGTTGAAAAGAATTCCACGCAAAGCTCTTTATAGACCCGCTCTTGGATGGCAAACAAATTATACCACCCCTTGCACGTGAAGGAAAATCCATCCCCCAAAAATATCTTAGTAAGATATTGGGACATCCGATCCACCAGCCCAACCTCCCGCAACCATGCCCACTGAATAGTGGGGGCAATAGCAAACTCCCGGTTGTAAAGCCATCCCAACCGATTGTTCCATCGCGTAGAGATATCCAGGGGTGTAGTTGTTGGAAAGTTGTAAAATGGATGTAAACCCGCTACTCCAGTTGGAATCTCTCTTCTGGGAGCCATTTCTGCAAAAAAAACAACAACAAACATATCCAAAAGAAACAACCCAACAGATTAGAAATTAACAAAACTGAAATTGCCCAGTCCCAGTATTCACGTCGTGAATCCTTCAGGATTCACGGCGTGAATTCGTAACTCAGCAACCAAAATCGCTAAAATCAAAAGTCAAGTCAGGTCACAATATTAATGGGGTTTACTCCTATACTAATCCCAAGCACAAAGCATCAACATTCCAAGGCTATTACGGGATTTTAAGAAATAAATTCAACATTTCATCTAACTAACAAACCATAACCCTAAGTTCAACTATAAGAGAAAAAGTAAACTTAATAATTAAGAATCATTACCTTAGATTGAAGTATTAGGTAAGTAAAAACGAAAATTGAGTGTTGTCGGCCAAAATCGAAGCAAAGGGGGACCAGATCTCCTGTTTCACTTCGTGAGGAATAAACAAAAGGGCGTCAAACTGGTTCTTTACCCTTTAATCTGTGGTCCCGTGTTTTTCAAAACTCACGTCGTGAGTCCTTAAGGATTCACGTCGTGAATACTGTAAATTTTTTTTAATAAGTAAAGTTTGTCTATTAACTAAATTCGTAATTATCACCACTTCATTTTTAGGGACCCCACACTTAGTGTTTAATTATGAATAAAACGAGTTGGATGATGTGATCTATGTTTCTAAGACTAAAATGCAAAAACTAAAAAGAAAAGAAAAAAATTGCAAACCAAACTCGGGTTGCCTCCCGAGAAGCGCTTCTTTTTCTTGGAGTCATGAGCCGGACTCCTTGCCTCCTACGTTGAGTCATCCGAAGAATCCACCACTAGGATCTTTTGTTCCTTGAAACGCCTCTTGTAAGCTTGAACTCGTCTTTTGTACGCCTTTTTCGAATTTTCCTTTTTAGCTTTGACCTCGTCTTCATCAAGCTTCCTCTTTGTTCCTTTTGTGCCCAAGTTTTCTTCATTCTTAATCTCCATAGTATCCGTTTCTTCTTTCACCACTGGACTTGTTACTTTTGAAGTAACCTCCTCTTCATCACTTGACATCTCATCATCCTCTTTGCTTACCCAAGAAGTGGGATTTGTGTAAGTAATAACTTCAACTAAAAATGGAACGGATGCTCTCGGTTTTGTTCTTTTAACTTGTTGAATTGTTTTGATTTCTTCTTCCATGAGCTTCTCTAATTCTTCAAGTTCATTCTCTTCATCAATGTTGAAAACCTCTTCTTGCGCATCACTCTCTTGGAAACCATCTTCTATCCCAAAAACTTCTGTTTCATCTCCAACTCTGAATGTGAGCTTGGATTCGCGTATATCAACAAGAGCTCCAGCGGTGTTAAGTAACGGACGACCAAGGATAATTGGAACATTGGGATCTTCTTTCATATCCAATACTACAAAATCTATTGGAAAAACAAATTTCCCAATTTTCACTAGAATATCTTCCACAATGCCCCTGGGTTGTGTCACAGAATGGTTCGCCATGTGAATAGTCATCTTTGTAGCTTTTAACTTCTGAATATTCAATTTCTGATAAAACGAATAAGGCATCAAATTTATGCTAGCCCCAGAATCGGCTAAAGCATAAACCTTCATATTGTTCCCAAACTCACATGGATGAGTGAGGCGTCCAGGATCTCCCATCTTCTTAGGTATGTCTCCCAATACAGCCCTTGAACTTTGCTCACTTAGAATAACTTTAGAATTCTTCTTTAGTTTCTGACGAGTGTCTATCAAGTCTTGTAAAAAATTTTCATATTCGGGAATTTTGGATAACGACTCGACAAAGGGAGTATTAATCGGGATACCCTTCACGTGCTTAATAAACTCTATATGCTCTCTTTCCAGTGGACTAAGGGCAGCTCGAGAAGGAAACGGCAAAGGTGGTTGAAATGTCAGAATAAATTCAGGATTTTTCTGTTCAGGACGGGCCCACGTCGTGAGCCGATATGGCTCACGTCGTGAATTCGTTAATTCAGCAGCATTATGATCTTCGAGCTTGGGTTCCTTTGGCTTTAGATCGGGCTGTTGTGGCTCTTCTTCCAAGGATTCCAGGAACTCAGAAATTGCCTCTTCTTCAATATCGATGGCCATTACGTGAGATTGGGTCTTCTTTTCAGGATTTTTCGGGGATATCTTCTCATGAACCAAAGTGGTAAGTTGACCAAGTTGCAATTCAAGATTATTGATGGAGGCTTGTTGATTTTTTATTAAAGCCTGTTGTTCTACCATCATTGCGTGATGATTCTTCATCAAAGTTCTTTGTTCATCAATAGCAGAATCAGTAGCCTCGTGTCTCTTTTCTGAAGCTTCCATAAACTTAACTATCATGGTCTCTAGATCGGGTTTTTTCTCAGCTGGTGGCTGCTCCTTTTGGTAGAAGCCTCGGCTTGTTTGCCTATACTTCTCTTCCTTTTGCTTCTTGTATTCTTCATATGGCAGCCACTCTTTCTTCGGTTTCCTCCAGTCTTCATCGTACTTGTCCGCACTCGAGTAGCATACTTGAGCCTTTTTATTCCCATACTCATCCAAATTGCAGTCCTTGGTCAAGTGTGGACCATTACACCATTCGCAACCAACTCTTATAGCACGAATTGATTGGTCCATTTGTGTTAACCTCCGGTCCATATTATTCAGCATAGCCATCATAGCTGCTATTTCTTCAGTTTGTGCACCTCCACTTCCTTTGATTCCTTCTTGCCTAGGGTTGTGGTACTCACGAGAGTGCTTCACGAATTCTTCAATCAGCTCCTTGACCTCCCTTGGATTTTTCTTTGTTAAAGGTCCTTGAGAATCAAGGAGTTGTCCTGTCATAACATTGACCCCATCATAGAAGATTGACATCTCTTGTTGAACATTAAGATCATGTTGAGGGCAATTTCTGATCAAGCCTTTGTAACGCTCCCATGCTTCGTATAATGACTCCCCCGGTTGTTGTTCAAAGTTGGCTATTGCCTTCTTGAGTTTAGCTATCTTGGATGGTGGGCAAAATTGGTCAAGAAACTACTCACGCATTTGAGCCCAAGTGGTGATCGTACCCGGTGGAAGTGATTTTAACCATTCTTTAGCAGCTCCCTTAAAAGTAATGGGCAGCATCCTGAGCAAGACGGTGTTTCTATTGACATTTGGGACATTGAAGTAATCTGCAATGTCATTGACTTCATCGAGATGCTTGAAAGCATCCTCATGATCCTTCCCATAAAATGGGATATCCTTCAGTGCATTCAAGATGTGCCCCTTCAGCTCGAATGTGGCAGTGGCAGGTATTGCGGGTTGGATTAAACCGGGACCCACATCCTCTCGGATCCGCTTCTTGTAAGCTCCCATGGACATCTCCTCAATGTTTGCCATTTCGTCCTCTTGCTTGTCTTCGGGCTCACTCGCAAATATTTCAAATTTTGGGTCTGACTCGTATTCTGATTCGTGTGGATTAGAAACTGGATCAAGTTCTTCAACTTTGCCTTTATCCTTTGGGGTTGAACTTGACTCTCCTGTCTTCTTTCCCGACTTCCTTGAAAAGGCTGATTTTAATTCTTGCAGTGGCGTCTTCTTTGGCGTGTGATCTTCCTTCGCGTTCTTATTCTTATTTTTGTGAAGGGCTGACTTCGGATCTTCAAGTGGTGGCACCAAAGGTATGTTAGAGCCTCTGGTCATGAACTCCTGCAAACTAAACAAAATAACAACGTAAAAACGAACTAAAATAGAAAAATAAACTAAAAACTAAAGAAAACTAAAAATCACAGTTCTCACGTCGTGAATCTTTAAGATTCACGTCGTGAGTCCTGTAACAGATGAAAAAAATTCAAACCTTGCTGGAAAATTAACTTTTTGCAGGTTTTATCCCACAAAAAGTACCGGTTAATCTAAAGCAAATAAATAAGTAATAAACTAAGATGTTCCCCGGCAACGGCGCCAAAAACTTGATGTGCACGATAGTACCCACTAATTTTATAATTTATAACCTAACTAACTAACTAACTAAATTGCACCTAGGCAGTGTACCTAGTCGAATTATAGAATAGTTTGGTAAGTCGGGTGTCGATCACAGGGAACGGTGTTGACTAATTAATTTATTTACTACTAAACTAACCTAATTACTAACGAGCTAAAAAGGGGTTTTTATCTAATTTTGCAAGTTTAGATGAACTTAATTCTTTAACAAAAACTCAATCAATAAACAAAACACTTCTGTTAGTTCGAATCCGCTTTCACTCAATAGTTATACATTAGCTAGGACTATTACTGTTGGTTACCAAATTAAGAAGTATTAGCAATTTAGTTCTAAATCTACTAATTATTAATCAATTCATGTAAATCTATGTATGGTCATACAATAGTTAACACAGAATCAATTATTAAATAAGATTGGAGCCATGAAAGATTGATTAATCAAAACACAATTACAGTCATAATATGAGTTCTCTAACACAGCTTAATTCAATGATTCAATTATTTATCTAAGATTGGTTTGATCTTAGCTCTAATAACTAGTGTTCACTATATTATTAGGTATTCAAATTCATGCAGATTTGTGTTCACTAACTACATAGAACAAGAATTTAAAGCAATCAAATAATTAATTCAAGCATGCTAGGTAAAATCAATCAACACAAGCGTATCACCAACAAGTAAATTCAAGTCTAACGCATTAAAACCATGAGTTCCAGCTTCATCTAGCTAACAGAAGCAGCTAGATTTAGCTGGACATACTAACAGCTAAATAAACACAAACTATAATCAAGGACATGTTTAAGTGTACCAATCTATAAACCAAATTATGAACTTCTTCTTCCTTGGTGTTAAAACCAACTCCCAGAGCTTCTTCTCCTCTGAATTTCGTCTCCAGGAACCCTTCTAAGCCAGCCAAAAAAAGTCCCCCAATCGTAATGGAGAAGGGTATATATATTTTCTCCAAAATCACCGTTCACGTCGTGAGAATGTAAAACTCACGTCGTGAACTCGAGGTAATCGTGATCGTCAAGGATTCCTTCACCCGGATGCTTATCTTCTAACTCTTTCCACTCACGTCGTGAACCATCAACTGTTCACGTCGTGAGTACGTCTTTCTTTTGGGTGTTTTTCTTGTCTTTCAAGCCTTCAACCTCCAAAGTTCCATCCTTTAACGCTTCTAGTCCCTTTTCTTCAAAATGTCTTCTTTTTGGCTGCAAAATATAATTTAACCTTATAAGTACCATTATTCTATGCAAATGACCAAAATATATATAAAAATGTACTTAAATATTGCCTAAAAATATGTATAAATATGGCAATATCAAAATACCCCACACTCCTGCAACTGCGATGACAATTCCTGCATCTCTGGCGTTGCCAGTCGGTACGGTGCCTTAGCGATAGGGGCCGCCCCGGCACCAGATCAATTCTGAACTCCACCTGCCTCTCCGGAGGCACTCCAGGTAACTCCTCCGGAAACACGTCAGCAAACTCTCTAACCACCGGGACCTCTGAAACTGAAGTCTGATCCCTGACCTGCGTGTCCACCACACAAGCTAAATAACCTGCACATCCGTGCTGAATATACTGCCGAGCCCTGGCGGCCGAACAAAACCCTGATCCTACTCTGGTGCCCTCACCATATACCACCAGTTCTCCCCCACTTGGGGTTCGAACTACTACTTGTTTTCCCTCACAGTCAATCATGGCGCCAAACCGGCTGAGCCAATCCATTCCTACGATCACACATACTTCCCCCATGGGAATATGAATCAAATCTATTGGGAATGATACCCCGAAAATCTCCAGCTCGCATCCCCGGTAAACTGAGGAAGCAGAAATCTCGTGCTTATTGGCGATCGAAACTCGCAATGGACACTCAAGCTCATCTACCGACACACTGAACTCTCTACTGAAAGTCTGAGATACAAACAACCGACTCGCCCCCGAGTCAAATAAAACCAATGCAGGCAAAGAGTTTACTAAAAACGTACCTAAACACAGGCACCAACGATAAGCACAACATAGACAAAATGACTGAAACAGAAAATAGAAACATACCAGCAACCACATCCGGTGCCGCCTTAGCCTCCTCGGCCGTGAGCTGGAAGGCGCGCCCCTGAGCCTTCGGAGGCTCCACCTTGACTGGCCTCCCATCCCCAATCCTCAAAGTAGGCGGTGCGGATCCCTGCGCTGGCTTGGCGGCGAGCTGCGGGCAGTTGGTTTTCACGTGACCAACCTGATGACAATGATAACAAATCCTCATATCTGCTGGAGGGGCGGACTGGCGACAGTCCCTGGCATAGTGCCCCTCATTGCCACATTTGTGGCAACCACCTCCTGCTCGACAAATCCCTGAATTACCTCTGCCATACTTTCCACAAGTGCGGCTCTGCTGACCCCCGGTCCGAGTATCAGCGGTCTTGGACCGCTTAGGTGCCGGCTGAGACTGTGCCGGAACCTGACGCTGCTCCTTCAACTGCAGCTCTATCTCCAACTCGCGTTGCCTCGCGGCTTCCTGAAGATCCAAAAGAGTTTCACAACGTTGCGTAGCAACAAACTGTCGAATATCAGTCTTGAGCATACTCAGATAATGAGTCATCTGAGACTGTTCTGAAGCAAACTCCGGGCAGAACATAGCCCTCTCCGTGAACATACGAGTGATCTCCATCACCGACTCTCTATCCTGTCTCAATGTCAAAAACTCCTGAGCAAGCCGCTCCCGCTCAAAACGTGGAACGTAGCGGGAGCGGAACATATCCCGGAACTGCTCCCAAGTAACAACAGCTCGCTGATCATCTGTGTACGACCCTGTCGTCAATCTCCACCAGTCCTTTGCCCCAAGCCTCAGCAGGTTCAGGGCACACCTGACCTTCTGGTCAGCAGGACATGAACACGTGAAGAAACATCCCTCCATGTCAGATAACCACCTCATAGCCCTGATCGCATCCTGTGTACCATCAAACGTCAGGGGCTTCGTATTATCGAAGTACCGGTACTGGAAAGCCCTGTTGGCTCCTCCTCCAACCCCTGCCGTAGTTACAGCCGAAGTGGCTGCATCGGCAGCTGTCTCTGCTAGAGCTGCATATCGCTCATCAAAGTACTCGACCATCGCGGTCTTACTCGACCCAAACATCTCTGGCAGCTGCGCTCGGAACGCTGCAGCAATCTCGTCAGGCATAATCTCCCGGATCCTGGCATCCAACTCCTCGGTCCCTATCTGTACCACGGGCTCAGGTGCTATTGGCACCTCTGACCCTCCGTCTCCCGATCCTGATCCTGAACCTGATCCGGATCCAGTAGCAACACGTCTCGTCACCACCATACTGAAATATATATATATATTCAAGTCATCAGATAAATAACATAATATCGGGAGACCAAAACCCACAAATCCAAGGGGTTGTGACTTCCTTGCTACGCGTATGGGTCCTGTGCTTTCAGTAGTACAGGCCCATACTACCTTCCACACCTACCCATATTTGTCTCAAGTATCACCACAACACCCTAACACTATTATCAACATAATATGCGCTCAACCCTTACTCCTAGGGAAACATCGCCCATCCCACAACTGATCTCACAGCTCCTCACAACCCACACATCCATGAAACTTTCATCATCCCCTGCAGCGCTAGTGTATGCTAGCTGCACATAACGCTGTACCCAATAGACTTTCGAATATCCAATCCTACCCGAAGGCCGAATCAACATTCTCAGGCTATATGATCTTTATTATGCATAGCCGTGATGCATACGCTAAACATCTACAGTTATGATGTCAATTCCATATACAAGAAACCCTAGGCTAATAGGCATCATATAATCAGGCAAATCTATCATGTGATTCCTGAAGATCCCTAGCCTAGCACTAACATGCTGTTCTAACATATCATAATAACTGTATGGTATTTTGGGGTTTACTTACAGGCTCCGGCTGATCGTACCCTCTGCATCCTCCATCCTTTATTTTGAAAACCATTTTAGAATTTATTTCGAAAATTTCCTTGATTTGAGACTGGGTTCACACGTGTGTTTCCCCCAATTCACTCAAACCAAGGCTCTGATACCAACGTGTAACATCCAAAATTTTACGCCAAATTTAAACTTTTCAAGCATATATAAAACCAAATAGTAATTGTTTACAAAAGTGTTTTCAATTCATTATTCAATCAGAGTGTCCCAAAAGCCAGATCATAAGGATGAGGAGCGGTACGGTCACGCCTTCGCCTTGCCATGAAATCCTGAAGTACCTAAAACAATAAACTGAAAACTGTAAGCCCGAGGGCTTAGTGAGCTACCCCAAAAATACCAATACCACACTGATAATACCATATCCGTAATAATCAATCAATCAACATGTATACTGAGCCATCGGCCTGACTGGACCGCCCTACAGGGCCTACAGTCCAACTGAATCTATACCGAGCCTTCGGCATGACTGGACCGCCACGTGGGCCTACAGTCTTCCCGGACCGCTTATAGGGTGTGTTGGCCTTCAGCACAAAGCAGGACCGCCTCAACCCAAGCAACAAGCAAATAACCATGTGCGCATAACTAACATTTACTGGCCTATACAAACATCGAACATATCTATCTCATTGATTACCAAACATAACAATCTCTCATAACTAGAGCACTGACCTAGCAGGTCACTAACATATCAATCCCTACGGATCATAAGAGCATAACATACCGTTTATCCTGATTCTGATCTAACAGATCATATCCACATGTAGCATACCATAACGATAACAACTAAAGGGCCAGCCTTGGTGCCATAGACCCTATCGATATAGCGAGGATAACTCACCTTGCAGATGTCGACTTGGTAGATAAACTTCAACCCTCAGATCAATGCCACAAACTCCACCACCTATTACCATAGCATAATCAAACCCATAAGTTCCTAACCCTTCAAGGTACCCCTTAAGCCAACTAATCAAACCCTGGTCAAAGTCAAAGTCATCAGTCAAGGTCAACAGTCCATGTTGACCTTAACTCGCCGAGTACCCTCAGCTACTCGCCGAGCTCCTTGAAGTTCCTTCCCACTCGCCGAGTCACCGGGGTGACTCGCCGAGCTCCCACGGTTTTCGATTGAACCCTAAAGCCACCCGTCGAGTTTCCTACTTGCAACACGACGGATACACACACATTCATAACTTGGGGAAAACTCATCCGACTCGCCGAGTTGTTCATACAACCCGTCGAGTCTATGGCAATCTTCATCGGACTCGCCGAGTTGTTCATCCAACTCGTCGAGTTCAAGGTCATCTTCATACGACTCGCCGAGTCAACCTTGCGACTCGTCGAGTTCCTTCAGTCCTTAAACCATACGAACTCATTTAAGCCATGCAATGGCTCCAAATTACAGACCAAGCTTCTAGAGCATGCTTTTCACGTAAAGTTGCAAACTTTACGTGTAGGCATGACTAAAAAGGCTCTTAATGGCAATTTTAAGCTCTTAATGGGGTTTCATGCACAAGGAGGGCCTCAATCACCCCCAAACCCGCAACTTTATGACTCTAGGACTTAGGAAGGGTCCAGATCTGAAGTTACAACTTCAGATCTAGCCCATAGCTCACCATATCAACTCAAAATCCATAAAACCCTAAAACTCAACCAAAAGAAAAGAGATCTAGAAGGAAAGGGAAGTAAAAATTGCGACTTGATACCTCCAGAAGATGCTAGCTGAGGTAAGTTCTGCTTCCCACACCTTCCTTGCTTCAACTCCTTTGCTCTTCAAGCTTTTCCCTCCTAGCCAACCTTCTTTCCAAGGCTTAAATCACACCAAGAAGAGTACCACACGAATTAGGGTTTCACTGAGCTCTCAAAGACTGTAAAGAGGCCAAAGGAGGCTGAGGCTCCTTTAAATAGGGTGCAAAACCCCAGGATTTAGGGTTTCATCTGCCAGCTCCTACTCGTCGAGTCCCTTCATGGACTCGGCGAGTAGGTCACTAAACACGCGTATCAAACCCGTTGCTACTCGACGAGTAGGGCAACCAACTCGTCGAGTAGGCCTTGAAACCAATTAAATTCTTATTTAAACAATACCTGGGAATCGGGGCGTTACAAAAAACATCAACATTACATGAATTGACCAGAAAAAACAAACTCTTAAAGTTGGGAATCAGTTCCAAATCCAACCACAAGCACATGGTAGGGCGGCAGTGGTTTTCCGATGGTATAGGGTGGTGGATTGATTGTTAAAATCTATCAATTGCATCTTAAACACATGAGAAAGATTAAATCAAAAGTTTTACCATGTTTGGGATTTATTTCGTACCCTTATGCGACACCAATGAAGTCGACATCCAAGCATGTTTCTTTCCTGAATTCCTCTTGACACCTTCCATTGCTCAATTTGTTTTTCTTTCTTCCTGCTGATCGATGCAACAACAAAACAACAACCTATGAATAAGCTAATAAGCAATAACGGTGGAAAACAACTAATAAGCTAATTTTTCATAAGTTACCTCCCTCTAACTTATTATCTTATAAGTTAATAAGTTAATAAGCTATAAGCTAATAAACAATAAGATTTTTTTTCCAAACACCCCTAGGTTGAATGAGAGTTTTTTTTTTTTTTTTTTTTTTTTTGCAAATTTTGCTATTTGTTCCCTCCATTTACGTCTTTTCATACTTTAAACCGTAACCCTAGAGAAGCTAGGATTTTAAGTTTCTTTAATGTCACTTTAGCCCCCTCAACATCGTTTATGACTTTATGCCTTTCAAATGAATTATATATACCCACAAAACCATTTAATTAATCTATATACCTTTTAAATATCGATTAATTCTTTTAGATACTAATTAACACCGTTTTATTTAATTTATTACCATAAAATCAAAATCTTTTTACAAGAAAAATTATTCGAGTAACGGAAGACTAACATTGTTAATGGAAAAAACATTGGGTCGTTACGATATTAATGAAGTTCATGGGAGGAGATCAGAAAATGGCGACAAATGTACAACTTTCAAGGACTACAGAGGAGGATACCACACTCGTACATTATTGGAATAAGATTACAGATGATAGTATCGTCATCGATCCCCCACATTTTCCAGTAGGATCCCTTTGGATCTGCTTGACATATATTTTTCACAATGAATTAGGTCGTAGAGCCCATTGAACAAACAAAGAAGTCAAAAAATTTGAGGAATTAAGAATAAAGGTAAAGATTTTCATAAACATTTATCACAAATCGAAAAATGCACTGTCGAATGACATGAAGATAATATTTTGGAGGTGGCTAAGGAGCAATACATAATGCAAAGTGATGGGTTCGGCTTTTCACACGAAATCGCTTGAAATATTTTTTGAACATGTATTGTATTTCTAATTTTTATTTTTTGTTGTTACTTGTGGTATGTAATAAGAAGAAGTGATAATAATTGATTATAATTCATAATTCCAAATACAAACATAATTTATTTGATTACATAGGGGTTAAAACAACTATAATTGAGGTATGTATTTGGCTATCAAAGGGAGGCAACAAAGGATGCACACTTTCAATTTGGTATTCAGTTCGATACACAACATACCTTTAATAAATCAAAACAACATGATAAACGTTTGGGAAGGTCAAAGATCATGCTACCACCATAAGATTTCACTGGAGATTGACCTAATAAATCTGAGTAATTATATTAGAGGACTTTGTTGCTTGTGTGTTGATCAGAATTGAACTTCACCACACATTGCTTTCCTTTAACACAAGATTCATAGAACTTAACCGATTTACTCAAAATTAACATACCTTTCTCGCTCATGTGCCCCAATTTTCAATGCTATAACTTTGTCTTGTCATCACAATGTTTTGTTATAACGACAGTTGAGGGTCCTGAGGGGCGTTTTGGGCAAGTTTACAAGCGTCACACGAAGTGAAGACTTTATATATTTATTTTAATTTATTTATTTGGGAATAAGCTTTGTGAGCATGTTTATGGCGCCTTATCATACATGTACGAGCTGAATTTGTTTGTGTCCTTTTCGGGGGTTTCATTGTTTCCCGAACGGTGAAGTAGGAGGTAAGGGGATTTCTCGTATGATTTCTCATTTCAAAAGCTTGCACCTCCCTACTGATGAGCGTAAAGATGTGTTACGGGAGGCTATTTCTTTAGACCATGGATTGTTTATGTTAGTAACAACAACATTGAAGGTGTTTGGTCAATGGATATGTGGGAATTGCATGAGTCTACATGCCCTTAGTCGCCCCTGTCACCACTCAGATGGTCTCGTTAAATTTAATGGCGAGGTTGATGACATGAGCGGACATATTGTTCGTATTCAAAAGCCACCACCCAATGAACCGATGGCTAACCTCAATGAGGGGTTGGTGTTGGATGCTCATTACTCAACTCCTTGATAATGTGTTTAAGCTTCCTATCACCACAGTCAAAAGCATCCCTCATAGATGTCGTATGGCTTTCTCACAGGCTTTGAAAGCAACCCTTTCCAAGGTGGTTGTTCATCTCGGATCCTTTGAAGCGTAAGTTACATTGTTAATTCTTCCTAGGTACACTCTTCAGTTTTTTAGGCCCAAGAATAGGTAAGAAGGTAGGTTTGGGAACAGGAAGTCCTTGCAGAAAAGTAATATCCTAAACGCTTTAGCTACTTGAAGTATTGATGACGGTGTATCCAAGCCTGTTAAAAACTTCGTTGACAATGCAAGGTTGGAGCAACAAGGAAAAAAAGAAGAGTACATTCAAGAGGAAAGAACAATGGGTAACACCAATGTTAGGCAATGTCTCTGTAAGGTTTCAGATGGGCTTTTCAAAGGAGAAGTGAAGACATTATGTTCCTCAGGGGTTGCTCCACATGGGGATGATACAATGAAGGCATTGGAGGATAAGCATCCATACAAGTCACCACCATCCATGCCGAGTACCATATTTTTATAACCTCCCCTTATAGTGGATATTGACAATGTCCTTGGGAGCATTAAATCATTCCCTAAAGGAACCTCGTGTGGGAGAGACGTGTTGGGAGATCAACAAATTTTGGATGCTCTAGGTGGAGAAGGTTAAACTATAGCTAAAGACCTCCTATGTTCTATTACATCTATGGTTAATCTATGTCTTACGGGAAGATGCCCTTCGAGTTTAGCAGAATTTGTTGCCTATGCTCCTCTTACACCGCTCTTAAAACCTGAAAAGGGAATACGACCTATTGTAGTAGGCACTATTTGGAGACGTTTGGTTTTCAAGTTGGATATGAAAGGTGTTGGTAAATAAACGACCAAATATCTTAATGATTTTCAGTTCAGGGTCGGGTGACGATGAGGCCATATTGAATAGTGTCAACAAGGTGTTGAGTGAGCGCCACGATGACGGGTCTCTTTCCATGCTTACCATGGACTTCTCTAATGCCTTTAACCTTGTGGGCAGATCCACAATGCTTCATGAGGTCAGATTGAGGTGCCCTTCTATATCCTTATGGGTAAAATTCCTATATGGTCAAGCAGCAAGGTTGTATCTCGGGGACACCCATATTTGGTCCATTACTGGGTTCAACAAGGAGACCCCTTGTGATCACTTCTCTTTGTCCTTGTACTGTACCCGCTCTTGCATAATATTAGATACAATTGCAAGCTTTTTCTCCATGCATGGTACCTTGATGATGACACACTTATTGGAGATTCGGAGGAGGTGACCAAAGCATTAGACATCATTAAGGTGATTGGTCCATAATTGGGCCTTTAGTTGAATATCAAGAAAACCAAGCTCTTTTGGCCCTCGTATGATGGTAGGAAGCTTTGTGAGGGGCTATTACCGGTTGGCATCGGGAGGTCGTCATTAGGTCAAGGGCTTACCTCCATTTCTGTTACTCACATTTCAATCAATAAAATTAAACAAGACATATGATTATTATCACCTCCCAAGGTTTTGTGTCGGAGATCTTAACAAAGGTCAATGGCTTTCCTTGTAAACTACTTGTGTGATTTTGTTCTCAAATCAATACTTACTTCAACTATAACACCATAACCTCTCATTCACTTTGGTTGAATAACACTTGGTCGATTTTGGACCAAAACACACACACACACACACACACACACATATATATATATATATATATATATATATATATATATATGTGTTTATGTATATATATATATATATATATATATATATGTATATATATATATATATATATATATATATATAGGGAAAAGTTCAATAGAGAACCATAATTATTGGTTCTTCAAGGAACCAAATCTTTTTTTTCAATTTCTAGAGCTTATTCTTTACCGAAAAAAAAAACTAAAAATATCTAAATTCATATATTAACATTGTGAATGTGAAAAATATTTTTCGGATTCACCGTGTGAATCCGGATTCACATTGTGAATTTTCAAAGATTCACATTGTGAATTTGACGTAAAAAAAAATTCGAATTTAATATCATTGGAAAAAGGATAAAAAGTTATGAATTTCTGTACTTTTAGTTTTTTTTTTGATAAAAAATAATTTGTAAAAGTTGAAAAAAAAATTGGTTCCTTGGTTCCTTGGTTAATTATGGTTCTCTATTGAACCTCACCCTATATATATATATATATATATATATATATATATATATATATATATATATATATATATATATATATATATATATATATCAAGGTTCTAAATAACGTAAGGCGTGACTTGGCGGCAATGTCAAGCCTCAAGCTTTTCTGAGGCTTGGCGAGCCACGTCGTTTGTAAGGCGTGACTTAAGTCGGCAATTTTGTATATAATTCATATTTTTATATATATATTTTCTACTATTATTCATTTTTATACACATATATGAGTCATAGTGGCGTTTTGGTAAAGTTTGGCGGCACATACAAGTCTTGGAGCCATGGCGTGCCATGGCGAGCTTTTTAGAACCTTGATATATATATATATATATATATATATATATATATATATATATATATATATATATATATATATATATATATGTTAGGTGATGTTTTTGTTTGGGGAAAAGATATTTTTGAACACTTACGTCTGCTGGCGATAAGACATCTATGTCTGCGGAGTCTTGAAGTATGTTTGAACTTTTTCACAAGCTTTTTAAAAAAAAAAATACATATTTTTTAAACTTTTTCTACAATTTAAAAATATTGAAAAAAAGAAATAAAAATGTTTTAAAAGTTTAAAAGGTTATTTAAAGTGATTAAAAAAGATAATTTATTTTCAAAGGTTTTAAAAAAAGTTTCAAAACGTTTTTTCTACAACTTATGTTTTTTCTAAACATTTTTTTTTATATTTTTTTATAACGTTCAATTTTTTTATAAACTTTTTTACTTATTTTTTTTCAGCTTCATTATGTTGTATTTTTTATAAGGCTTGTAAATTAGTTTCAAATAGCTATTAAAAAGGTTGTAGAAAAATATAAAATTAGTAAAATATGTTTACTAAACGGAGTTTTGAACTGCAATTGGTATTTTATTTCAATGTCGTTAGACTATAAATATTTAAATTTCGGTGTTGAAAATATATTTTATGTTTGTAAAATCAGTTTATTTAAATTTTAATTTATTTCAATAGCCCGTAGATTAAAAAACAAACAGTTTTCTTATTGTAGACTTCAAACGTTTGGTTCACCTCTTCTTCTGTAGAGGTTTGCAGATATGGTACGCAGACTGCAGACGTTTTGATTCGGAAAAAACAAACATCAACTCAGAGAATCCTCCTTTCATTTCTCCTTGTTACAACATTATACTTTGTAAATCCATTTAGTTATACCATCATGATTTCATTTTTCCCTTCTTATAACATTCAACTTTAATTTTTCTTATTAAAACATTATATTTTGAAAATCTATCCAATTTTATTATTCTATCTTTATTTTATAAAATATCCAAATTACCTTTTATAACAAGGTTTTGAAAACCGGACCGAAGACTGAACCGGTCGTCTTACTGGTTCGATGGTTCAACTGGTCCAATCGGTCGGACCGGTCTCAAAAACCGGATAATGTCATAATTACATTATTATTAACTTTAATTATATAAAAAATCCAAAAAATAAAAAAATATATATATTTTATAAAATTCCCGGTTTTACCGGTTCACATGAATTCCGATTTTTTGGCCTTTAAGAACCGGATCCGGTTCGATCCGGCTTTCAAAACATGGCCCTTAAAACATCAATGCATGTGTGTGGTAGGGGTGGAAGGTTGTTTTTTATTAATCTTGATAAATATTGCGCTTTCATAGTCAACCAATTACAAAATATTTTTTAGTTTTTAACACAATTTTTGTCAACAATTTTCAAGCGGACATTGAATTTCGCTGATGGCTGCGACCAATGACCAAGTTGGCTTGCAAAGCTTGAACAAAATTCAAGTGCAGTCATTTTCAGCTTGGTAGGAAGTCAAGTTGGGCCGGTTATATTGTTGTTCATACCTTCTTAAATGAAGATAATTTATCATTAACGAATGTTACAGTTAACATCCTCTAGCTTTGATTTATAACTTTAACTTTCTGAAGATTTGATAATTCTAAATAACAGAATAATAAACCAAGAATGTTGAATCCCATATTATGTATGGGATATGCATTGAGGTTTTCATAGATAAAGGACCCTCAAGTAACTTCAAAATTGATTTAAACTTAAATATTAAGTTACAGTAATTTCAGATTTAATACGAACATCACATCAGAAACTTAAAGGGGTGAACGTGTGATTGCTGGAATACTGAAGGACTAATTTGTTAAGTAGACGGGACCCATGCTTCTCCGCAGAACTCATAAAAGCCAAATTAGAAAGTCAATGGGCAAATTTAAGCCTTTAAATGACTTATTAAAAAAAAAGCTTTTTAAGACTTAGATAAAAATTAAGGATTTTTCAGAAATAGATATGAACTTTAAAAGTATCATCTGCGAAAAGATTTTTTATTTTATTTTATTATTATTATTTTTAATTTGATGGCCAAAATAGTATTTACAACGAAGTAGGTTTCTATTATATGTAGCCATTTTTGAGTTACACATATGCGGAACCTGAATGGAAGGTCCTAAGGATAATAGCTTCTATCTGAACATATGTAAAATCAGACTACCATCATATCACTATCAACGGAAACAACTTATATAAAACGTTTTCTTTAAAACGCATAATAAGCTTATAATAAGTTAGAGCACATTACAATCCATGTGAATAAAAAATTATCTTATAATATCACGCTAGTGAATGGCATATATTTCAACATCATTCTCTATCCTAAATCAATTGTAACAGCTTTCAAAATATTATATTTGCGAATCAAAGAAAATTTTGACTTTTGGGTGGCAAGTGGATCCTCCAACATCTACTAACGTGACTATTTGAGACATTAATAACCAAGCTATCATTTATAACATTTATATTGATTTGAACAAAGTAGTTTCACGATAGTTATTCGTACAAATTTATAGTAAGATATATCAACATATCATAAAAGGCTACTAGCTCAGTTGTGCCGGATGTTGTCCTCCCTCTTTGAGGTCGATGGTTCAATTCTCATTCGGGACATATGTGGTATTAGGAGTAGTTTAGATTTGCCGTTCAAAATAAATAAATAAACTTAAAGCTTTAAATATAATGCACACAAGTAGTGTAGTAGGAGTAGTTTAGTAGAAGTAGCTTCATACGAAACCTAAGGTGTACAACTATGTAAGGCACAGATTGTGCATCGAATGCTTATACACCGTAGATTTCTTATGAACCTACGATTTTCTTGTTCTTTTGTCGTTTTATTTTGCTTGTAGCTTGTATACAGTCATATTATGATAGAAATATCATGATTTTTGTTCAAAAAAGTAGTCAACATACCCAAAAAAAAAAAAGTAAAAAAAAAATATATGAAACCGTAAGTTTTTTAAAATCTACTCATAGAGAAACCGTAGACGACTCAGAGCAAACCTTATGTTTCTAAAAACCTACGGTTTTGAAGAGAAAAATGAAAAAAAAAAAGCTCTTTAAATATACATTGTTGAAACCGTAGGTTTCAGGCGAAAGAGTAGGCAAATTTTGTCACGAGTTTTTGGCACTGTTACACATTAATATTTGACGAATTTACACATTTAGCCACTCAAGTATTTTTTGTGTTCAATTGGTCATTAACGTTAGGAAATACCGACTAATTAAGGGTTTGAGGGAAATTATATCCGATTTACAAGTGACATGCTGACGTGACTTGACATATGTGGGTTTGTTTTTGGCACTATAGCATAACAAAGTTTGACGAATTTACACATTTAGTCACTCAAGTAACCGGTTGTTCCTGATCGTCATATAATGGTGTAATTGATAGGTAAAATTCAACTTTAATTGTCAGTTAGACACAAAAAAAATACTTGAGTGACTAAATGTGTAAATTCGTCATTCTTTGTTGTGCTACAGTGCTAAAAACCCTTTTGTCACCGACGATTTTGGTGGTTAGTTTGGGATAAGTGCTAATTTTTTGCTATAAATGGATAGGTCATTAAGGATTTTGGCTAGTTTAATAATTGCCTTGTCACCTTTTTAAAACCAATTATATATACACAATCTAACATTAAAATATAAGAAAATACAATTTCATAGACTATCTCAAAATCTAAAATAAAAAAACAAAACAAAACAAAACATAGTAATTATAATATAGAGCTTATCCTAGAAAAAAACGTATTGTTGTTAATATTTTTCATGAGACTCGTATGTGTTTTAGTGTTTTTGTTAGGTTCACTGTTAATCGATAAATAAGTATTAGAGCATTTCCAATTGGAGATTTTTTATAGATTATTATGGTTAAATTGTCAAGTTATCACCACTCAACATAATTGAAGGGTATAGTTTTTTTTATTCATTTTTATTGATCACATTCATTTTTATTGATACATTCAATATATATCGATCACTCAATATATTATTTTTATTATATTTTCATTATATTATTTTTATTTCTTTAAGTAGTTAATTATTTCTATTATAATTTTTCATTTATGAAATGTTCATATAATGTCTAGTGATAATATTTATTTAAATTATTTCGTATTAAAATATGATGTGTTTAAAAAAAGTCTAACTAAACAATGAAGTTTTATGAAACATTTTAGATAGATTTGGATCAATACGTTAAATTCATTAAAAATTTATCAAAAAAAAAAAGTTAAATATGTCATTTAATTAAATGTCAAAATTAATCAATGAGATGATAATAAATTTAAGTCATAATAATGGTTATCTTTAAAAATAGAACAAATTACTGAAATCATCCCTTTGGTTTGATAAAAACTACTAGTTTCGTCCTTAATTTTCTTTGTTTGCCTTCAGACCATCCCTAAGTTATGATTTTATTGCGTCTTTCGTCCCTCATACAAATAAAAAGACTATATTGCCCTTTGTATTTTATTTTTAAATTTTATTATTATTTATTAATTTTAAAAATAACTTAAATAAAAAATAAATACATTGCTCCTACTCTCAACCACACCTACTAACCCACCCTAACTCTTAAACCTAACCCATTTATGTGATAAAACTCTTTTCCTCTCCAGCTCTAAACTCCGATAACACCTCCGGTTCCGGTGACCTCATAACTCCGACGACCGCCAGAACCTCCGATAACCACCACCGATAGATATGGATTTTCCTTCTCCGTCACCAAGATTTTCCTCCTTATTTACCCCTGAATCGATGGAAACTATTTTCGTTATCATCTACCCCGTCTTCCCCTCCTGTTGGAATCAACCTCCATCTGCCACAACTCGACGGAGCTGCAACTGCCATCGACCTTGTCACACCGCCACCACTTACACCTACCTCTTCATTGCCTATTACTTCTTCTCCTTCCCCCAACGTTTCCCTCGATGCCACCCACTTCAAGAAACATTTCTGTCATGCATATCTATGTCATCTCCACCGCATCCAAGAAGTGCTTATGATATGCTTGTTTTATGAACTAGAACAACAGTGGTGGTGACATATGCGAACTGGTGGGGAGCACTAGATCCAGATCTTAAAACCCTTTGTCATTTCTCTACTGCAATGTAACACCCCGACTCCCATGTACAAGTCTTAAAGCATTATATACATATTTATGGACCTACTCGACGAGTTGGTTGCCCCCAAATAGTCGTGTAGAGGCGGGATAACCCGCTTGGATTACTGGATCTACTCGACGAGTCAGAGGACCCGGACTCGACGAGTAGGAGCTAGGAAATGAAACCCTAGTTTTTAGGGTTTGCACCCTATTTAAAGGACCTTAAGTCCTTTCCTCCAGTCCCTTATCACCCCCTTGACGGGTAGAAGAAACCCTAATCGCTATTAACCTTGTTCTTGAGTATTGTGAGGCTTAAAGAGTGATTTATGGTGCATTTTGTGAAGAAGGTGTGAAGTATAAGAATCTTGGATCAGAGAGGAGCTCGTGGATCTGACTTTACTGCATCTTGACATCATTTTGAAGGTAACAAGTCGTTACCTTGGCTTATCTTTAGCTAGATCTCTTCATGTTTGGGTTTAGGGCCATCTTTAGCACATTTAGGAGTCATTTCGGGTATTAGGGCAAGATCTGAAGTTGCAAATTCAGATCTGGACTCCCCTTGGTCCCTTTAGCCATAAAGTTATGAGATTTGGCAAGCTTGGGTCCTTTCCTTTGAGTTAACCTTTCCCTTAGTCTAGTTTTGGCATTTAGGACCATGCATGCACGTAAAGTTTGCAACTTTACGTGGAAAACATGCCCTAGGAGGTTGGATCTGCAATATGGAGCCTTGGGGTGGCTTAAGAACATCTATATAAGAAATGGACTGTATGAACTCGACGAGTCGCTTAGCCGACTCGGCGAGTCGGATGAAGGTTGCCCGTATTTGTGTTGGATAAGGTGTCTAAGTCCATAACTATTTCTGGTATGTACTTGACCCGACCCGGCATGGTCCATTTGGGTTGCATGGCACCATGCAATTGGATAAACTAAAATGAGAGAAATAACACTTATGGTTTATTAATATATTATAAGTTCTAATATATTAATAATATTATTTAATTAGTTTGATCAAGAATTAATTTAGAATTAATTAAGTGATCAAAAGATAACTAATTAAATATATGGGTAGATTATGTAAATCTTCCATATCTTATATAGTGGGCTAAGAGGCTCCATGGATTATCAAGTTGGGTTCCACCCATAGGATGCTCCATGGATGCTCCATGGGAGTTACAAACCCATGGGTCATGGAAATGAAGAGTCATGACACATTAGGGTTTACATGGTGTAACCCTAGATGTGTCAACACTATATAAGAAACCCATTCTCCACCAAAATTGGCGACACATAAGAAACAAGAGGGCTAGAGCCGATTTTGCAAGTGTAAGATTCTCTCAAAGTTTACTCCTTTGCATTTGGTGTTGTGTGAAGCATTTGAGGCATCACACTTGGGGTGCTAGGCTCACAAGGTTTCAAGGATCATAATTAACAACAAGGTAAGTTATTCTATCTTTCATTCAAGTTAAAAATGTTCTCCATGTATGCTAGATAGGAATATAACCTTGGAATTCAACTTTGCATGATTATTAGACAAACATAGATCCAAGGTTATTAGGGTTGTATGTACACTTAGGAAGTGTTAGAATGCTCAAAACCCATCAGTGGTATCAGAGCCTAGGTTTGTTTGTTGTTTTTTTTTGTGTGCAAACAGCTTGAAAAAAAATCGTTTTTCTATTTTCTGCTCGTATGAAAGTTTGCACATTTGTTGCTGGAAATGAACTAGAAACATTACCCTAAACTGTTTTGATGTTTTAAAGCTTGTTTTAGATGGTGTAATGTTTATGCTAATCCATTTACAATGGCAATTATTAAAATTACAAGTTTTTTTTAAGTGTAATTTTTGATTCTTGAAAGTGTTCATATTCATGTTCTTGAACTTATGAAGATTAGATGATCATAGGAATTGTTTGTAACCTTCATGGTAGTTTAATTCATGATCATAATGTGTTTTAATGGAGTCCATAACTTGTCCTCAAGTTATGGAAAACCAAAAGTCTCACTTTTATTAAAGTCATTAAAAGAACACAAGAGTTATAAAAATGAAGAGTCTTCATTTTTATTACTCAATTAATTCATAAGTTATAAGAAATGAAAAGTTTTGGAAGTTTACAAAACTTGCCCTCAAGTTTTGGAACATGTAAAGTCTTGATTAAAACTTTAGTTCCAACCCTTAGAATTTTAAAAGTTAAAATTCAACCCTTATACTTTATAATATTATAAGTTACTAATATATATGTATAACGACAAGTCGTCTTACCGCTAGTACGCCTCATTCACGAAGCTGGTCTATAAGGGGGGTATAAGGTTGTTGCCTATAAAATGGCAACTTAATGGGTGTCCACTCTCACCCACCGCTTCCTTGATCGGTGGAGGGTCGTTAGCCGAACGGGTAAGACAAGGACTTATAAATTCTCATTAAAAGTATGATGAATATTATAAAGTAACTAAATGCTTTTATTAAATTCCCAATCTTAGTTACTTTAGGAAAATGTGAATAAGGTGCTAATCCATGAAATTACACTTTACACTTTGTTTAAGTCGTTGGTGGAGCGTGTGTGGTTAACCGGCACACTAACTTGGACTTAACAAGGTAGGTAAAGGGTGACTTAAGGTTTACCATAACATCGGTGGAGCGTGTGTGGTTTACCGGCACATCGATTGAGTGATAAACCTTGAGGGTACCAAGTGATTTGCATGGTTACTTCACACCTCGTTTTGTGATCCTCGGTATCCCAGTCACAAAACTTGGAGGGCACACTCGAGATTGAAACATGCATTTGAAAAGTTCATTGAATCTTAAAAGAATCTAGGAATTTCTAAGAACCAATTAAAAACCTAATATTTATATTTCGTTTTTCATGGTGGAAATTGGTGAATCATCATTCACCTATCTTTCAAATATGTTATAGCTTGGATTACGGCATACCTCTTCTAAGTTATAATATATTGTGATTGGATCCTAGCCTTAATATTACATTTGGGTGTTTTATTAAGGACTCTCTTAATATCTAAACTAATCTTGTTCTCTTCTTTCAGATGTCTTCAAACAATGCTGCTTCTGGCTCTAATCCTAATGGCTCCTTTACCCTTATGAACTTGTGTGGGAAAGTCACTTTTGATGGATCCAACTTCAATGAATGGATCAGAAACATCAGGATGATTACCCGCTACGAGGACAAAGAATATGTCCTTGATAAGGAGCTTAAGGAGATTGATGAGACCACTGCAACTCCCCAGGAGATCGCTGATTTCTGGGCACATGAAAGGGATGCTACAAAAGTGGCATGCATCATGTTGGCCACCATGACAGCGGAACTCCAAAAGTCCTATGAGGACTTCTACCCTTTTGAAATGCACCAAGATCTGATGGAAAGATACCATCAAAGTGCACGACAAGAGAGGTATGAAATCATATGCTCTATCATAACAACCATGATGAAGGATGGGGAATCCGTCACGAGCCACATGCAGAAAATGCAAAGGTATGTGGATCGGTTGCTGAAGCTTAATGTGAACTTCCCTGAGGAGCTTGCAATAGATATCATTTTGCACTCCTTACCATCGTGCTATGATCAATTCCGCATGACATATCACATGAATAAGGAAGAGGTCACACTCAGCAAACTTCAGGGACTCCTTAAGACCGCAGAAACAGGTCTTAAGGGTAAGTCGGTTGTTAACACTCCTACTCCAAACTCCGCCCCGGTTTTGGCAATCGGGAAAGGTAGAGGGAAGAAGAGGAAGAGCTCTTCGAAGGGTACCAAGGCTAGGACCCTTGATGGCTCTTCTTCAAGTGGAACCAAGAAAGGTTTTGTCACTCCTTCTTCTGACCCTAAAGAGGCTGAATGCTTCTATTGCCATGAAAAGTCACATTGGAAGCGGAACTGCCCAAAGTACCAGCAAGATGTGAAGGATGGGAAAGTTAAACCCAACCATGCAGGTATTTACACTATCTTATCTAATAACTCACCCCATTCTAACTCTTGGGTCCTTGATACCGGTTGTGGTATTCATATCTGTTCTGATTTGCAGGGACTAAGAAGAAGTGAGAATGTGGAGCATGGAAGAATAAACTTAATCATGGGGAATAGGAAAGCTTTACCTGTCACCAAGATTGGAGTTTATACTGTATCGCTAAGTAGTGGGTTTAGTTTAGATTTGAATAAATGTTGTTATTCGCCAGAAATGGCAAGAAATATTATTTCCTTTCATGCATTGTATAAACAAGGTTTCACCTTTTCATTTGATAATGAAGTTGGTTCGATTAATGCTTTCTTTAATAATGTTCTTTATTTTAAAGCATTACCTTGTGATGGTGTGTATGAAACTGTATCTGTGGTTGATAACTTAGGAAATAATGTATTGTGTATTGATTCTGTTAATGATAATAACTTGGATAAAGCATCATTATGGCATTGTCGTCTTGGACATATAAGCAAGAAACGCATAGGCCAACTCCAAAAGGATGGAGTATTGGAGTCATTTGACCTAAAGTCAGATGATAGTTGTGAATCATGCTTACTTGGAAAAATGACAAAGTCACCCTTCACAGGTTCTTGTGAGAGGGGTGAAGGTTTGTTGGATCTTATACACATGGATGTGTGTGGGCCCTTCAAACATGCCACAAGGGATGCTAATCGTTATTATTTGACTTTTACTGATGATTACAGTAGATATGGATATGTCTACTTAATCAAGCATAAGTCAGAGACTTTTGAGAGGTTTAAAGAGTTTAAACAGGAAATCGAGAATCAATTGGGAAGGAACATTAAGATGCTTCGATCTGATCGAGGTGGTGAGTATCTTAGTTCAGAGTTCCTCGACTATCTTAGGTAATGTGGGATTGTCTCACAATTGACACCTCCCAGGACACCGCAGTTGAATGGTGTAGCTGAGAGGCGTAATCGAACCTTGTTGGATATGGTTCGTTCCATGATGAGTCGAGCTTCGCTACCAATCTCATTTTGGGGGTATGCCTTAGAGACTGTCGCCCATATCCTTAATCTAGTTCCCACAAAGAAAGTTGCCAAAACTCCTCATGAGATGTGGACTGGTAAAGTACCCAAACTAGACCACATTAAGATTTGGGGTTGCGAGGCTTTCGTGAGACACGAGACTCATGATAAGCTCGAACCTCGAAGTGAGAGGTGTATTTTCATCGGCTACCCACAGAAATCCTTTGGTTACCTCTTCTACAGACCTAGTGAGAATGTGGTCTTTGTAGCTAGGAGGGCTTTCTTTCGAGAGAGAGAGTTCATAAGCCAAGGAGACAGTGGGAGGCAAGTTGACCTTGAAGAAATTCAAGAGTCAAGTGGTGAAGGAACTTCAAACCCTAGCACTCAACTTGAGGAGGAAACTCCTGTTGAGCCAATTGACAAGTCTGTACCTCTGAGGCGTTCCACAAGGGTTAGGAATGCACCTGAGCATTACTATGGATTCCATATTACTGCGGAAGGTGATACACTTATCAGTGATGAGACACTGATAGGTCTGGATGAACCTAACAGTTACGCGGAAGCCATGGCAGGCCCTGAGTCAGCCAAGTGGAAAGAGGCAATGGACAGCGAGATACAGTCCATGTATGACAATCAAGTTTGGAACTTGGTTGAGAATGTACCAGGTCGTAAGACTATAGGGTGCAAATGGATCTTCAAGAAGAAGACCGACATGGATGGTAATGTACACACTTATAAGGCACGACTGGTTACAAAGGGTTTCTCACAAACTCCGGGAGTTGATTATGATGAGACCTTTTCTCCAGTGGCCAAGATTAAGTCTATTAGGGTTCTGTTAGCCATAGCCGCATTTCATGACTATGAAATATGGCAAATGGATGTCAAAACCGCTTTCCTTAATGGAAAGTTGGCTGAGGATGTTTACATGAGTCATCGAGAGGGTTTTGTCAACACAGAGTACCCTAATAGAGTGTGTAAGCTTGAGAAATCCACTTATGGGTTAAAGCAAGCACCTCGCAGATGGAATCTTTGCTTTGATGAGAAAGTCAAGGAATTTGGCTTTTCTAGGAGTGAAGATGAATCTTGTGTATATGTCAAGGCTAGTGGGAGTATAGTTAGCTTTTTGGTATTGTATGCGGATGACATACTACTCATAGGAAATGACATCCCAACTCTGCAGGAAGTTAAGTCCTGGCTTGGGAAGTGTTTCTCTATGAAGGACCTAGGAGAAGCTGCCTATATTCTAGGGATAAGGATCTTGAGAGACCGGAGTAAAATACTAATTGGACTTAGTCAGAGTACCTACTTGGATAAGGTGCTGAAGAGATTCGGCATGCAGGACTCCGAGAAAGAAGAGTTACCCATCCAGAGTAACGCCAGATTGAGTAAGACACAAAGCCCTAGTACTGAGGCTGAGATAGCAGAAATGAGTCGAATACCTTATGCTTCGGCTGTAGGATCGATCATGTATGCTATGACGTGTACTCGACCTGATGTAGCCTTTGCTTTGAGCATGGTTAACAGGTATCAGGGGAACCCTGGCAAGGCACACTGGACTGCGGTAAAGAATATCCTCAAGTACCTACGGAGGACTAAGGACTGGGTCCTTACCCTCGGTGGGAGTGAAGACTTGAGAGTTGTAGGGTATAGTGATGCTAGCTTTCAGACTGATAGGGATAATTTCCACTCTCAGTCAGGCTGGGTCTTTACCTTAAATGGAGGAGCAATTTCTTGGAAGAGTTCCAAGCAAGAGACAGTGGCTGATTCAACTTGCGAATCAGAGTATATAGCAGCTAGCGAGGCAGCAAAGGAGGCGATATGGCTGAAGAACTTCATTGGAGACCTTGGAGTTGTACCAGCTATTAAAGAGCCAATGGAAATTTTCTGTGATAGTGAAAGTGCAGTTGCCTTAGCCAAGGAACCAAGGGATCACGGGAGATCCAGACACATCGACAGAAAATACCATTTCATCAGACATCGAATAGAAGAAGGACTCCTCGTGGCAAAGAGGGTATCATCGGATGAGAATCCAGCAGATCCCCTCACGAAGGGACTGACTCGGGTTAAGCATCTCCAGCATGCTCGGAGCATAGGGCTGAAGGATGATATTAGATTTAGTAGTTAGATAACCTTGAAATTTGTAAAGTGTAATTGACATTAGATGATGAATAAAAGGTGTTTTATTTATGAGTAAAGTGTTGCTATCTCTTGTCGATCATTTAATATATTTCTTTTGCATGTTTTGACTTCCAGAATAATTATGTTTGGTATATCATATTATTCGAACCTCCACAGTCGGTCATATGTCGGAAGTAGGTATGAATCAAGACTGTCATGATTGGTTGCAGAGGTCTAAGTTGTTGGACATGGCTACAACACTCATGAGTGCTCATAAGTTCTGAGCATTGGACTTAACCCACGCTCACTGGAATCACTTCATGGAATTTATATCGAGTGATCGTGAGACGGTAATATCATATAAGTCTTCAAACGTAGATATATGATTTGTTACTTATGAGTTGGTTATGCATTGATTGTACGAAAACGCATTGGTAACTCGATGTTATAAAACGTGCTCTTGTGTATAATTCAATGAGTAGTAGAACCAACATATGAGTCGAAGTTTATCTGTTCCTTCTTGGATTAGAAGCTGATATATGGGCCCCTCGATGATTTTGTTTTGACCTATGTACCGGGCCCGGTCAGAACTAAGTTGATGTGTTCAATTAAGTTCTTTGTCAAACAAATCGGAAATCGGGAAACAAACTGCTGGACAATAAGTAAGACATTGTTCCATGTATTTGTCCGGCTGATATCTAGAACAGAGGATTATATGATCACTTATCTTAAATGGCGTATCATCATCTTCTCAGTTCCGAGAGACCTTGAAAGAGCTACGATTGTCGATCGGTTCCTGAAGTATTGCAGTTATAGTTATTAGACTTATCCAAGTGGGAGACTGTTGGATAAGGTGTCTAAGTCCATAACTATTTCTGGTATGTACTTGACCCGACCCGGCATGGTCCATTTGGGTTGCATGGCACCATGCAGTTGGATAAACTAAAATGAGAGAAATAACACTTATGGTTTATTAATATATTATAAGTTCTAATATATTAATAATATTATTTAATTAGTTTGATCAAGAATTAATTTAGAATTAATTAAGTGATCAAAAGATAACTAATTAAATATATGGGTAGATTATGTAAATCTTCCATATCTTATATAGTGGGCTAAGAGGCTCCATGGATTATCAAGTTGGGTTCCACCCATAGGATGCTCCATGGATGCTCCATGGGAGTTACAAACCCATGGGTCATGGAAATGAAGAGTCATGACACATTAGGGTTTACATGGTGTAACCCTAGATGTGTCAACACTATATAAGAAACCCATTCTCCACCAAAATTGGCGACACATAAGAAACAAGAGGGCTAGAGCCGATTTTGCAAGTGTAAGATTCTCTCAAAGTTTACTCCTTTGCATTTGGTGTTGTGTGAAGCATTTGAGGCATCACACTTGGGGTGCTAGGCTCACAAGGTTTCAAGGATCATAATCAACAACAAGGTAAGTTATTCTATCTTTCATTCAAGTTAAAAATGTTCCCCATGTATGCTAGATAGGAATATAACCTTGGAATTCAACTTTGCATGATTATTAGACAAACATAGATCCAAGGTTATTAGGGTTGTATGTACACTTAGGAAGTGTTAGAATGCTCAAAACCCATCAATTTGATTCTACATGAACTCGGAGAGTCAGTAAGAGGACTCGACGATTCAGTTAGGGTTTTCCCTGACATCTGGACACGCATGCACTCGACGAGTTGGTTGGAAACTCGGCGAGTCAGTTAGGGTTTTATGACTTTCTGAGTTCTTAAGGAATCTCGACGAGTTGCTAGCTGCACTCGATGAGTTGGGTCAACATGGATTGTTGACTTTGATTATTGACCTTGACTTTGACCAAGGGTTGACCAGTTTGACTTCTGGGGGTATTTTGGTAATTTGGGAATTTATGGGAGAGGATCATCGGTGGATGTAGGTGTTGGACTTGGAGCTGCATTTGGTGGAGTTTGACTTTATCACTTTGAGCTACTTGTGAGGTGAGTTCTCCTCACTATATCAACAGGGTCTAAGGCACCAAATGTCGGCCCTTATCGGATTTGTATCCGGGTTTTTTGCATAATATGCTTATTGATTTACATCCTGGTAGTTAGGATGATGATATGCTTAGTGACCTGGTAGGTCGGCATCCTGGTTTATAGGATGTTTGCTATGTTAGAGATCTGTTAGATCAATATCCTGGTTATAGGATGGTTGCTATGTTATTGATCGGTTAGATCGATATCCTGGTTATAGGATGGTTGCCATGTTAGTGATCTGTTAGATCTGTATGACTATCTGTACTTGCATGCTAGCATATGATATTTATGTGCATATGTGTAACGCCCCGTTCGAAAAGTACTTATTTATGAATCCCCGGGATCAAGAGTAAGGGTATTTCGGTCTTTTATGGGCATTAGGGTTTATTCGAGAAGGTTTCGGACCGGGTTATGTTGATAGAAGCGTAGGGCTTCTCGCCACCTTCGCGTGGATATAAAGTTCGTCGGGAACGGGCTTAGAATAAAGGAGTTATGATACTTTGAAGATATTGACAATTATAGCCCTTAAGGGGAAAAGTTGACAAGGAAGGCCATGCATGAGAATGGGACACGCGTGGGTACGCCCAGCGTAGGCTGGGTTACGCCCAGCGTAACCGGGTAAATAGACGCGGGTGCAAGGACGCGTACGCCCAGCGTACTAGAGGTACGCCCAGCGTACGCTCAGAGCCCTTAAACCCTAATTTGAGGGTGAGCCACTATAAATAGAACATAATGGCTTCAACCCTAGCCCCCATATCAGCCTCCCTAACCTCAGAAGAAACCCTAGAACGTTCCAACCTCCATTTTTAGAGATCTTGGCCTTGGAAAGCTCATATTGGTGGTTTAAGCTTGGAGGAGGAAAAGAGGAAGTTGTCAAGGAAGGAGTTGGGTGGCTGGAGCTCGTAGATCTGGGAAGGCATCATCTTCTGGAGCCCTTTTGAGGTATAAAGTCTCTTGCTTGGCATCTATTTTGTGTAGATCTTGGTGTTATGAAGTTTTGACACCATTTCTTGTCCCAAAGACCCCAAAGTGATGCATGATGCGAGTTGGTTGAGATTAGCTGTCCTTTCAGACCTTAGGAGAGGTCTTGAGTAAGAAAAATGAGGTCCCAATGGCTTTGGTTGTCTCATGTATGATGTAGGTGGGTCTTAATGGATTAAGACCTTGAGTTAAGAGCTTTATGGACGTCCCAAGTAATAAAGTTTGAGACTTTATGGATCCTAGGCATGTTTGGTCGATGGATCTGAAGTTTGGGCTTAAGAGCTTAAGCCATTAAGAACTTATGAGGACTTTTAGCTCAGCGAGTTTACGCCCCGCGTAAAGGGATGTACGCCCATCGTACTCACCATTCTGCCTGTACGCTTAGCGTACATGAGGGGTATGCCCCGCGTACTCTGTCTGTATGGATCATGAGTTTTTGGGCCGTGACTTGAGGCATGTTTGGGTATTTGGGCCTTAGTGGGCCATCAAAAATCATATTATAAGGACCAAGGAATATATTTTGGGCTTAGGGTGAGGCCCATTAAGGGATTGGGCCCAATGTAGCAAATTGGGCCATTAGTGGGTCACTAGTGGGCTTTAGAGGCTTACCTAGTGTTGGGCCCTTCATATTATGATGTTGGGCCTTGGTCATGGACCAGATTGGGTTAAGGGTAAAATGGTCAATTTACCCTTAGAAGGATATTATTTTGAGCTAAGTGCTATTGTGGCATTGATAGTTCGGGGAGCTAGAGGAGCAGTAGTGCGGGGATTGTCAGATAGCAGCCAGAAGGGTACCAGCAGTGTTTCAGCAGTTCAAAGTGAGTTTCCTTCCAGTAGGAATGGGTCTACGGCCACAATGCCGGCCCGTTTAGTTAGCAGTAGTTCCCGGACTTCGGTCCGATGCAGTAGTTAGTATGTTTGATGCCTTCGTGGTTCAGATAGGATTTATGTGTTATGTGTTCCAGGCTACGGCCCGATGCAGTATGCAGTATATGTGTTCATGCTAGTTGATATGTTTATGCTATGCTATGTTCAGTTAGTCCGGACTTCGGTCCGATGCAGGGGACAAGGTCCCAGTCAGTTTCCGGACTTCGGTCCGATGCAGGGGGCAAGGCCCCAGTTAGTCCGGACTTCGGTCCGATGCAGGGGACAAGGTCCCAGTCAGTTTCCGGACTTCGGTCCGATGCAGGGGACAAGGTCCCAGTCAGTTTCCGGACTTCAGTCCGATGCAGGGGGCAAGGCCCCAGTTAGTCCGGACTTCGGTCCGATGCAGGGGACAAGGTCCCAGTCAGTTCCGGACTTTGGTCCGATGCAGGGGGCAAGGCCCCAGTTAATCCGCACCTCGGTCCGATGCAGTGGGCAAGGCCCAATATGTGCTTTATATACTTGTATGGTATGTGGTAGTTTGGGAGAGCTCACTAAGCTTTGTGCTTACGATTTCAGTTTTTGGTTTCAGGTACTCAGTTTTCAAAGGAGGAGCTCGGAGAGGTTGCAGTGCACACACCATAGTCAGTTAGCCTGGGATGTTTTACTCTGATAATAAGTTTATGATTTGAATTAATACTATGAGATTATGTTACGACTTATGAAACGGTTTTTATAAATATGGTTTTAGTAATGTTTTTAAAACGAAATTTTCAGACTGTATTTTTGGGATGTTTCAACATGTTTTTTAGTTTGTGGGATTGGGTTGAGGCAGGTCCTGCTTTGTGATGTAGCCCAAGATACCCAGGACGGACCGGATAGACTGCAGACTCGAGAGGGCATATAGTCAGGCCGAAGGCCAGGCGAGCGGTCCGGATAGGCTGAAGGCCCTGAGAGGCGGTCCAGACATGCCGATGGCTCGGAGAACAGTCTAGATAAAATGATGGCATGTGAGGCAATCCAGTCAGACTGATGGCTCATTATGCATGATGTGTTTGTTTATATGTTATGATTATGATCGTATGGCGTTGGTATTTTGGGGGTAACTCACTAAACCTTCGAGCTTACATTTATCGATTATTGTTTCAGGTACTTCTGATGATCGCGGGAAGGAGAAGGCGTGATCATGCACCTTCTTATGTTTTATGATTTGATTATGGGAAACTCTGACATTGAACTATTTGAAAACAAGTTTTGTAATAATCATTGGTTTTGAAATGTTTTAAAAAGTTTAAATTTGACATGATTTTTATGGATGTTACAAGTTAGTATCAGAGCCTTGGTTTGAGTGAATTGGAGGAAACACTCGCGTGTCTCCAGTCTCAAACCGAATTTATTGGTGCGGTACGGTTTTTATCTAGAAACCGGACCACCAAAACCGAACCACACCTCAAGCTTATTAACAATAAAATAAATCACTAAGTTATATTATACAATTATACATATTATTTAAAAAACTAATAAATTCTAATTTATACATATATTATATATTGAACTTGACGGTAATTAGTAATTAAGTATTAGGTTTAATATGTGAGTTTGTCACTTTTTGTTTGTGACTTAATGATTATGTGTAAAGTGTAAACACTATGTGGGCTGCAACTTGCAAACTTGTAACTTCTAAGCACAAATTGAATAAAAAATGAGCTTGGGAATATGGGTTGCAAATGAAGTGATCAAGTAAACAACATAAAAAAATTCAAAATTATAGCTTCTAAATGTGAGGAAACAAAATGACAGTATGTCATACAATCATAAATCTTCACATAAACACCACGGTTAAAAAAATCGTACCGGTGAACATAAAAAACCGCACCATATGTTTGACTCGGTTTAAAACCGACACTGAACCGGTACAAACCGAAACCGCACTAAAAACCGAAAAACCGAACCATTGAAAAACCGCACCCAACGATTTCTAGAATTCAAAACCGCACCTTGCGGTTTGCAGTTCGGTTTGGCCCTAAAACCGCACCATGCTCACCCCAAGTTTTATCTTTGCGAATTTTGATTTCCTTTTCATTTTCCCCTGAAACTTTTAAAACCCTAAATGTCACATTGTTAAACATAGACCTTTAAATGGAAAATTCAAAATAAATTAAAATTTGTCATGTTTAGGATTATTATTATTATTATTATTATTATTATTATTATTATTATTATTGCTTTATAATTTTAGTTCATCTCAATTCTAAATTATTAATAAAATCATAAAAGTATAATTATATTGATAAAATAATAATAGGTTCTTATTATAGCATGCAATAAAAAAATATAAGATAAAGAAAATGATTTTATCTATTTTCTCAACAAAATAAAAGATCATTTAAAGACTGTAAATTAAAAAACAAAACAATAATTTACAAAAAGCAATGATATGTTGTTTAGTAAAAGAAACTAAATTTAATGATGTTTTTTCACTAAAGTTTTATTTTTCTTTTATATATATATATATATATATATATATATATATATATATATATATATATATATATATATATATACTCGAGTCCTGGTAAATTTCCTTTTCTAATCCTTTGATTTATGATTTGGCAACTTTGGCCCTTACGCGGGGTGTACCTGGATGGTACGCTGGGCGTAAGGGGGATTAAGCGGAATGACACCGTTTTGGGGGAGTATGCTGGGCGTACTGTGAGTACGCGAGGCATACTCTGCCTAGACTTAAACCCTAATCTTTAGGGTTTGGACCCTATATATTGAACCTTAAGTCCCATTTCCTCGTCCCATTTCCAGCCTCCATCACTTGAAACTTTGTCCCTTGCAAACCCTAGCCCCATTGTTGCATTTTGAAGATTGAGAGTGTGTTTTTGTGTGTTTCAAATGGTGATGTTTGGACGCTAGAAGCAAGCTTGGATATGGAGGTCTTGCATCATCCTCAATCCCCAAAATGTATAAAGTTCATACCTTGGTGATTAGTTTGATAAATCTTGGGTATATGATAATATTATGAACGTTTGTCCCGGAATATGGTCTTCTTGTGCATGGCATGCTATAGAGCAAATGGGCTGTCCTTTTAGATGTTTTTCTAGACTTAGAGTGATAAAAATGTGTTCTTGACCCTTAGTTCTTCCCCTTGCACGAGTTTGGTTGTCTTAATGGCTTAAGATGTTGGGGGTTTTTAGTGTTAAGCACATTAGGTCCATGTAAGACCATAAAGTTGGAAACTTTATGGTCAAGGACAACATTTGGGACTTGGATCTGTATTTTGGGCGAAAAGGCTTATGCATTAAGCACTTAATGGGTTAAGAGCATTCAGTTGCGTACGCTGGGCGTACTCGATGGTATGACGTGCGTACACGGTTAGGCCCCCATTTTCTGGTCGCAACTGAGTACGCCCCGCGTACGTCCGAGTACGCCTCGCGTACTAGGAGGATTCGACTCGGCTGATTTGTTGAGTTTGACCAATTTAGACCTAAGGATATTTTTGGGTGATTTGGTATTAATTAAGGTTGGGCAATGATTTGCATAATAGGTGACGAGTAGAACTAGCGTTCAGAGTCGAGATGTATTCCAGATTGTGTTCGGATCGAGAGGTGAGTTCTCTCACTATGCCAATGGGTCTAAGACACCACGGTTGACCCATTTATTGTGTTTATGTATCCTAGGATGTAGGATTGATATGATAGTTATATGTGTGATTGTTGTGTATATGTCGACATATGGGTGGTAGGGTTGATGCCGCGCGCCAACAAACCCGATATGGTTGGGTTGAGACTGGAAGTCAACATACCCGATATAGCGAGGTTGAGGTCACGTGCCAACAAACCTGGATGGTTGGGTTGAGGCCACGTGCCAACAAACCCTGTATGCATGCTTGTATTATATCTGTAGTTGTTTGTATTATGGGGTGTTTTGGGAAGCTTGCTAAGCTTTGGCTTACAATTTGGATTTCAATGTTTCAGGTAGTTCTGATGAGCGGGGAAAGACGAAGACGTGATTGTACACATCATTCCTCAGTGTATGTTGACCATATCGAAGATGAAATGTGCCGGTTTGCAAATGACATGCAAAATTTGTTAAAACATGATATTTTCGGAGATGTAAGGTGTTACTTCGGTCTAACATTATTTATCTCATATGATTTCACCAATTTTGTAGATAACATTTGCAAAATTAATGATAATTTTGAAAACGATTTAATTTTTCATTAAATCTTGAAAAGTAACAAATGAGTTTAGTGTGTAAATTTTTACTCAAAAAATAATATAAAAATGACATAAAAGTTTTATAGTATTAATTAACGATTGAAAATACCCTCATCTATCCATATTAATTTTGCCAACTCATTACCCAATGTCAAATAATGAGAAACATGAACAATGCCTTTTATGTACTTGGCGATTTTAGGTAACAATCAAGTGTCATGTCATTAGCATTTCTTTATAATATCTTCATGTACACAAAGTAAAGCTATAAAAACAAGCCAAATTATTCATAAACTGATTATAGTGTTGGTCCCATCCAGGATGGCTTTTGACCATGAAACAGTAGAACGAAGTCAACGAACACTAAAAGACCATTTTTATGTTCCTTTGAAGATCCTCATGTACGTAGATTATCTTTATTAGACTATAAATTAAACTGTAATTCAATATCTCACACACACACACATATATATATATATATATATATATATATATATATATATATATATATACACACACAATCGATTGATTGGAATCAAATTTGACAAATTTGGCCAGGAAAAAAAATAAATACATGAATGTTATAGGATTTTTTTTTATATATATAATACAATATCTGCACACAAGATTAGGATGATTATAGTCGAAAACCTGCCTGGTAAACCATGAAATATTATTAAAATACATTATTTTTCAACCCGAAAAATGTAAGATATCCATGCCCATCATACGTGCTGCAGTGTACATCTCTGCAGCATCGAAAACTTGTTTCCCGAAACCACAGAAAGTTTCCGTATCATCTTCTAAGCTTTTCGATGAGCTTCCAACATCATCACCACATCTAGAGAATGAAGAATCCATGAGAGGTTGATAATCATTGTTGTAGTATCTGTTGTGTCGTGCTTGTTCTGATTGTACCTTGTTGAGCTCTGTTCGCAAATATTCGACTTCTTTTTGGAGGTGTTTGGTCTCAAGTAACGAGGCCTCCAATTGGAGCTGGAGCATGGTGTAGTCATGCTCCAGACTCTGGTTCTTCCAACGAGCCCGTTTGTTTTGGTACCAGATGGCTATTTGTCTTGGAGGAATTCCAAGCTGGCGCGAAAGCTGATGTTTTCGATCCGGCTCCAGCTTTTTGCTTGAGTCGAAATATGACTCAAGTAATCTCACTTGATCCTCGGTGAGTCTTTTGGTAGTGTGCTTATTGGGTTTATTTGGGTTGGGTTTCTGATTATGGTAAGTTGAGTGATTCATGATTGAGGAGATGAGGGGTAGGGGGTGATTGTGGGCATGAGTGTGAGCGGGCTGTTTCTATTTATGGAAAGGGTAGGGTCCTACAAGTAAAGTATTTGGTGGCTTTCGCTAAAAGTTATTTCAGAAAAGAAAAAGAATAGTACTATATTTTATTAGAAGCGGGTATTTTTAATCAAACCGGTCCAAATGCATTGATTAATCGGTTACATGTAGGTTCTAGTCAAAATAATATTGTGTATGGATAAAATGAATCAATTGGGTTGATGAAAACAATTTTGTTTCTAATATTTAATAAATTATTTATGCGTTTAATATGATAAAAAAAATCTTATTATGAAAATAATACAAGGCAATGCAGAAGTTGGTGTTTACTAATTTGACGGTGCACCGGCAGCTATGGAAAGTTGTTGGTGCATCTATTCACGAGGAAATATAATAATTAAAAACGATAGTTTTTATTATTTTATTTTATAAATATGTTGATTTCTGTTTTATTTTAATTATTTTAATAGATGAAATTACAAAAATTAAGTTAAATTTGAAAGGATAAAGTGGGCTAACACATATAAAAAATTATTGAAGTGTGTATAATCATTAATTATAGTATACAAAACATATTATTTTCTTATGTATTCCTAAAAAATTTAGATTTAAAGTAAGTAAAAGGGTTGACAAAGATTGCATCATTAGAGAATACATATCATAAAAAGGTATCACCACGATTAGGAGATTGATAGTATCACCATTCACCAAGATTAGGAGATTGATACCATCTGATTCATATGTGATGGCAATAGATTCACAAGTACGAGAATTTTATAACGCCTGAATCATTTGCAACGCATCCTATAACATTGTCAATAACAAAAAAATAGGTAATAACCGAATGATTCGAATTCCACAGTAAGGATGTCACAGAGAAGTCATACTAAAAAAACAACCCTCAAGGAGAGTCTTGTAAGACATGAACATAGAATTGTACTTTATAACATTCCTTTATATAAAAACTTTATTTGTTTCTCTTTCTCTTTTTGGAATTTCATTCCACTCTTTATTTTTCATAAGTTCATCATGGATAGAATCATAGAAGAATCTTTGCTCGTGACTCCTATAAATCATGAGCAGCTCTCTTCCTACAAACCACAACTCAAAGAAAACAAGCATCAAAATAGAATCTTAACCACGTTTTAAAAACTTTTTGCATGCTACAATAACAACTGCACCCTTATGACTATAAAATTAAGCAAGAAATAGATTGCGTCCTCTAACTATCATGAGCATAAATCATAGGGCGATGAATGAATTGAGCCCCATGAAATTCGGGGTTTGGTTTTATTTCGGGATTGATGAAAACAAAGAAAAAATTAGGGCTTGAATTTGTCTAGATTTTGATATTGTTCAAATATAATTTGGATCTTATAAAAAATGTATCTATTAATCTCATATTTGAAGCACCGATTTGTCGTATAAACATTGCTTAATGGGTAATTTAAATCCCTAATTAAATCCTAATAAGGGAAAAAGACGGCTATAGACATTTTTTTGGGGTAAATTTCAAAATTTAGTCACAAAAATTCAAAATTCCGGCTATAGACATGCATTCCGCGGAGTTGAGCTCCGAGGGCTCCACTGAATGACAAAATCATAATTAAATCATGGAGATTTACAAACAAAAAAAAAAAAAAAAAAACTCGATGAACTGTTCTGCGGAGGTGCCTCTGCGGACCTCGTTAGTAGCTCCGCGGAACTGTTCATCGAGTTTTTTTTTTTTTTTTTTCATAAATACCCCTGATTAATCGTATGTGTTATAATTATTACAATCCTCCTCATTATACCAAAAGAGGGAATAATCTTATTATATTAATCAGTCTTATAATTATTACAAAGAAAAAAAAAGATATGTTTACATAGTGGGACCAAAAGAGGGAATAATCTCATCATAATCCTCCGATTTTGCCATTCCGCAAAGGCTACAATGGATTCCGCGGAGCCCTCGGAGCTCACCTCCGCGGAATGCATGCTATAACCGGAATTTTGGATTTTTATGACTAAATTTTGAAATTCACCTCCAAAAAATGTCTATAGCCGTCTTTTTCTCTACTAATAAACATAGCCTAAGAGTTGCTTTTAGTGTTTGCAAATCATAAAAATAAATTGATTAAGATTAGATTAAATTTGTCGGTTAAAAAAAATAAAAATAAATTGATTGTTGAATAGCGCAATTATTTAACATAATGTTTATGTATAAAAGTTTTAATGTAGACAAAAAAAATCCACTCGCACTGGAAAATCATTTGTTGTGACCTATTTATATCTGACTGTTGTGATTTGAAGCTGCAATAATTTGTTTTTCTGCATTTGGATACAACATTTATAATAACATGTTTGTTTTTGGATCAGATAATTAGTTCAGAATTATATTCAACAAAACAAATTTTGCAAGAAAAATCAAGATTATTAACGCCACCGCTATCTTAGCTCGGAATTAAATCTTTTTTAAAAACCTAATATATGAAAATTTCAATTAAGAAAAAAAATACTTGTCAAAAATATTTATTTATTGGAGACTTATTGATAAATAATATGTAAAAACTATTATTATGACTACTAAGAAATAAAATTTTAAATTTCAGATTAACTAATTTGTTTATATACGCGAATATTATTATTATTGGTCAATGTTTTCTATCAATTATGTAAGTAATCAGAAATTGCCAAATATACAAATTAGTTATTATTTGATTATTCAAATAGTAAAAACATGTCCACACATTTCATCCCATTTTGTTAGAAGATCTTGTATATTTCATATATCATTCTTTACAAAATAAATGTAAATTCTATTTTATATTAAAATACATATTAAAAATTGAATTATGCGTAAAAAAGATGATATTTGTAGAAAAGTCATACTCAAAAACCATCACTATCAAGCGTTTAGAGAAGAATGGAAGGGTGTTAAATGATGGTATTAATTTTAATTGAATGCCAAATTAAAGAATTATTATTATACTGATTATACATAATTACATAATTATTGATATGAAAGTCATATTCAAAAACCATCACTTCTTCCCATCATTTTCATTCTATTCTACCCATCTTCATCATATCCAAATCTGTAAAAACACATCAATTTCAGGCATGGAAGACGGATGGACGCAGGTTCGTCGGAGGAAAGCACCGCCAAGGTCAGCGAACAACAATGAAACTAGTTTTTTCGTCACCAATATTCCAGAAGGAGCAACGAAATCGGAGTTTATGAAGATCTTCTCTCCTCTTGGCAATCTCACAGACATATATTTTGGAGACAGAAAAAGAAAAAAACGGGAGATACTTTGAATTCATTCGTTTCGATGGAGTTGCATATCCAAAGGAATTAGAAATCAAACTCAATGGAGCAAAGTGTAGAAACAATATATTAGAGGTAAACATCGCCAGATTTGAAAGAAAAGAACCTAAGGGATGGCCAAATAGGGGATTCATCGAAACAAGCGTAATGCTCCCCCTAGTGTCAACCTAGCCAAGCATGATGGAGGATTTATAGGCAAAATAACGTATGCTAAACTCGTTGGGGCTTCCATCTCAAGCCAAATCAATCTCCTTACTCTATCATCCCCACCGTTTCCGGTAATACCCCTTCAAGCAGATAATGATATGGAAATGTGGATTCAAAATGCCATTCTCATTTGTGAAGCATTGTCATTATAACATCTAGGTCACCTCCCAACTTGGCTATCAATCCACAACGAAAAAGTTGAAGATGTGAAATATGCAGGTGGTATGAAGGTCCTACTTATTTTCCAAAGCATAGTGGAGGCAAGGAGCTTCCTTGAAAATAAGAAAAATTGGAGAGATTTGTTCAAATGGATACAATTGGGAGAACCTGTCAACCAATGCTTTGATCGTACAACATGGACTCGAATAGTCGGATTACCACTAAAACTGTGGTGCAAGTCGAACTTCCAAGCGATTGTTAGCAAATTTGGAAAGACCGTCTCTCCGTTTGAGGGTATAAGGAACCGTGTAGATTTGTCCTGGATTAAAATTGGCGTCCTTACTGAAATAAAAAGGAAGCTATGTAACGCCCGTGTTTCTGGCTAAGCATTATTATGATGATGTAATAGTTAAGGGTCAACAATTGTAACATATTTTGACGTAATGAAGAAGAATTTATTTGAGTATTATGTGATTTACATGTAAATTATGTGCAATATATGTGCTTATAACGATATAATAAACTAGGAATAAAATACGCATCTAAAATAAAATAATAACTAGACCCAATATCTTTGAAGAAAGTTGAAGTAGTCGTAACAATGAATCTTGAGATATAAGGAACGCTGAAATCCGACTTATAACAAAGTTATGAATTTTTAACGGAATTTAACTGTTTAAGATTGTTCAAATATAACTTTAAAAATAAAGTCAAAATTAGCCTACAAAGTCTAAACGAAAGTTGTAGATCACGTCGATAGCTACGCGTGGATATTAAGAACGTAAAAAACGGAGTTCATATAAGAAAGTTATGAATTTTACAATATAATTAATTTTCGGATTAACTAGAGGGCGAAACGTGTCCTATTGACTTATTCCAGCCTATAAATAGATTTTGATACGTGGCATATTATGCCCAACATAATGCTTAGGTACGCCCCACATACTGACTTATTCCAGCCTATAAATAGAAGTCGAAAATCACTTCATTCTTCACACCATTCCATCATACTCTCTCCAAAACCCCCCAAGGCCTCAATGCCTTTCTCTAGCACTTCCTAGGTGTTAGTAGCGACGCTCCGGAGCATTAGAAAGCCCCGAGAAGTAGAGATTTTGGCTTAGAAGCTCCGCCCGCGCAAAGTCCGGTTTCTCGCTAAACCACTTGTAAGTTGAGTTATGCTTACCGTACTTTAGGTATAACTTATGTTTAAGTTCATTATGGTTATTATAAACTTATAAATAAGATTTATCAGTGATTCCAAGTCATTATACTAATTGATCTACTTACGGGGATGATGTCTAGGCTGGATTTAGTGAGGTGTTTAAAGTGGGATTTCCAAACAGTATACTTTTATACCAAACGAACCCTACTTCCGATATGATCCTACCTGCTTGTCCCTTATCAGCTATATATCAGTAGACTTTGAATTAATGATGAATCTAGACTAATAATTAGTTGTAATAAATATTAGACTAAGACTTAGTGATATTGATACTAGGTTACGTCAAAGGAAAAGACAGTTGCTAGAAGCGAAGTGTTGTCCGAATTTCGAATCGTCACTTTAACAAGTAAGTGCATAGTTACTTTCATATTACACATAGATATAAAGTATTTAATATAGATTACATGCTATATGTGTCTATTATTTGTGTTTCTGATATCTATGTTGGATGAATGATTTATACATGTTTTACTTGATTTAAAAGGTATATGTATTTTATACCTATATGTAACACTCAAGTTTTTGGTAAGTTTCCTTTTACCCCTTTAATGAAAATTCTTTTAATTTTGGTCCTTGTCTAGTACGCGGGGCGTACTCTATGAATACGCTTAACGTACTAGCTATATGTTGGTCGCGGGCATCACCCACGTACGCTGGGCGTATGCATGGTTTGGGCAAACCCAAATATTTAGGGTTTACACCCTATTTAACCATCATTATATCATCTCATGGACATTGTTGGGGGTCAGAAATGACATCGACCAAGTCCTCGCACGATGGCCTGGAGTGCCGCAATAGAATGCCTGGTCCTGGAGGGCTGAATGCGCTATATGGGTAAGGTTGCGCCCTTTCTAACACCAATTGGTTTTAGATCAACCGGTAGCGCTGATGGTCAACAAGTGGTATCAGAGCCAGTGGCGAGGGTTCTATTCTCTCAGTGAGCAATTTCTGAGGGGGGATTGTTGAGGGTCAGAAATGGCATCGACCAAGTCCTCGCACGATGGCCTGGAGTGCCGCAATAGAATGCTTGGTCCTGGAGGGCTGAATGCGCTATATGGGTAAGGTTGCGCCCTTTCTAACTCCAATTGGTTTTAGATCAACCGGCAGCGCTGATGCTCAACAGACATTTTAGACCAGCCTCCATCTCCCTTTACTCTGAAAATGAAACCGTAAGAGCTTTTGGTGAGATTTGAGCTTGAAAAGTGATTTGTTGGTGTTTTGTGGTAAAGAAGAAGAAGGTGAACACTTGGAGGAGTAGCTTGGGCTTGTAGATCCATAATCATCTTTTCATTTGCAAGCTTTTTGAGGTAAAAAGCTCACACCTTGATGATCATTTATGTTAGATCTACTTTATGGTGTTTCTCGGGTATTTTTGAGTCTTTTGAAGTAAAGATGAGCTTTTGATCTACTCCAGAAGTAATGGATGCTAGATCTAAGCTCCATTTAGGCCATTTGTTCATAAAAATGCAAACTTTATGGATGTTTTTGGTTCATGCAAGAATTAATACCTTTATTAAGCTCTTTTTAAGCTTTGAGTCCCATTAAGCCATGCATGAGTGTAAAGTTGTCAACTTTACGTGATAAGTCACCCTTAGGAACCATATATGAGAGTTTGGAGAAAAGTCTTAACTGTTTAAGTGCTTAATGAAGTGATTTGGGAGCCTGAAGCGTACGTTGGGTGTACGAGCTGAGTACGCCCCGCGTACTCAGCAGATGGACGTTGGACTTAGCCATTCTCGGTATTGGGCCATAGTTTGGGATTTCATAGTTTGCACCTTGTTGTGCCATTAGACTTCTGTTTTGGGCTATTGTCTAAATTATTGGGCTTCTTTGGATTTAGGCCCATGATGGGTTTTGGGCCCAATTTGGAAGATTGGGCTTTGGGTTGCCAAGTAGGATTTGGGCCTTTTGAGTAGTTGAGTTGGGCCTTGGCTTAGGGCCAAGTTAGAAAAAGGGTACAATGGTCTTTTACACTGGTTATGGGCTAAGTAGCTTAGACTCTTAGTTATGGGTCAAGATCCAATTAATAGTTGGATATTATTTTGATAGCGTGGGGATTTTCCGGACCAACAGGCAGAGATTCATTTGCATATTTCAGCAGCTAGAGGTGAGTTTCCTCACCATGTTTAGTGGGTTAAACGCACCAATGCCAGCCCATGGTTTGTTATGTTAGGATGGTAGATGTCTACGTGGCTCTTGCATGTTTATGTGCTTGTATGCTTATTGGGAAGGGCCCGATGCCGGGCGGGGCCCGATGACCATTCTGTATGATATTTATCTTTGTCATTATTGCATATGTTATGTGTTTATTTGTTATAAGATTATATGTATACCATGCGGGACCCGATGTCGGGCGAGGCCCGATGACTGACAGATCTGTACACCGAGTGGTGCTTGATGCCAGGCGAGGGCCATTATGTGTTTATTATGTATGGTATGTGGTATTTTGGGGAACTCACTAAGCTTTGTGCTTACGGTTTTAAGTTTATGTTATAGGTACTTCTAGTTCGATGGGGAAGGGCCTGGGATGATTGCAGTGCACACACCACCTCATTCTGCATTTTATGATTACTCTGATATTTTATGATGTATTTAATACACGTTGTTCCTCCATGGTTTTCATGATGATGTTTTTTATAATAGTTTTATTAATTTAAAAATGAATTTTTTTGGTCTTAATTTTGGGACGTTACACTATAAATATATTGGGTAAAGATGGGTAGATGAAAGATGATATATATGATGGAAGATGAAATAAATGATGAGGGGCCTTGACTTTGAAGATGATCCAGTCGTCTAGAGGAGTATAGATGACGACCACAGACTATTCGAGACAGTCCAGTGGAACGCTAGATGGCTCGCAACATGTAGGTGTTTTTTAACTAAGTGTTCACTAGGTGTACTCCATCCCCCTCATGGTTGCCTTACTGACATATATTGATGAGGAATCCCTTAAGCATTATATTATATCTCGGAGATAATCCTTAGGATAGGTCCCTTAAATTAGATGCTTTAGGGACAGAAAGTAAGGATAACTGGAACGGGTAATCAGGTTGAATGATTTGATGAAAATAAAGAAATTAATTATTGTGGGTTGAAAACCCTATATGTTCACCAGGATCCCAAGCCTGACCCACTCAGTTTTCTTGTATTACAGGTAGTGACACAAGAGCAAAGGTGTGATGATCAGATGAGAGATTTATGGATTATAGGCCAGTAGAATAATAGATGTTTGTTAGGCCTATGTTATTTCCGTTTATGCTTATGTACCGTATTGACGATGACATCCCAACGTTTGTAATATAATTAAAATACATTTATTCGGAAATGCTTTGATAATATCTTTATCATATTTTGGGAACAAATTCCGCAATATTATTCTTCAAAAGGATACGCTGATTTTTAAATTAAGCATAAACAAATTGGTCTTTTTGGCCGTGAAATTGGGGGATGTCACAAGCTAAACGAGGAATTGATAGTGCTCGTAGATGGAACTCCTATGTTGATTCATATAGTTAAATATGAAGATGAACCATAGTTTTCTTTCAAGTTTGATTCGGTTGAAAATCCTTATGTATCTAATTTTGATGTGGTAGACTCTGACAATGACAATGAGGATGAAGGCGAGGACGATGATGGAATATATGACACCTACATGGACGAGATGGAAGAAAGAGAGATTAAAGAAAATGAAACACAATCGAACACTCTTGGTAGTGAAGACATCGTCATCGAAATGGTCGGGAACGATATTTCCCCGATCGCAATCAATGATTCACCGGTACCGTTAGAGAGACCCAAGAACGAGGTGTCGTTGACCAATACCACAAGCGCACTCTATCTAGACATGGAAGTTGAAAAACCACCTAGGGAAGACAAGGATAAGAAGGCTCTTGAAAGTTCGATTCCTGAATCACATAACATCGAACCATTGAAGTCACCTAATCAAAATTTGGGTGGATTCGTATCCCGAACAACCTATAACAACACCTTCCCTCTTTTGGATCTAGTCAAGACAGGTTGCTTTGGGCCGTTCCCACCAAATAACCCAGGCCCAATCCTATGTATCCCTCCTACTTAATCTCCTCCTCATAGTCGGGGATTGGGCAAATCCTCACATAAATGCAAAAGACAAGAATGATCGATACACATCTTCTCCGACATGGATTCAACCCCATCTCTCTCCTCTCTCATCGACAAAGCAGGTAAGTCTCCGACAGTTAAGTTGATCCCTTTGCCATTAAATCATGTTCCATTTATCCCTCCCACTCAAGCTCCCTCACCATACTCGTTGATGAATCTGAAGTTACTACTGCGGTCGACAACCTTATTGGATTCAAGATTGATGCAAAGAACCCAGTGCGTGGTGAAATCATTGGGGTATCTAGCGAGAATATTGGTCCATCATGAATTTTCTAACCCTAAATTTTTGCGGAATTGGGGAGGAACATAAGGTGAAAATGGGTGAGGAAACTTAGATCGAAACATAGAATTTCATTCTTTTCCATACAAGAAACACAAATTATGGATGCGAAACATATCAATGTGGAGGCTTGTTGGGGATCAGGTGATTTTGGGGCAAAGAGAATTAATGCAACTAGGCGATCAGGAGGGTTGCCTAACATGTGGGATAACAGAGTATTCAATCCCTTTGAAAATATTACCTCCAGACACTTCCTCATCACAATTGGTCACTGGTCAGGTATTTTGGAACAGATGGTTTCCGCTAACATATATGGTCCATTGTCCATCTTTGAAAAGGCGGATCTATGGGATTAACTTACAAACATCAAACGAATAAAAGGGGGGATTTAGATTAAGATGGGGGACTATAATGTGGTGTATATATTTGACGAAATATTCAACTCAATCTTTTTTCCTCGCTCTGCCAGAGATTTCAATGAATTTATCCTCGAGAACGGTCTCATTGATCTCAAGATGGGGGACATAGATTCACATGCTTTCGCATTCATGACCTTAAGCTAAGCAAACTAGACAGATTTATGGTTTGCCCTTCTTTTCTCTACCTTGTTCCCACTTCCTTGGTTACTGCATTGCCGAGAGAATTATCTGATTGTTTCCTTATTCTCCTAACTATTGCATGGTGTGATCCCCCCCCCCCCTTCAGATTGTTCAATTTGTAGTTGTTGAGAGATGGTTTTGAGAGGGCGTTCATATCCGCATGGAATAACTTTCATAGCTATGACACTCCTGATTTAATCCTGGTTGCCAAGCTCAAATGGGTTAAGGAAGTTATATAGAAATGGAGGCTTGTAGATTACTCAAAAGAAGAAGCAAAGCTTAAAATCCTTAAAAATGTGATGGATAAGCTTGACTATGAGGCTGAATCTAGGTTGCTTGCTGATGTATAACTCAAAACTAGAAGGAACGTATATGAAGAACTATTTGAGAAAGAAAAATGGCAGTTTTAGATGCAAAATAAAGATAAAAAATCAAATGGGCAATATATAGTGACGAGAACTCGGGATTTTTACATGGAACCATCAATAACAACAACTGGAAAATCGCATCAATGGGCTCTTGATTAAGGGTGAATGGTGTACGAATCCTGATAAAATAAAGGGGGAAGCTTTCCTTTTTTTTCAATCCAAATTTCAAGAGGCATGGAGGACCATACCAAAATTCTGCAGCCCTAAGTTCAGAAACATTTTTGAATTTGATCGCATAAACATTGAAGCAACTTTTTAACTCCAAGAGATCAAAGTTGCAGTGTGGGCATGTGGTAACAAGAAGGCCCCGGGCCCCAACAGATTCACTTTCAACTTCATCAAAAAATATTGGGAGGTGTTATTTGGAGACATATCAGCGGTGGTTAAGTATTTTGAAAGACATGGCTCTCTTCATAAATCTTGCAATTCCTCCTTCATCTCACCCATTCCCAAAATCAAGGACCCCCAAATGCTAAGTGATTATCACCCAATCAGTCTGATTGGATGTATATACAAGATAATAGCAAATATATTGGCATCGAGAATTAATCAGGTCATGGGACAATGCATTTATGAAATTCAATCAGCTTATGTGGCTAGGAGAAATATCTTAGACGGACCTTTAACTATGAAAGAGATTTGTTCCTGGGCTAATAAGTGTACAAAGAAAGCTCTCTTGTTCAAAATAGATTTTGAAAAAGCTTTCGACTCCATTAATTGGAAATTTACGGACTCCAATCTTTTGCAGATGGGATTCAGAGAAAAATGGAGGATGTGGGTACAAGGACGCCTGCACTCGGGCAAAGCTTCGGTACTCATAAACGGTAATCCGAAAAAATAATTATACTTCTCAAAGGGAGTCTGCCAAGGAGACCCCCTATCTCCCTTTATCTTTATAACAACCATGGAAGACCTAAGCGTTGCCATGAGGGAAGCATGCGACAAATGGGTTTTTCAAGGTCTTTAACTTCCAAATGGAGGTCCATTGATCTCTCATATGCTATATGCAGATGATGCGTTGTTTATTGGCGAGTGGTCCAAAAACAACATAAAGAACTTAGCAAGGGTCCTTCAGTGTTTCCATGATGCATCAGGCCTTAAGGTTAACTTAAAAAATCTAGTGTCTTTGGATCAGGGCTAGCACGTAGGAAATCATAAGGTGGGACAACCCTTTGGGATGCGAACCAACTTCCCTTCCGTTCATTTACCTGGGAGTTCCGGTTGGTGCCACCATGCGACTTCTATGGTGAAGCTCAGAACAATCCTCAAAGATCCATTCGGCATCATGGAGCAAAGTAACTGATGGTAGAGAACAAGGTGGTTTAGGTGTTGGATAGATCAAATCTTTCAACATGGACTTAATTGCAAAGTGGTGGTGGAGATTTAGATCATATCCTCTATCTATTTGGGCCAAATCAATTACAAGGTTGCACAAACTGAATAGTAAACCTGATCATATTTATTCTATGAAAACGTTGGCTGGAGTTTGGAATAACATTACCTGTATTCAGAAAGAACTAGAAAAGAAAGTATAACCCATGATATGGTCTAAAAAAAAAGTCAAAACCAATCAGGCACCTTCTAGAACCGAGTCTTACAACTAATGGAAATATTGGGTGAAAGCTCTAAGAAACAAATTGGACCATTGCAGCTCTGTGGAAAAGAGTAATATTACGTGGATTAAAGGGGTACACATCAAGGTTATGTGCTTCATTTGGAGGGCGAACAAGGGAGGAATTCCAACAACTTTGGCACTTTCCAGGTATGGAGTCATCTTAGAATCGACAAATTGTTGTGAATGTGGCGAGATTGAGGAGACAATAGACCACGTATTGGTTAGGTTCCCTTTTGCAAAAATAGTCTTGTAATGGATATCTCATTGGTGTAATATCAATGTGGCTGATGTCCAGTCGGTACATGATATTCTTGACTATGCATCTTATTAGGGAAACTGTCCTAAAATGAAGAGGATGATGATAGGTATTTGTTATAGTTCTTTCTGGAGTATACGGAAGGTAAGGATTGAGAGATTGTTCAAAAAGAACCGGCTACACCCCACTAAAGTGGTTGACATTATCAAGTCAACGACTTACATGTGGGTCAAAAATATAAAAAGCAACAAAGATATCAATTGGGTAGATTGGAGTATTAACCCATTTATGGGTATTTAATATGTAACTGTGTTTTTGTACACCATCTCTTTTTCGTTTGTATCCTCTCCAGCCTAGCTCCTTGCTAGGCTTGATTTTTCTTTTCATATTTATATATATTTCATTTGTTGGTTCAATATATATGTGTGTGTGTGTGTATATATATATATATATATATATATATATATATATATAGAGAGAGAGAGAGAGAGGTAGGTTCAAATGTTTCTCACATCTATTGTGTGCTAGAATGTACCAATAGGAATTTAGTATTAGTTATATGTATATTAAATGTTATCCATACTTATAACTCATTTTTATGGAAACTAATTAAATTCGTCATTAATGTCAACAATAATATTCTTTTAGAATGAATTCATATCTAGAAGAATGAAAGTGTATTCCAGCAGAATGAGAGTGTATTCTAGTAGAGTACACTCTCGTTTTTCATATTCCATGCAACTTTATTGTATTTTAAGTGAGTGAGTCCTGAAACAAAATACAAACTCATATATAAAAACCTAGATGCGAATTCATTTTGAAAGAATGTTATTGCTGACATTAATGACGAATTTAATTAGTTTCCATAAAAAGATAATTATAATTATGGATATCATTTAATATACATATAATTATGGAAATCATTTAATATCTATATTTATTTAATTAAATAATTATTTAATTTACTAAATTCCTATTTGTGCATTCTAGCACACAGTAAATGTAAGAAACAAAATAATCTAGCCCTATTATATATATATATATATATATATATATATATATATATATATATATATATATATATATATATATATATATATATATATATATATATATATATATATTCAAACGAGACTAATTATGTAATCGAGAACATGAGTACAAAGTTCAATCACATATGAATAGCTTAATCACATATGATTAATATATAATACACAAATTATAAAAAAAATAATAATAAAATAATTCGTATTTTCATAAAAGTATTATATCAATATTAATCTTAATTTATAGATAAAAATTTTAACATATTCGACAAAAAAATTTGATTAAAATAACATTCTAAAATAGATGGTCAATATTTGATCTTGATATATATATATATATATATATATATATATATATATATATATATATATATATATATATAAAAGAACCTTAAGAACGTTCATTTCATAAGTAATATGTATTCTGAATATTATTGAATATGTTAAAATGCTGATTTTTGTCTTTTTGGTAAGAAAATGGTAAAATCATAATTTTTATAGTCTAATATTTTCATTCTTACATTCATTAATATTTTAACACAAATTTTATATAGAATTAAACTTTATACAGTCTATTTACATTATAATACACAAAATTTATATAGGAGTCAAACCAAACTCTACCACCGCCACCACCACCACATGCAGTCACCAACCATATGTGTCACCACCGTCACAACCATCGTTCATTTCAAATAATATATGTATAGAAAGTTATGTATTGAAAACTTAAATACTATATTAACAGTTTAATAAATCTATTATTTCAGTCATTTTGAACTTAATGCAAAACAATTATAAAAAGTAATGCGTTATTACATAATTATACAACACAAAAAATAAATATATTCATAAGAAAAGTAATACAAAAATTCATACATAAAGCATTTATATTTTAACACGAATTTTTTTTTTTAAAAAAAAATCACAGCAAAATACACTCAAATTACAACTTAATACAGTTAAGTGTCGTTTAATACATAAAATTCATAGCTTAATATAATAAATTAAAATTTTAATACACAAACATATTATATATTCTTAACTTAAAACTTATATTTATACCTTTAGATCGTGATGCTAGTGCTTCTTTTATAGTTTAATCTACACAGTATTCACAGTTTAAATTCAACATTATTTATCTAAACTAAATGAAAATAAGATATGTGTATAATGCTTATTTGTTCTCATTTTTTAGAAGCAAACACAAGATTCATAAAAAGCTCACAACTTAACATAATCAATTCACAGCTTAATACAATTGTTTCACAACTAAATACAACCAATTTACAGTTTAATATACAAAATTCCTACCTTAGTACAACAATTTCACAATTTAATACATAAAAACTATATATTCACAACTATATTCTCAACTTAAAACTTCAATTTTTTCGTTCATATATAGAATCATTTCTGTGTGTTAAGTTGTGAATTTATTATACTAAGCTGTTGTAACGTCCCAAAAATAAGACCAAAAAATTTCATTTTTCAATTAATAAAAACAATATCCCAAAACATCATCATAAATCCCAAGTGGAACAAATGTATCAAAACATCATAAAATATCAGAGTTATCTCGAAATGCGGAACAATATCGTGTTTGCACTGCAATACCCCGAACTCTTTCCTTTTGCACAAGAAGTACCTGAAACAAGAATTGAAAACCGTAAGCACAAAGCTTAGTGAGTTTCCCTCAAATACCACATACCACACATATCAAACATATAATGGGCCCCGCCCGATGAGTCTAACGGGCCACGCCTTAACTCGCCTAACGGTTCCTGCCGACTGAGTATAATGGGCCTCGCCCTAATTCGCATAACGGGCCCTGCCCACTGAGTATAACGGGCCTCGTCCTAACTCTCACAGTGGGCCCCGCCCAACATACAAACATACAAGTATAACAAGTAATGGCATACATATTACCCATTGGGCCCCGCCCACTAAGCATACAAACATATACACATGCAAGAGTCATCCATATATCTAACACCCTAACATAATAAACCATGGGTCGGCATTGGTGCCTTCGACCCGCTAAACACAGTGAGGAAGACTCACCTCAGACTGTTGAATCTCACCGATAAATCTCTAGCTACTGGTCCAAAAATCCCCGCGCTATGATGATAAAATAACATCCAATTAATAATTGGATCCCGACTCATACTAAGAGTCCAAACTAGGGTAAAAGACCATTTTACCCTTTACCTAACTTGGCCCAAGGCCAAAGCACAAACCAATTACTCAAAAGGTCCAATTCCAAAAATAGTCACCCAAAGCCCAATTATGGCCCAATCTTCTAAATTGGACCCAAACCCCTTCGTGGGCCTTCATCCAAAAGAGTTCAAAATAGAAATATGATGGCCCAACAAAGCCCTAAACTCTTAAGGTCCACACATGGCCCAAAACCGAGAAGCCCAAAACCAAAGCCCACCTGCTGAGTACATTGGGCATACTCAGCTCGTATGATTAGCGTACACGCTCTGGGGCTAGTACGCACAACGTACCAGCTTGTATGCCCAACATACTCCCCAGTTGGCCACCCCACATATATAAGCACTTAATCCATTCATCCACTACTCCATACTCTCAGATTTTATCTCAAAAGATGATTTATTATGTAAAGTTGGCAACTTTATGTGCATGCATGGCTTAATGTGGCTCTAGAGCTCAAAAGAGCTCAACAAAGGGTCTTAACACATGCATGAGTCCATATAAATCATAAAGTTTGCATTTTTGCTTAAGGGACCCCTAAAATGTCAAGATATAAAACGTTAAGCTTCTGAAATGGCCTTAGCTCACAAGGACCAACCAAAATGAACCAAAATAGCCATAAACAAGCCCAGAAGAAGATCTATACAAGGAGTTGACAAGTTATGGACTTTATACCTCAAAAGTCACGAAATGAAGAAGCTAAATCTGGATCTCTAAGCTCTTCTCCAAAGAATGAGTCTTCAATCTTCTTCTACCACTTCAAGATACACAAAAACACACCAAAATGCTTCACAAGAGCTCGAGAACACCAAATCAAAGTCTAAGGGCGAGGTTAGGGTTTCAAGATATGGAGGCTGGTCTAAAATGGTCAGGGGATGGGTTTAAGAAGCTTAAATAGGGCACAAACCCTAATTTTCAAGGTTTGTCCCAAGCCAGCGTACGCCCAACGTAACACCACATATGCCCAACGTACGTGGTCAATGATCGCGATCAAAGTCTAGCTAGTACGTTGCGTACTGGCCAGAGGACCAAAATGCAAGAAGTTTGTTTAGCAAGGGTAAAAAGGAACTTACAAGATCTGAATGTTACAATTCTCCCCCACTTGAATCAGACTTCGTCCTCGAAGTCCGCTGCTCCAAATAACTCCGGATAGTGCTCCTTCATCTCATCTTCTGGCTCCCACATCCATTCAAAACCCTTGCGATGCTGCCATTGAACTTTCACCAACTCAACAACCTTGTTCCTCAAGGTTTTCGTCTTCCGGTCAAGACTCGCCACCGGTCTCTCAATATAGTTCAGGCGGTCATCCACCTGAATATCCTCCAATGGAACTACTGTGGAATCTTCCACTAAACACTTCTACAGCTGAGAGACATGGAACGTTCTATGGATATAACTGATCTCATCTGGAAGATTCAAGTGATATGCAACCCGGCCCACCTGGGCCAAAACACTAAAGGGACCGATATACCTGGGGCCCAGCTTACCCGTCTTCCTAAATCGGATGACACCTTTCCAAGGTGACACCTTCAGGAGAACCATATCCCCCACATGGAGCTCTAAGTTTGCTCGGCGTCTGTCGGCATAACTTTTCTGCCAACTATGAGCTGTCTGGAGCCTAGTCCGAACCCGTTGGATCAACTCGGTAGTCTAGAGTACCACCTCGGTACTCCCCATAACCGCTCTGACTGACCGCACCCCAACATATCGGGGTCATACATTTCCTCCTGTAAAGCATCTCAAAAGGAGGCCGATCAATGCTGGCGTGATAACTGTTGTTATACGAAAATTCCGCTAACGGAAGATACGTATCTCAACTCTCACCAAAGTCCAAAACACACACCCGCAACATATCCTCTAAGGTCTTAATGGTCTGCTCCATCTGACCCTCGGTCTGCGGATGGAAGGTTGTGCTGAAATGGAGACGAGTACCCAACTCGTCATGTAACCTCTTCCAAAACCTGGAAGTAAACCTGACATCCTTGTCTGAAACCATGGAAACCGGCACCCCATGATGTGTCACAACCTCCCTGATGTATTCCTCCTCCAACTTCTCCGCAGAGATACTCTCTTAGATCGGAATAAAATGCGCGCTCTTGGTAATCGATCCACGATGACCCAAATCGAATCCATTCTGCATGCAGTCCGAGGCAATTTCGTGATGAAATCCATGGTGATCTCCTCCCATTTTCATACATGAATCTCCAACGGCTGCATCTTGTCGTGAAGTCGCTGATGCTCGACCTTGACTTTCCTGCAAGTCAAGCACGCTCCACATACCAAGCCACATCCCGCTTCATGCAGGGCCACTAATAATCAGGACAAAGATCTATATACATCTTCGTCGCCCCGGGATGAATGGAGAACCTAGACTTGTGCGACTCCTCCATCAGAACCTGACGCACACCGCCCCAATACGGAACCCATACTCACCGGCGAAGAGTCAACAACCCACAACTATCATAATCGAATGAAGCCACCTGACCTACAATACACTCACTCTTTCGGTGCTCTTCCTTCATAACCTCGATCTGAGCCTCCTGAATCTGCTCCAGTAGCAGAGTAATTACGGTCATCCTCAAACATATATCCCTTATAGTATCATAAATACTCCTATCGTATTTTAACTTTATGTTATGATCTAGAAATCCCTTGAAGAGAGTTAGGTAAGTTTTAAGACTGTTGCAACACCACACCACTCCCAAACACATGTCGGTCACATCTCAGATGAATATAGTTGATCAGACTATATTGATCCCATATATGATTACATAACTGTCCAGGTTTGACCGCAGTGTTCAACCTTTAAATACTTCTGTTCTGTTCTTCTTGTGATACTTGTTCTAGTATGTATATATGTATAAGCATGTATGTATACTTTTATAAAGTATTGTTATATTTTTAAAATATATTATTATTCAGAGCACTTCGGCCCCATTGCAGTTATAGTTGTATATCTATTATAGGTTGATATACTTAGTTCACTATAAACAAGGCTCTGATACCAATCTGTCACACCCCCAAACCGGAACGGTGAAAACGTTCGGGGGCAGAGGACTTCATGTTTAGTATCACAACACATGCATCATAGTAATCAAAGTAACAAACAACCATTGCATTAATATGAAAGTGTTTACAAAGTATGTGGTTTACATAAGATAGACTCCAAAAGTAAATAACAAAACAAGACATGAAGCTACTATACCCCATCTTCTGAATACCAGTGTGCGTACCTATCTACTAGTTTCCTGAGAATACAAGTTATTTTGAAAGAGTAGATCAGCATTTAAGCTGGTGAGTTCATAAGTATTTTAGTGATGTAAAGTAAGTTGTAAGTTCTTTTAGAAAAGTTCGCGTGTTCCTCCAGAAAATCCAATATTTCCTGATATGATGAAAGATAAGTAAAAATGGCTCTACAATCCCTTCTATGAGTACTAAATGGATACAAGTTATATAAAACCCAGAGCAAACAGACAATCGATTATGTGCATCTGCCCTAAGCCCACAACCAACCAAGGAACATGAAATGAGGCGGAAGTCACACGTCCAATTATTTGTTAGATCTTCGTTGTATATAACCCTAGCGTAATCATTTGGTACTCACAAAGTTAACTGTAATAGTTCCTTTATATTTGATGAAAACATTCTTTAAGAAAAACCCTTATTTCCTTTAGTAAAAATGGTAACCACAATAGTTCCTTCTATAATCACTTAGTTTATACTAGCTATATATAATCTAATATCGAACGGATAGTTAATTGTGTGAATCTGCCCTAAGCCCACAACCAAACAAGGAACAGGAAGTAAGGCGGAAAGCACACATCCAACTATCTATCGGATTTTAATTATATATAACCCTGATGTATAACCTAAGGTATTATAAAATTAACCACTAAAGGTCTTTTAAGTTATACTGGTTTAATAAAATGGATTAAACCCTTTTACGGATAAGTTTCTAGTTTTGTCTATCAAATGTTCTATTTGAAAAGTATGTTTTGTACTAGAAAACGGTGTATTGAGTTTGTATACTATGACCTGACCCATACCTGGTACTCCTTATGATTACTTGGTGTATACGGAATACATATATAACTAAGATCGAATAGATAATAGACTGTGTGAATCTGCTCTAAGCCCACAACCAAACAAGGAACAGGAAATGAAGCGGAAAGCACACATCCTACTGCCTGTCAGATCCGATTAATATATATCCCTGATGTATCTACCGAGGAATGATAAAGTTAGCATTATAGGCCCCCTTCTAACTGAATGTACTAAGACTCGACTGTTCTTCTTGTCGTTTGTAATGATGTAAGTTTTCCCTAGTTTATAACTATCTTTACTAGAAAATAGTTTGCATTACCTTTTATGTGAGAATATCACAATATGAATGTAATGGGAAAATGAAAGTATACAGTAGTATTGTATAAAATAACTACTGAAGTACTGACTACCTTAAAACCAGTTTGTTAATTAAGGTTAAAATGTGATGAGGTTGCAACCATACTGATATGACACGTGTTTAACACGACGACCTACTGGCGCCGAAACTGATGTGACGTTTGTCACCCGTAGACTTGCAAGTCCCACTGTAGCTAGCAGCAAGGTGTGGGGTGTCAATCCAGTACAGATCTATACACAAACTCATGCTCTCCCTCCAGGAGACTCTGGTTACAAAACACGACCTAACAAGTATATTGCTAAGCCGTGAAGTAGTGGTTTCACATTATTGTTATCTTGTTCTTGTTATAGTATGTTCCTCCCTGAACTTGTTATAGTATGTTCCTCCCTGTACTAGTTGTAGTATGTTCCTCCTTGTACTAGTTGTAGTATGAACTGAACCCCTAAACTATACCTATTATAGTTTACTAGTATGTTTACTTGAACTGTATCTGATTTGTAGAAAAGACTCGATTATCTACTGAGTTATGATTGTACTTTAAAAACAGAGTTTTATAAACAATAAAGTAACATAACTTTAAAAGAGTTTTAGAAATGATTTGATCACTTATAAACATATAAGAAATCCTTTAAAATGATGTTTATCAAAGATAACATTTACACAATTATCATTGTGTTCAACTTGTATCCCCCCTTTAAAAGCATTTAAAACATTTAAAAGATTGATTACAGGTATATGAACTCACCTTATGTGGGTGATTCAATTGAAGATTTGTGTAAGGATGAGAAGTTCCACGAATGAATTCCCGAGACAGAAACGAGTCCTAAATGACATATAATGGCATATATAGACATGTAATTAGTGTTTAAAACAACTAACATGCAAGGAAACTATCTTAGGGACTAGGAAACACTTGAAATGAAGTGTTAAAATCACATGTGATTGATCAAAGGGACTTTACAGCCAAAGGAAACTGTTCACGACCCAAATGGATGAATGGTTCATGGCCATGTATGAACTCATGAAGGGTTCATGACCCTATGAAGGGTTCACGATCGTGAACACCTCAAGCTCATGAAGATGGTGATGAAGTTTGAGGAATCAAGGCTAGGATCTAGTAGCCTTTCAAGTATAACAAGATTAAGGATGAAACACTTACGTTTTTTAGGCTTTAAAGTGTTCACGGTTGAATATTTTTGAGAGAGAATGGATGTGTTCACAGCTGGGAGGAGGAGAAATGAGAAGAAAATGAGGTCATTCTAATATACATAGGATGTGGTTCACGGCCGTGAACCTAGTTTGCGACCGTGAACACCTTGTGCGTGATTTTCTGGTTTGAATTTATCCTCCCGATCTCAAGCTAACTAATCCTAGCATCCATTCATGCATTACACTAGGCTCATAAACTCTCAAACAAATCCTTAACATGGATAAAAGATAGCAGAAACTAGTCTGAATTTGATTGAATTGTATGGTTGTACATTATAGAAATTTCGGGTTGTCACATCATCCCCCCGTTAGATGAAATTTCGTCTGGAGCCCACAATACACGTCTAGCATGCCCTGCTCGATCCTCAGCTCGTATATGGAATACTCCTGAGTCCTCGGTATGAGTCCGGCATGCCCTGCCCGAGTGCCCGACGCTCAGCTCATATCTCGAACACTCTAGGGTTTGTCGGCTACCGCGCAGAGCAGTACAACCTCAACTCATCCCACATAATATGTCGACATATAACATAAACTAATGCACATACAGATAATCAGATAGTAACACAGGTAGTCCTACAGATATACCAACTGGCATAGCAACTAGCATGCATAACTAATTCGTACTCAATCATAACACCAACTACTAGGATATCAGATCCAATGGTTCGGAATTGGTGCCTTAGACCCCTTAGTATAGTGAGGATAACTCACCTCACAAATGTCGTACTGAAGTGATAAGCTCAAACTCTCGAATCACCGCCACGGACTCCACCGCCTATAATTGCCATAAAACCATTTCCATAAATTTCCAATTTACCAAAATACCGCCAGAAGTCAAACTAGTCAACCCTTGGTCAAAGTCAAGGTCAACAGTCCAGGTTGACCCAACTCGTCGAGTGCAGCTTACTGACTCGTCGAGTCCTTCCAGAACTCGAGGAGTCATGAAACCCTAGTCGACTCGCCGGGTTTCCAGGCAACTCGTCGAGTTCAAGCGTGTCTAAAAGTCAGGAAAACCCCATCTGACTCGTCGAGTCGTCTCACTAACTCACCGAGTCCATGCTGAAACCATCCCCATGCAATCTTCATCCGAGTCGTCGAGTTGACCATGCAACTCGTCGAGTCCCTTCAGTCCATTACCCATTCAGACGATTTTAAGCCACCCTAAAGCTCAAAACTGTAGATCTTAGTTCCTAGGGCATACTTTCTACGTAAAGTTGCAAACTTTACGTACATGCAAGGTGCTAAGGGCCAAAATCAAGCTAAAGAAAAGGTTCTAAGTGAGGAAAAGGCATTATCTTGATAAAGGCTGGAACTTTATGACCATGAGAACCAAGATGAGCTAGATCTGAAGTTGCAACTTCAGATCTTGCCTAATACCCAAAATGAATCACCAATCATGCTAGAGTAGCGCTAATATCAAGCATGAAGAGATCTAGATAGAAGGAAGTTTAAGGTAATGACTTGTTACCTTCAAGTGATGCTAAAATGGAGTAGAGTTCAGATCCTCAACTGTTCCTTGCTCAAAGCTTCTTGATCTTCAAGCTCCTTTCACCAAGATCCACCTTCCAAGCTTAAAACACACAAATGTGGAGACAAAACACGATTTAGGGTTTCTGGGCTCAAAGGGGGTTGTAAGGGAGGCTAAGGGAGGCTAATGAACCTTTAAATAGGGTGCAAAACCCCGGAAATTAGGGTTTCATCCTCCAGCTCCAACTCATCGAGTCGGTCCTCCAACTCGTCGAGTTGGTCACTTAAAACACGCGACCAAAACCGTGCCTACTCGACGAGTCAATGCATTCATCTCGTTGAATCGACCTTTCAAATGGAAAAATAAGACTGCAAAGTTTATACCTGAGAGTCGGGGTGTTACAATTCTCCCCCACTTGAACTAGACTTCGTCCTCGAAGTCCGCTGCGGTGAACAATTTCGAATAATGCTCCCACATCTCAGCCTCCAGCTCCCAAGTCCACTCAGATCCCCTCTGATGCTCCCATTGTACCTTTACCAAAGGTATTTCCTTGTTCCGTAGAACCTTCACCTTCCTCTCCAGAACGGCTACCGGCCTCTCTACATAATTCAGGCGCTCATCGACCTGAATATCCTCTAATGACACTACCGCCTCCTCGTTCATAACGCACTTCTGCAACTGCGAAACGTACCAAGTACTGTGGATCTGACTAAGCTCCTCTGGTATCTCGAGTCGATATGCCACCTTGCTAACCCTAGCAATAATCCGGAACGGTCCAATGTATCGGGGACCCAATTTCCCCTCTTCCTGAAGCGGATCACACCCTTCCAGGGTGAGACCTTCAGGAGTACCATGTCACCAACCTGAAACTCCAACTCAGATCGGCGTCGGTCGGCGTAGCTCTTTTGCCGACTCTGTGCGGTCTGCAGCCGCTGTCTAATCTGCTGTATCATATCGGCAGTCTGCAGGACTACCTCGGTCCGAACCATCACCCTGTGACCCACCTCACCCCAACAGACTGGGGTGCGGCATCTCCGTCCATACAATAGCTCATATGGTGGAGCACTAATGCTGGAGTGAAAGCTGTTATTGTAGGAGAAATCTGCAAGGGGTAGGTAGGAGTCCCAGCTCCCTCCGAAGTCAATAACACAGGCTCTCAACATATCCTCAAGAGTCTGTATGGTCCGCTCACTCTGGCCGTCCGTCTGCGGATGATAGGCTGTACTGAAGTGCAGTCGTGTGCCCAGATCCTTGTGGAACTTCAGCCAAAATCGGGAGGTAAACCGAACATCACAGTCTGAGATGATAGAGACCGGAACCCCATGACGAGTGACAATATCGTGTATATATACATCGGCCAACTTCTCGGCCGATGAGCTCTCCCGAATGGGCAGAAAATGAGCACTCTTGGTCAATCGATCCACGATCACCCAAATAGTGTCGAACCCCTTCGTTGTTCTCGGCAGTTTGGTGATGAAGTCCATCATGATCTGCTCTCATTTCCACATGGGAATATCCAGAGGCTGCAGCTTGCCATGCGGCCTCTGGTGTTCAGCCTTGACCATCCTGCAGGTCAAGCACCTCTCAACATACCGAGCGATTTCTTGCTTCATGCATGGCCACCAGTAACTCAATCGCAAGTCCCGGTACATCTTGGTGGCGCCCGGGTGAATAGAGAAGTGAGACTTATGAGCCTCCTCCAATATAGTCTGTCTGACCCCACCAGACATCGGAACCCAAACCCGACCGCAACGGGTCAATAATCCCCGGTTATCCTGAACAAACAGGGTGTTCTCACCCCTAAGCCTCTCCAACTTCTAATTCTCCTGTGCATACCCTCTGCCTGGGCTTCCATGATCAAGCCCACAAGTGGAGAATCCACTGAGATCCTCATACATGTCACTGGAGTGGATGATCCGGATGACTTGCGGCTCAGAGCGTCCGCCACCACGTCTGCTTTACCTGGGTGGTAAAGGATCTCACGGTCATAGTCCTTAACTACGTCCAACCACCTGTGCTGTCTAATGTTCAGGTTTGGCTGATCCACGATGTGTCTTAAGATCTTGTAGTCCGTGTAGATGGTACAGCGGACCCCATAGAGGTAATGTCTCCAAATCTTGAGAGCGAATACTGATGGGTTTTGAGCATTCTAACACTTCCTAAGTGTACATGCAACCCTAATAACCTTGAATCTATGTTTTCTCTATATACATGCAAATTTCTTTTTCAAGGTTATTTCCTAACTAGCATGGCATGGGGATTGCATAGAACATAAAACTAGTAGAAATACATACCTTGTTGTTGCTTGGATTCCTTCAAGACTTTGTGAGCCTAGCACCCCAAATGTTGTGCCTCAAATGCTTCACATAACACCACAAGACTTGGAATAACTTGAGAGAATACTTCTAGCACTCAAAATCGGTTATGCCCTCTCTAGTAACACTAGGTCCACTAGCTCCTCATTTTGCTAGCCATAGGGTTCCTTTTATAGTGTTGTCACAATTAGGGTTTACACATGAATGCCCTTAATTGTCATGACTCTTGATTTCTCATGACCCATGGGTTTGTAACTCCCATGGACTATCCATGGAGCTCCATATGGTTACATCCATAACCCATAAACCATGGATCCTTAATCCACCATAAAAGAATTGATGATTGTCATAATCAACCCTATATATTTAATTAGTCTCACTTTGATCACCAAATTAATACTAGATTAATACTTGATCAATACTAATTAAATAATACTATTATTAATATATTAGAACTTATAATATATTAATAATCATAAGTGCCTTATTCTCTCATTTAGTCTATCCAAGTATTGCAATGCCATGCAACCCAAATGGACCATGCCGGGTCGGGTCAAGTACATACCAAATAAAGTTATGGACTTAGACACTATATCCAACAGTCTCCCACTTGGATAAGTCTAATAACTATATTTGCAAATATGACTTCAAAATCCGACTAGCAATCGTAGCTCTTTCAAAGTCTCTCGGAACTGAGATGATGATGATACGCCATTTAAGATAAGTGATCATATAATCCTCTGTTCTCATGATATCAGCCGGACAAACACATGGAACATGGTCTTACTTATTGTCCAGCATTTGTTTCTCGATCTCTGATTTGTTTCGACATAGAACTAAATTGAACACATCAATTAGGTTCTGACCGGGCCCGGTACATAGGTCAAAACCAAATCATCGAGGGGCCCAGATATCGCTTCTATTTCTAGAAGGAACATATAAACTTCGACTGATATGCTTGTACTAACTACTTGTTGAATTATTCACAAAGGCACGTTTTATGACATCGAGTTACCAATGCGTTTTCGTGCAATCAATGAATAACCAACTCATAGTCAACAACTCATATCTCTAGGTTTGAAGATTTATATGATATTACTGTCTCACGATCACTCGAGATAAATTCCATGAAGTGATGCAAGTGAGCGTGGGTTGGATCCAATACTCAGCCCTTATGAGTACTCATGAATGTTGTAGCAACCATTGCATTGTCCAAAGCACTTTTAGACAAATCATACAAGCCAAATTCATGACAGTCTTAAATCAATACTTACTTCCAAAGTTTGACTGACTGTGGATGGTTTGAATAATAATATAATTATTCTGGAAGTAAAAACATGCACAATTGAAACATAGTAAACAATCAACACAAGATAGTAACACCTTACTCATAAATAAATAACAACTTTTATTTATCATCAAATGTCAATTACATTTTACAAGTTTCAGGAATCTATTTATTGAAACTAATATCATCCTTCAGCCCAATGCGCCTCGCATGCTGTAAATGCTTAACCCTGCTCAGTCCCTTCGTGAGGGGATCTGCCGGGTTCTCATCTGATGATACCCTCTTAGCCACGAGGAGTCCTTCTTCTATTCGATGTCTGATGAAATGGTATTTTCTGTCAATATGCCTAGATCTCCCGTGATCTCTTGGTTCCTTAGCCAAAGCAACCGCACTTTCATTGTCACAGAAAATTTCCATTGGCTCCTTTATGGCTGGTACAACTCCAAGGTCTCCGATGAAGTTCTTTAGCCATATCGCCTCCTTAGCTGCTTCACTTGCTGCTATGTACTCTGATTCACAAGTAGAATCAGCTACTGTCTCCTGCTTGGAACTTTTCCAAGTAATTGCCCCTCCATTTAGGATAAAGACCCAGCCTGACTGAGAGCGGAAATTATCCCTATCAGTCTGGAAGCTAGCATCGCTATATCCTTCCACTCTCAAGTCATCACTGCCTCCGAGGGTAAGGACCCAATCCTTAGTCCTCCGCAGATACTTGAGAATGTTCTTTACCGCTGTCCAGTGTGCCTTGCCAGGGTTCCCTTGATATCTACTGACCATGCTCAAAGCAAAGGCCACATCAGGGCGAGTACAAGTCATAGCATACATGATCGAGCCCGCAGCGGAAGCATATGGTATATGACTCATTTCAGCTATCTCAGCCTCTGTACTCGGACTCTGAGTCTTACTCAGCTTGGCATTACTCTGGATTGGTAATTCTCCTTTCTTGGAATCTTGCATACTGAACCTCTTCAGTACCTTATCCACATAAGTACTTTGACTAAGTCCAATTAGTCTCTTACTCCTATCTCTCAATATCCTTATCCCTAGGATATAGGCAGCTTCCCCAAGGTCCTTCATAGCGAAACACTTCCCAAGCCAGGACTTAACCTCCTGCAAGGTTAGGACGTCATTTCCTATGAGAAGTATGTCATCCACATACAACACCAAGAAGCTAACTATGCTCCCACTAGCCCTGACATACACACAAGACTCATCCTTACTCCTAGAAAAGCCAAACTCTTTAACTTTCTCATCAAAGCAAAGATTCCATCTACGAGATGCTTGTTTCAATCCATAAATGGATTTATCAAGCTTACACACTCTATTAGGGTATCTTGTATCGACAAAACCCTCTGGTTGAGCCATGTAAACATCCTCAGCCAACTTTCCATTAAGGAAAGCGGTTTTGACATCCATTTGCCATATTTCATAATCATGAAATGCAGCTATGGCTAACAATACTCTAATAGACTTAATCTTAGCTACTGGTGAGAAGGTCTCATCATAGTCAACTCCCGGAGTTTGAGTAAAGCCCTTCGCAACCAGTCACGCTTTGTAAGTATGTACCTTCCCATCCATGTTGGTCTTCTTCTTGAAGATCCATTTGCACCCAACTGTCTTACGACCTGGTACATTGTCAACCAAGTTCCAAACTCGATTGTCATACATGGACTGAATCTCGCTGTCCATAGCCTCCTTCCATTTAGCAGACTCAGGGCCTGCCATTGCTTCCCTGTAGTTATTAGGTTCATCCAAATCTATTAGTGTACTATCACTAATAAACGTATCACCTTCAGTGGTGATGTGATAACCATAATAAAAATCAGGTGTGTTCCTCACCCTAGTGGAACGTCTTGGAGGTACAGACTCATCTATCGGATCAACGTGAGTTTCCTCCTCAGGTTGGTCGATAGCATTTGAGGTTCCTTCACCACTTGACTCTTGAAGCTCTTCAAGGTCAATTTGCCTCCCACTGTCCCCTTGGCTTATGAATTCTCTCTCACGAAAGACTCCTCTTCTTGCTACAAAGACCACATTATCGCTGGGTCTTTAGAAGAGGTAACCAAAGGATCTCTGTGGGTAGCCGATGAAAATACACCTCTCACTTTGAGGTTCAAGCTTATCATGAGTCTCACGCCTCACGAAAGCTTCACAACCCCAAATCTTGATGTGGTCCAAATTGGGAACTTTCCCAGTCCACATCTCGTGAGGTGTTTTGGCAACCTTTTTAGTAGGGACTAGATTAAGGATATGGGCGGCAGTCTCTAAGGCATACCCCCAGAAAGAGATTGGTAACGAAGCTCGACTCATCATGGAACGAACCATATCCAACAAGGTTCGATTGCGCCTCTCAGCTACACCATTCAACTGTGGTGTTCTGGGAGGTGTCAATTGTGAGACAATCCCACATTCCTTAAGATAGTCAAGGAACTCAATGCTAAGATACTCTCCTCCTCGATCGGATCGGAGCATCTTGATGTTCCTGCCCAATTGATTCTCCACTTCCTGCTTAAACTCTTTGAACTTTTCAAAGGTTTCTGACTTATGCTTGATTAAGTAAATATATCCATATCTATTGTAATCATCAGTAAAAGTCATATAATAGCGATTAGCATCCCTTGTAGCAACTCTGAAGGGCCCACACACATCCGTGTGTACAAGTTCCAACAAACCTTCACCCCTATCACAAGTACCTGTGAAGGGTGACTTTGTCATTTTTCCAAGTAAACAAGACTCGCAACTATCATCTGACTTGAGGTCAAATGATTCCAAGACTCCAGCCTTTTGGAGTTGGCCTATGCGCTTCTTGTTAACATGTCCAAGACGACAATGCCACAAGGATGCTTTATCCAAGCTATCTGAAGAATCAATATACAACACATTATTTCCTAGATTGTCTACAACATTCACGGCTTCATATACACCATCACAAGGTAATGCTTTAAAGTAAAATACATCAGTGTAATAAACATTAATAGCACCATTTTTATTATCAAATGAAAATGAAAAACCTTGTTTGTACAAGCCATGAAAAGAAATAATATTTCTCGCCATTTCGGGCGAGTAACAACACTTATTCAAATCTAACATTAACCCATTATTAAGCAATAAAGAATAAACTCCTATCTTGGTAACAGGTGATGCTTTCCTGTTGCCCATGACCAAGTTTATCTTCCCGTGCTCCACTTGCTCACTTCTTTTTAGTGCCTGCAAATCAGTACAAATGTGAATACCACAACCTGTATCAAGCACCCAAGAATTAGCATTAGATGAGTTATTAGACAATATTGTGTAAATACCTGCATGGGTGGGTTTAACCTTCCCATCCTTTAAATCTTGCAGATATTTGGGGCAGCTTCGCTTGAAGTGTCCCTTATCCTGGCAATAGAAGCACTGTGCTTCCTTTGGGTTTGAAGAAGGAGTAATGGGACCTTTCTTTGTCCCACTTGAAGAGGAACCATCAAGAGTCTTACCCTTGGTACCCTTCGAAGGGCTTTTCCTCTTCTTACCCTTTCCCTGCCCAATATCCAGAACAGGGGCTGTTGAAGGAGTAGAAGTAGCAACCGCTTTACCCTTAAGGCCATTTTCAGCTGTCCTTAAGAGTCCTTGAAGTTTGCTAAGTGTGACTTCCTCCTTGTTCATATGATAAGTCATACGAAACTGATCATAACTTGGAGGTAAGGAATGGAGAATGATGTCAATCGCCATTTCCTCAGGAAAGTCAACATTTAGCTTCAGAAACCGGTCAACGAACCTTTGCATCTTCTGCAAGTGACCGGTGATGGGTTCACCATCCTTCATCCTTGCGGTTATCATGGAGGAGATGATTTCATACCTCTCCTGACGCGCGCTCTGATGGTACCTTTCCATCAGATCCAGGTGCATCTCATAGGGGTAGAAATCTTCATAGGATTTTTGAAGTTCAGGAGTCATGGTGGCCATCATGATGCATGCTACTTTAGTAGCATCCTTTTCATGTGCAACAAACTCCGCAAACTCTTCAGGAGTAGCAGTGGCTTCACTCACAACCTTAAGCTCCCTATCGAGGACATATTCTTTGTCCTCATAGCGGGTAATCATTCTGATGTTTCTGATCCACTCATTGAAATTGGATCCATCAAAGATGACCTTACCACACAAGTTCATAAGGGAAAAGGAGCATGTTGGGTTTGAGCCAGAAGCATTGTTGGAAGACATCTGAAAGGAAAGAAAGACAAGTTTCATTAGATTAGGAATCCTTAATAATTCGCCCAAATGAAATATTAAGGCTAGGATCCAACAAACTATTTATAGTTGGAAGAGGGATGTCGTAATCCATACTATAAAATATTTGAAGGTAGGTAAATGACGATTTACCAATTTCCACCATAAGAACGAAATATTTTATTATTAGGTTTTATTGGTTTTGAAACTCCTAGATCTTTTGAGATACATTGAACTTTTCAATGGCATGTTTGAATCTCGATTGTGCCCTCTCAAGTTTGTGACTGGGATGCCGAGGATCACAAACAAGGTGTGAATAACCATACAAATTGACTTGGTACCCTCAACAATATTACCTAATCGATGTGCCGGTTAACCACACACGCTCCACCGATCTATAATAAAGTCAAGTTACCATTTTCCACTCTTACTAGTCCATGTTAGTGTGCCGGTTAACCACACACGCTCCACTAACGACTTGGTAAGGTACAAAGTGTAATTTTATGGGCTAGCACCAATTTCACATTTTCCTAAAGTAACTAAGATTGGGAATTTATAATGTATAGTTACTTTATAATTCATTATACTTTTAACGAGTATTTAAAGTCGTATCCTACCCATTCGGCTAACGACCCTCCACCGATCAAGGAAGCGGTGGGTGAGAGTGGACACCCATTAAGTCACCATTTTATAGGCAACAACCTTATACCCCCCTTATAGACCGGCTTCGTGAATGAGGCCTACTAACGGTAAGAATGACATATTCTTATACATATCTATATAATAAAATTATAATAATAGTATAAGTGTTGATTTTTAAACTTTTTAAAAATCTAAGGTTTAATTTGGAATTAAAGTATTAAAGTGTAAGACTTTTCAAATTCCAAAACTTGAGGGCAAGATTTGAAACTATTCCAAGTCTTTTTAATTTGTAACTTATGAGTTTTAATGGTTCATAAAAATGAAGACTCTTCATTTTATGAAACCTCTTTAGTTCTTTAATCATAATTAAAAGAAGTGACTTTTGGTTATCCATAACTTGAGGACAAGTTATGGACACCATCGTAGCCATTAAGATCATGAATTAAACATACATGGAGGTTACATATAATTCCTATGATCTTCTAAAAACTCATAAGAACACAAATTCATGTCAAGCAATTTCAAGAAAATCATATAAACATATACAATACTTGAAAATTGATAAAATTCATGTAAAATGGGTTAACATAATCATTATCATTTTGAAAAACAGATTTTACAAGTCCAAAACAGATTGGGATAATGATCTTAATCCATTTCCAGCAACAAAACTCGAAAAAACTGCCCAGCACGCTCCTACTCGCCGAGTGCATTATTTTACTCGGCGAGTAGAATGAATTTGTTCATGGACTAGGCGAGTCCTCCCCATGGACTCGGCGAGTCCAGTCGTCAGAGTGCAGAATTTTCAATTTTTAAGCAGTTTTGCATCAAGTATACAGAAAACAATCCTAGGCTCTGATACCACTGATGGGTTTTGAGCATTCTAACACTTCCTAAGTGTACATGCAACCCTAATAACCTTGAATCTATGTTTTCTCTATATACATGCAAATTTCTTTTTCAAGGTTATTTCCTAACTAGCATGGCATGGGGATTGCATAGAACATAAAACTAGTAGAAATACATACCTTGTTGTTGCTTGGATTCCTTCAAGACTTTGTGAGCCTAGCACCCCAAATGTTGTGCCTCAAATGCTTCACATAACACCACAAGACTTGGAATAACTTGAGAGAATACTTCTAGCACTCAAAATCGGTTATGCCCTCTCTAGTAACACTAGGTCCACTAGCTCCTCATTTTGCTAGCCATAGGGTTCCTTTTATAGTGTTGTCACAATTAGGGTTTACACATGAATGCCCTTAATTGTCATGACTCTTGATTTCTCATGACCCATGGGTTTGTAACTCCCATGGACTATCCATGGAGCTCCATATGGTTACATCCATAACCCATAAACCATGGATCCTTAATCCACCATAAAAGAATTGATGATTGTCATAATCAACCCTATATATTTAATTAGTCTCACTTTGATCACCAAATTAATACTAGATTAATACTTGATCAATACTAATTAAATAATACTATTATTAATATATTAGAACTTATAATATATTAATAATCATAAGTGCCTTATTCTCTCATTTAGTCTATCCAAGTATTGCAATGCCATGCAACCCAAATGGACCATGCCGGGTCGGGTCAAGTACATACCAAATAAAGTTATGGACTTAGACACTATATCCAACAAATACCACTTCTCCCAACTCCAGATCATGAGTAATGTATCTCGTCTCATGCGGCTTCAATTGCCGCGATGCATAGGCTATCACCCGTCCTCTCTGCATGAGCACCGCTCCTAGTCCCGTTATGGATGCATCACAGAACACCACAAAATCCTCAAATCCCTCCGGAAGAGTCAAGACTGGAGCCTCGCATAGTCGCTGTCTGAGGGTCTCAAACGCCCTCTGTTGCTCGGGGCTCCACCGAAAATCCACCCCCTTCCTCGTCAGACGAGTGAGGGGTACTACAATCTTGGAGAAATCCTGTATGAATCTCCGATAGTACCCTGCCAATCCCAAAAAGCTCCTGATGTCTGAGGTAGATTTCAGAACCTCCCACTGCATAACCGCCTCGATTTTGGCCAGATCGACCAAAATCCCCTCCTGGTTAACGAGATGTCCCAGGAACTGGACCTCTTGTAACCAAAACTCGCATTTCGAGAACTTGGCGTAAAGTCGTTCTCGCCTCAGAACTCCCAATAACTCCCGTAGATGCTCCTGATGCTGCTCTCGGTTCTGGGAATATACCAAGATCTCGTCTATAAACACTATGACTGATCGATCGAGCATCGGTCTGCAGACCCGATTCATCAGGTCCATAAATATTGCTGGCGCGTTGGTGAGCCCAAACGGCATCACCACGAACTCGTAATGTCCATAACGAGTTCGAAACGCGGTCTTCTCCACGTCCTCCTCCCTGACCCTGACCTGATGGTACCCGGACCTCAGGTCTATCTTGGAGAACCAAGATGCTCCCTGAAACTGATCAAAAAGATCATCTATCCTCGGGAGTGGGTAATGGTTTTTCACCGTTAACTTGTTCAACTCCTAGTAATCAATGCGCATCCGGTATGAACCATCCTTCTTCCCGACGAAGAGTATCGGCGCTCCCCACAGGGAACTGCTCAGACGAATGAACTGCTTGCCCAACAGTTCCTACAACAGTGATGACAGCTCCTACATCTTTGGTGGTGCCAACCGGTACGGCGCCTTAGCGATAGGGGCCACACCTGGCACAAGGTCGATCCTGAACTCGACCTGTCTCCCCGGAGGTACTCACGGTAACTCCTCCGGGAACACGTCCGCAAACTCCCTGACTACAGGAACCTGTAAAACCGAGGTCTGATCCCTGACCCGTATATCCACTACATATACTAGATAACCCGCACACCCGTGCTGAATGTACTGCCGAGTCCTGGCAGCCGAGCGAAACCCTGCTCCCAATCTGGTGCCCTCGCCATAAACAATCAGTTCTCCCCCACTTGGGGTTCGAACCACCACTCACTGACCCTCGCAGTCGATCATGGAACCGAAGTGACTAAGCCAATCCATGCCCACGATCACACACACTTCCCTCATGGGAATCGGAATCAATTCTATCGGAAAGGATACCCTGAAGATCCCCAACTCATATCCCCGGTATACTGAAGAAGCAGAATTCCCGTGTTCGTTGTGATAGAGACTCGCAACGGACACTCTAAATCTCCTACTGGCATACCGAACTCCCTACTAAATGTCTCAGAGACAAACGACCGACTCGCCCCCGAGTCAAATAAAACCAAAGCAGGCAAGGAGTTTACTAAAAACGTACATAATCACAGGCACAAACAGATAAGCATAAAATAGATATAATCAGTAAGATAAGGGATAGAAACATACCAGCAACCACATCTGGTGCTGCTCTGGCCTCCTCTGATGTGAGCTAGAAGGCGTGTACCTGAGCCCTAGGAGGATCTGCTCTACAATGTCTCCCGTCTGTAATACTCAGCGTAGCTGGCGTGGGAGCCTGCGCCGGCTTGGTGGCGAACAACGGATAGTTGGCCTTCATGTGGCCAACCAAATCATCCTTCGCATAATGCCCCTCCTTGCCACACTTGTGGCACCCGCTACCTGCTCGACAGACCGCAGAATGACCCTTGCCGCAATTCCCACAAGTGCGGCCCTGCTGATCCCCGGTCCTAGAATCAGCGGTCTTAGACCACTTTAGCGCCTATGTGACTGTGTCGGGGTCGGCCGCTGCTTCCTCAACTGCAACTCAATCTCCAACTCACGCCGCCTAACGGCCTCCTGTAACTCCAGTAAGGTATCACACCGTTGGGTAGCAACAAATTGACGGATGTCAGTCTTGAGCATGCTCAGATAACGTGTCATCTGAGCCTGATCAGAGGCAAACTCCGGGCAGAGCATCGCCCTCTCTGTGAACATGCGGGTGATCTCCGTCACCGACTCACTATCCTGTCTGAACCCCAAAAACTCCTGAGCTAACCGTTCCCGCTCAACCCGTGGAATATAATGAGCGCGAAACATATCCCTGAACTGCTCCCAAGTAACTGCAGCTCTCTGATCATCCGAGTACGACCCAGTCGTCAACCTCCACCAGTCCTTTGCCCCGGACCTCAGCAGGTTCAGGGCACATCTGACCTTCTGTTCAGTAGGACATGAACATGTGAAGAAGCACCCCTCCACGTCAGAAATCCACCTCATGGCTTTGATGGGGTCCTGATTCCCATCAAAAGTAGGGGCTTCGTGTTATTGAAGTCTCTGTACTGAAAAGCCCATCCGGCTCCTACCCATGCCGCTGTTACAACTGTTGTAGCTGCTGTGGCAGCCACCCCAGTGAGGGCTGCATAGCGCTCATCGAAGTACTCAACCATGGCGGTCGTGATAGACCCAAACATCTCCGGCAACTGAGCCCAGAACATAGCAGCAAGCTCATCATGCAGGATCTCCCGGATCCTGTCATCCATCTCATTTAGCCTCATCTGGCCGATTGTCTCGGGCACTGTCGGCGCCTCCTGTCCTCCGTCTCCTGACCCTGATCCTGATCCGGATCCAGTCACAAAGCGTCTCGTAACCACCATACTGAAAATATACGTGGAAAAATATCAGATAATCCGTAGGAATAACAAGGAACCAACTCCCAACTAAAACCCCAGGGGTTGTGACGTCCTTGATATGCGTATGGGTCCTGTGCTTTCAGTAGTACGGGGCCATACTACCTTCTACACCTACCCATATTTGTCTCAAGTATCATCACAACGCCATGACTGTACACATAACATGGCGAGCGTTCAATCCTCACTCCTAGAGGAATGCTAAATATCTCATAACTGGCCTACCGGCCTCGCACAACCCACCCATGAAACTGTTGGATTAATGTCTAAGTCCATAACTATAATTGGTAAGACTTGACCCGACCCGGCATGGTCCATTTGGGTTGCATGGCATCATGCATTTGGATAGACTATAATGAGAGAAATAACACTTAAGGTTGGTTAATATATTATAAGTTCTAATATATTAATAAGGTTATTTAATTAGTATTGATCAAGAATTAATTTGGAATTAATTAAGTGATCAAAAGGAGACTAATTAAATATATGGGTTGATTGTGTAAATCATTCATTCTTATATATGTGGGCTTGTGATCCAAGATTCCTTATGTTGGACTAAGTCCATGGGGTGACCCATGGATACTCCATGGAGGTTAAAATCCATGGAGCATAAGGAATGGGTAAAGTTATGAGTTACATGGTGTAACCCTAATAGCCACCATATAAAAGAATCCCATGGCTCAAGAAATCGTGCACTAATATGTGAGTGTGAGGGCTAGACGATTTCAAGGAGTGTTCAAGTTTCTCTCAAGTTATTCCAAGTGTATTTGGTGTTGTGTGAACCATTTGAGGTGTCACACTTGGGGCACTAGGCACTCAAGCTTCATGAAGACATTCTACATCAAAGAGGTATGTATTCTATCTTGTTATATTTATTATTTTGTATGCTAGATTAGGATAATACCTTGGATGTTCATAATTGTATGTATAATAGAGAAAACATAGATCCAAGGTATTTAGGGTTGCATGTACACTTAGGAGTGTTAGAATGCTCATAACCCAACAGTGGTATCAGAGCCTAGGCTTGTTTTCTTGTTATACTTGCAAAAGTAGCTGAAAAATCGAGTTGGATGCATATATTCGATTGTTTTGGCTGGAATTGGACTAGGAACATTACCCTAAGATGTTTTTGGACTTATAAAATTGTTTTTGATGTGGTAATGTTCATGCTAATCCAATTTCTAAGATAATTGTCATAATTTCAAGATTTGTATTAGTTTGTATGTTCATGCTAATTTCTTGAAGATTGATGATTTGAATTATCTTGTTCTTATGAGGTTCTTAGATTAATAGAAAAGTTGTGTGAAATAGTTGTTTTCAATCCATTTTAATCTAAGAGTTGATTCCAAAGTGTGTTTTTGTAACTTGTCCTCAAGTTATATGAAAAGTCACATTTAAGAATCATAAAACTCATAAAAGTTGGCAAAGGTTACAAAATGAAGAGTCTAGTTCTAATTAAATGGTTTTATGACTCCATAACTTGTCCTCAAGTTATGGAGGTTCAAGAGTCTCTTCATTAAATTAAAAAAAAAAAGTGTAACCTTAATTAGTTCCATAAGTTACAATAAAAAAAAGTTATTTTTTTATTAATTAGTTTAAAGTCTTCCATAACTTGTCCTCAAGTTATGGAACTTGAAGAGTTTTTTTTTTAATTAAAACTACTTTAAACTCATAAGTTATGGAATTAATTAGTTTTGAATAGTTTCAAAACTTGCCCTCAAGTTTTGGAATTTGAAAAGTTTTCACTTATGAATACTTTAATTCCAAGTTAGCCCTTAGAATTTTAAAAGTTAAAATTCAACCCTTATACTTTATAATATTATAAGTTAATAATATTTATATATATGTATAAGAGTAAAGTCAGTCTTACCGTTAGTAGGCCTCATTCACGAAGCCGGTCTATAAGGGGGGTATAAGGTTACTGCCTATAAAATGGCAGTTTAATGGGTGTCCACTCTCACCCACCGCTTCCTTGACTGGTGGAGGGTCGTTAGCCGAACGGGTAGGACAAGGACTATAATTATGCTTTCATTAAAAGTATTAATGATAAATACTAAGTAACTAAACTCTTATTAATACCCAATCTTAGTTACTTAGGAAAATATGAATTTGGTGCTAACCCATGAAATTACACTTTGCACTTTGCTTAAGTCGTTAGTGGAGCGTGTGTGGTTAACCGACACACTAACCTGGACTTAACAAGGTAGGCAAAGGGTAACTTAATATTTATCATAGTATCGGTGGAGCGTGTGTGGTTAACCGGCACACTGATTAAGGGGTAAATATTAAGGGTACCAAGTATATTTGCATGGTTATTCACACCTTGTTTTGTGATCCTCGGCATCCCAGTCACAAAACCTGAAGGGCACACTCGAGATTGAAAAATGCCTTTGAACAGTTCAATGAATCTCAAAGATCTAGGACTTTCAAATCCAATTAAAACCTAATAAATTATTTCGTTTTTCATGGTGGAAATTGGTGAATCGTCATTCACCTACCTTCAAATATTTTATAGCTTGGATTACGGCATCCCTCTTCTAAGTTATAAAATAGTTTGTTGGGTCCTAGCCTTAATATTTCATATTGGGTGTCATATTAAGGACTTTAAATCAACTATCTTGAATATCTCCCGAAAAGATGTCTGGTCTAGACATTTATGATCTTCCCAAATCTCTTGAAACAAGCTTTCCTAAATGAAGATGATGTCCCATGGATATCATACTTCTTTCACATCCTCCAATTATTCTCCCTAACCCACAAGTTCCTAAAAAGTTTAAGGTCACTCAAGCCCTATTGGCAAGGCAAGGTCTAGGTGTGATCACATCTTGGAGATGTAGTCACATATTGACATGCCGGGAGAGTTGGGTGTCAAAGTCTTGAGAAAGTTGGTGGCTCAACTACTTTCTAAGTCACATAGTGAGTTCTTTTGGGAATCCTATGAAACAGACTAAGACAAGACCCTTAATGATCTTATCTATTTGCTAAGATCAACTTCCTAAAACGCTATGGACATTGACAATGATGACATTGGATATCCAGTAAAGCTCTCTCTTCCCAATGGAAAGGGATCGGCCATAGTCAACTCGGTTGACCCAATGGTAAAGAGAGAGGCGAAGTCTGAGATAGTCCCATTATCAAGGGTCCATAGGTAACTATTGCCAAAGGAAGGGGCATTGGTTACGAAGCTGCCAAATTTACCTAAGGATGTTAAAGTCAATAAGTTTGGCTCTACTTCAGGTAAAGTCCATTGTCTAACTCTATTAAGTACATGCTGATTCTGATCGCGAAGATGGATTTCAATCGCATGGTTCGGTGATCAGAATTTTGGGCTATTACTTAAGAGTTATGATATTTATATTGCTTAGGAATAGATAACAACAAGGTTTTCATATGGATTGTAAGGATAAGTTTTTCCGCAAAGTTTTAAAATAAAAGAAAAAGGTTTTGATTTTATTTATTTTAAGTATCCTTACAATGGCATTTGTGAAAAGTTGTTGCTTATAAAATTCCATTGATAGCAATATTGGAAAAATGGATTTGATTCTTTCGGTTGTGGTAGTGTCTAATATTACCAAATAAGGAAAGATTCTCATCACCCAAGGTTCAATTGGACCGAAACTTGGAATCATGCAAGTTGTATAGTATGATGAATGAGAACTTTCAGCTTGGAAAATTAAGACTAATTCCTTATGTGAATAAGGAAAGGACTAAGGGATCGAGTACACATTCTTGTGCACTGGTCAAGTCCACCACAAAAGATCAAGAAGACTATTCGTCATGATTTACTTAAGTTCAGTAAATATGGTTATACTTATAAGCTTAAGTATAAGTCTGTAGCATTGGAGAAGTTTCAATGTGAGACAGAACGAATAAGAAGAATCAAAGTATGGCAGAAAGATAAAAGTTTCTCAAATCTGAAAAGATGGGAGAGTACTTTAGTATCATGTTTATGATCATCTTAATGATTAAGATACCATATCACAATTAGTCCTCTAAAGTCATCTTAGTGCATTCTTATGACTAAGAAGAGGAGTCATGAATTGTTGAAATGGTTAAATCAAAAAGATGAGTCATACTTCGTTCCAAAACAATTCTTAGAGTCATACTCCAAGATTGTAACTTGAGTGATATATCTTAAAGAGGGTTTGTTAACACTAGTCAAATGTAAGAGTAAAAGGTTATCTACTCTTGTACATTTGAAATTGGTAAGTTGTGATGTTTTGGATAAAACAGAGACCAACTTAGGCCAATTGTGTAAAGTGTTAGTCTTGATAAAGAATCCGCACTATCTCTTGAATATTTGACAAGGGAGTCTTATATGTCAAGAGGACAGTGGGAGTCTTAAAGCTCTTGAAAGTTTCAAGACTTAATCAAGAATAAAACCTAAAGTCCTTCACTAGCACACGACTTGAGGTTTATAACCTATCGTGTTGAAATTTTTGTGCCTATTCAAGTTGGCTTTGCATAGGAGTTCTGAGAGATCTCAATTGGTTGCACAACTACTTGGAAGCAATGGCAGGCACCTGAGCTGCCAAATGGCAAGAATTTAAGATTGCACAAGTTTAATCAATATGAGTTTGGATTTGTCACTAACCTTGTCTTGTGATTATGGTTTTGACAAATTCACATGGATAAGAACACATAAACTATTAAATCTAAGTGTCATAAGGTTTCTCTCCGATTCATGAAAATGATGGTGAGGAAACACTTTCACTAAGTAGATTTTAGCTAGATAGCAATTGTGATATTTGCATTCTCAAAGTCGTTAGTGGAGCGTGTGTGGTTTACCGACACACTAACATGGACTTGTGAGAAGTGGCAAAGGTCTAAACAATTGAGACTATGATTACGGCATCCCTTTTCATAGTTCTAAAATTGTTTAGACACACATGTGAGCTATCTAAGAGAGGTGTATGATTTTGATAAAGTTTTATCAAAACAATCTAGTATCAGAAATCTGAACTTTGGTAAGAAAGTCAGCTGATTTCTGAGTACATGTCAAAGCTAGTGGGAGCATAAGTGTTATGCTAATAATCATCATGTTAGTGGGAGCATGATAATTATGACAAAGGTTGCAAGTTAGCAATGTTAATTATAGAAAACAAAAGTTTCAATTCGTGAGGTTGCAGGGGTTGAAAAAGTTGTTTTGCTATAATTAAGGGAGAGGAAATTATACTTCATTTCAATTCTAAAAGCTTAGATTGAGATTTTAATCGTATTTAATCAAGGATATATATATGAATTTCATGTTGGAATGGCTCAACATAAGGAAATTCTATATATGGGTCCATTATTTGCGTTCTAAAATTCGATTATGATTACGACATCCCTTTTCATAATCTGAATTTTGAGAACTTGGCAAATTGAAATGGAAATATTATAGCAAAAGACTGGTTTAGTCTTTATGTGAGACATCATGAATCGTGTCCCATATGCTTCGGATATAAGATCGATTACATGTGCTATATTCATCCTTTCTAAAATTTTCCAAATGCCTGGGGCATTATGAAGGGAAAAGGTCTAGAATTGGATATGACTAAAATGATTAAGCAATTGTCGAGGACAATCTAAGGTTTACCAAAGATTGGTTGCTCAAGGACAGTTGGAAGTATAATGTTAATTCTGGAAGGACCATATTGACATAATCTGTAAGGAGGCAACTCTTGTTCAGAAGTGATAGTCAAAATGGAATATGGAAATGTTTCAAAGTTAGAAATTATTCAATCTGTGTAAGATTAGGAAACTTAATGAAAGAAGGATGTTTCCAAGGAGCCGATCTCCTTTGGAATGCTCTGTAATGATTGTTGTCAAGTCTTTCTGACTTCGTGCATAATCATTAAGAGGATCAATGCATATAAGTTTAGAATCTAACAGATTTCAGTAAATGGCATGAATTTGGAATTCTTGCATTTGCAGTAAGGATTTGGGACTGTGAAAAGAGGATCATTGGAGTGATGTTCAATTGATCTATTTTACAAAGTAAAGATCATAGACAAACATAGTATGCATACTTTGTGTATGGCATGACTAGTGTTTATAAAACATAGTGTACATGCTTGGAGCATGGGACAACTATTGTTTTAAATTCAAGTATAAAGTTGATAAAACCGAAACAATGAATAATGAGTAATCAGTATGGTGATAAATAAAAGTGTTTATTTATATTCATAGGGTTTGATACCATATTTGATTCATTTATTCTTGTGTTTCACTTTGCATGTTTTGACTTCCAGAATAACTAAGTCGCTCTTCCTGAATGATTAAGTTATTCAAACCATCCACAGTCGGTCATATGTTGGAAGTAGATATGAATCAAGACTGTCATGGGTTGGTTTGTAGAGGTCCAAGTTGGTGGACAAAGTGGTGCTACAACACTCATGAGTGCTCATAAGTTCTGAGTATTGGATTCAACCCGCGCTCATTTGAATCACTTCATGGATTTTATCACGAGTGATCATGAGACGATAATATCTTATATTCTTCAAACCTAGAGATATGAGTTGTTACTATGAGTTGGTTATACATTGATTGCATGAAAACGCATTGGTAACTAAAAGGAAATAGTGATGTGGAGCGTGGAAGGATGAATCTGATCATGGGAAACAGAAGATCGTCGCCTGTGACCAAGATTGGACTTTATTCCTTAGTGCTTAGTAATGGTTTAGATTTAAATTTGAATAATTGTTTCTATTCGCCAGATATGGCTAGAAACATCATTTCATTTCATGGTTTGTATAAACAAGTCTTTAGAGATTCATTTGATAATGAAAAGGGTTCTATTTATGCTTATTTTTATAATGTTTTATATTTTGAAGCACTGCCTTGTAATGGAATATATGAAACTGTGATGGTTGTAGACAACTTAGGAAATGATGTATCGTGTGTGGATTCTTCCAACAGTATGGATAGAGCATGATTGTGGCATTGTCGCCTTGGACATGTTAACAAGAAACGCATAGACCAACTCCAAAAGGATGGAGTATTGGAGTCATTCGACCTTAGGGACGATGACGTGTGCGAGTCTTGTTTACTTGGAAAGATGACCAAGTCACCCTTCACTGGCACTTGTGCGAGGGGTGAGGGTTTATTGGATCTCATACATACAGATGTATGTGGACCCTTTAGATCCACCACAAGGGACACGAATCGTTTCTATGTGACTTTCACAGATGATTATAGCAGATATGGGTATATCTACTTGATCAAGTACAAGTCAGAAACCTTTGAAAAGTTCAAAGAGTTTAAACAAGAAGTGGAGAATCAATTGGGCAGGAAAATCAAGATGCTTCGATCTGATCGAGGTGGAGAGTACCTAAGTCTTGAATTCCACGACTACCTCAAGGAATGTGGAATAGTTTCACAATTGACGCCACCAAGGACACCACAATTGAATGGTGTAGCTGAGAGGCGTAATCGAACCTTGCTAGACATGGTTCGTTCCATGATGAGTCGTGCTTCACTACCTATCTCATTCTGGGGGTATGCCTTAGAGACTGCCGCCCATATCCTTAACTTAGTACCTACGAAGAAGGTTGCCAAAACACCTCATGAAATGTGGACCGGGAAAGCTCCCTCGTTGGCACATATCCCGCGATTGGTTGCGAAGGGTTTCACTCAAACTCCTGGAGTTGAGTACGACGAAACCTTCTCACCGGTTGCGAAGATAAAGTTTATCAGGGTAATGTTGGCCATTGCTGCATTTCATGAGTATGAAATATGGCAAATGGATGTCAAAACCGCTTTCCTTAATGGGAAGTTGGCTGAGGATGTTTACATGGCTCAGCCAGAGGGTTTTGTCAATGCAAAGCATCCCAATAGAGTGTGTAAGCTTGAGAAGTCCATTTATGGACTTAAGCAAGCGTCTCGCAGATGGAATCTTTGTTTTGACGAGAAGGTCACAGAGTTTGGTTTTCTGCGAAGCGAAGATGAATCGTGTGTATATGTCAAAGCCAGTGGGAGTGTAGTAAGCTTCCTCGTATTGTATGTCGATGACATACTACTCATAAGAAACGACATCCCGACACTGCAGGAGGTTAAGTCCTGGCTCGGGAAGTGCTTCGCTATGAAGGACCTCGGAGAGGCTTCCTATATTCTGGGAATAAGGATAGTGAGAGACAGAAGTAAGAGATTAATAGGACTTAGTCAGAATACTTACTTGGACAAGGTACTAAAACGTTTTAGTATGGATAATTCAAAGAAAGGGGAGTTACCAATCCAGAGTAATGCCAAGTTGAGTAAGACTCAGAGTTCGAGTACTGAAGTCGAGATAGCAGAGATGAGCCGAGTACCATACGCTTCCGTAGTTGGCTCAATCATGTATGCTATGACTTGTACTCGCCCTGATGTGGCCTTCGCTTTGAGCATGGTCAGCAGATATCAAGGGAACCCTGGCAGAGCGCATTGGATCGCAGTCAAGAACATTCTTAAGTACCTTCGGAGGACCAAGGAATGGTTTCTAGTCCTCGGTGGGAGTGATGACTTAAAGGTGCGAGGGTACAGCGACGCCAGCTTTCAGACCGACAGGGACAACTATCGTTCGCAGTCGGGCTGGGTCTTTACCCTCAATGGAGGAGCAGTAACTTGGAAGAGTTCCAAGCAGGAAACTGTAGCTGATTCAACGTGCGCAGAGTACATTGCAGCAAGCGAAGCGTCAAAGGAGGCAATATGGTTGAAGAACTTCATTGGAGACCTTGGAGTTGTGCCAGCCATAAAGGAGCCCATGGAGATTTTCTGTGATAATGAAGGAGCGGTTGCCTTGACCAAGGAACCAAGAGATCATGGTAGATCTCGACATATCGACAGAAAATATCATTTTATTCGACATCGGGTGGAAGAGGGACTCCTCGTAGTAAAGAGGGTATCGTCAGAAGATAACCCAACAGATCCGCTTACGAAGGGACTGAGCAGGGTTAAGCATTTGCAGCACGCTAGGATCATTGGGCTGAAGGAAGATATTAGTTTAGATTAGATAGTTTGGAAACATGTAATAGATAAGTTGTTATTAACATTTGATGATTAAATAAAGGAGTATTATTTATTAGTAGTGTTACTGTCTTATGTTAATCTTTTACCTATTGTTTCATTTTGCATGTTTTGACTTCCTAAGTAATTGAATTATTTGATAATAATCAAATTATTCGAACGGTCCACAGTCGTTCATATGTTGGAAGTAGATATGAATGAAGACTGTCATGAATTGGTGTGTAGATTGTCTAAAGTGTATTAGACATAGCAAAGGTTTGCTACAACGTTCATGAGTGCTTATGAACCTGATTTGAGCATTAAAATAAACCCACACTTGCTGGAATCACTTCATGGAATTTATCACGAGTGATCGCAAGATGGTAATATCATATGGTCTTAAAACCAAGATATATGGTTTATTGTTTGCTAATTGGTTATGCATTGATAATGCGCAAACGCATCAGTAACTTGATGTTATAAAACGCATTGTTGTGTATGATTTGATTAATGGATAGTAAATGCATATAAGTCAAAGTTTATATGTTCCTTTTATCCTAAGAGGGTAAAAGCGATATCAGGGCCCCTCGATGATTTGATTTGACTTATGTGCCGGGCCTGGTCAGGACTGAATTGATGTGTTCAATTAAGTTCTACGTCAAATGAATCTGAAATCGAGAAACCAATTGCTGGACAGTAAGTATGACCATGTTCCATGTAATTGTCTACACGATATCTAGAACAGAGGATTATACGATCCCTTATCTGAAGGACAGGATACTGATAAGATCAGAGTTTGACAGCGTCTTTGAGAGCTACGATTGCTAATCGGATTAGACTTGCATTTATAGTTACTAGACTTATCCAAGTGGGAGATTGTTGGATTAGTGTCTAAGCCTATAACTATGTTTGGTGAGTACTTGACTCGGTTGTGCATGGTCCTTTTGGGTTGCCTTCACCATAGCAACTTGACAGGGTGATTTATAAAGAGAGAAGAGATATTGTTATATTAATACATTATGAGAATAATATATTAAAGGAATAATAATATTATTTGATTAATGTTAGTCATAAATTAATTAGGAATTAATTTGGTGACTAAAAGAGGTTAATTGAATAAAGGGGCTTAAACGGTCAAATGTATGATAATTGTGTTTTTGGGCTATGAATCCTTATGGATATTAGGTTGGCCGAATTTTAGGGTTAGGATATCTTAAATTCGTCCAAGCCTCATATCTAGAAGGATCATTGGATTGCTTAGGGCCTAAGTTATTCAATTAGGGTTAAGGATGTAACCATGGTGGCTCATAGTATAAATAGACCCTATGGGTGAGGGAAATCGGCCACCTTGTTGCATTGGTAACCCTAGAGCCGATTTTCTCATCTCTCCTCTCTCTCCAAATCATCCTCTTGCTAGTTGGTGTTTGTAAGCCATTAGAGGAGTGACAATTGTGACTCTAAGCTCCAAGAACAAGAAGATTCAAGCAAGCAACTTAAGGTATTCTTCTAGATCTGATTTCATATGTTATGATTCAATTGTTCAATTAGAGAAACCTAGATCCAAGCATTAGGGTTTGCATGTGCACATAGGAAAGTTCTTATGGTTCAAACCCATAAGTGGTATCAGAGCTTAGATTGATTTCTATTGAATTGATGCTTTAATTGATTGTTTTTACATGAAAAAATCTTTTTTTTGTGCCCCTGACTGATGAACTCGGCGAGTCCCATTGTGGACTCGGCAACTAGCACCAACTCGGTGAGTTCATAATGGAACTCGGCGAGTTCGAGCGTCAGTTAGAGCAGATTTCGGGATTTCTTGCTGTTTTGCTTAAGGATACTTGCCTTAATTGTTTTGGGTCATTAAAATCCGAATTTTATCATATATTTGAGTATATCTTTGACCAAACAAAATATAATTACCATTTGATTGAATAATAATTTCCTTATATGATAATAATTGATTATTTGAATTAATTGGTAAATTGTCTTGCAAGTAATATTGACTAGGTCAAATTTAGATAATCATTAAATTAATTAGTTGATTTGAATTATTTGATATTTGATTCTTTATGTTTTGAAAAGTTCAAAACTTGTCCTCAAGTTTTGAAATTTAAGTTTTGTGATTAAAAGTTTAATTTGAACTAATTAAATTTCAAACCTTAGAATTTTACAAGTTTTAAAATTCAACCCTATACTTATAATATTATAAGATTAATATATATATATATATATATATATATATATATATATATATATATATATATATATATATATAACTTAAATGCTAGTCTTACCGTTAGTAGGCCTCATTCACGAAACCAATCTATAAGGGGGGGTATAAGGTTATGGCCTATAAAATGGCCGTTTAATGGGTGTCCATTCTCACCCACCGCTTCCTTGATTGGTGGAGGGTCGTTAGCCGAACGGGTAGGATCGGGCAAACCTTTCCTCATTAAATGTATAATGAATCTATATTAAGTAACTAAATGTTTTTACAAAATTCCCAATCTTAGTTACCTTAGGCAAAAGTGAATTGATGCAATTCCATGAAATTACACTTTGTACCATTGCTAAGACATTAATGGAGCGTGTGTGGCTAACCGGCACATTAATTGGGTTCTAAGCAAAGGTGGCAAAGGGTGACTCATATAGTTCGATGGAGCGTGTGTGGTTAACCAGCACATCGAATAGGTAACTGTAACAATGAGGGCACCATGTACATTTGCATGGTTATTCACACCCACTTTGTGATCCTCGACATCCCAGTCACAAACGAGAGGGGCATATCGAGATTTAAACATGCCATTGAAAAGTTCAATGTATCTCAAAAGATCTAGGAGTTTTTCAATACATTTAAAACCTAATTTCTTTTTCGTTTTTCATGGTGGAGAATTAGTGAATCGACATTCACTTGCCTTCAAATTATTTACTTATTAGATTACGACATCCCTCTTCTAATTTGTGAATAATGTTGTTGGTTCCTAGCCCTAATTTTTCATTTGGGTGATTAATTTGGGAAATTCATTTCTAATCAACTTTATTCTTTTTCCATTTCAGATGTCGAACGCAAACAACAACGCTTCTGGGTCAAACTCCTCTGGTTCATTCTCACTCATGAACTTGTGTGGGAAAGTGATCTTCGATGGGACCAATTTCAGTAATTGGATCCGCAACATTCGCATGGTCACTCGCTACGAGGACAAAGAGTATGTCCTCGACGAGAAGCTTAAGGAGATTGACATCGAAACTGCTACTGCCGATGAAATCGCGGCCTACGAAGCCCACGAGCGTGATGCCACGAAAGTCCATTGCATCATGCTCGCGACTATGTCTGCTGAACTCCAAAAGTCCAATGAGGACAAGTACCCCTATGAGATGCATCAGGATCTGCTGGAACGCTACCACCAGAGCGCCAGGCAAGAGAGGTATGAGATCATCACTTCGATGATCACTACCAAAATGGGCAATGGAGAGTCCCTTACTGCCCATCTGCAAAAGATGCAGAGATATGTTGATCGCCTGCTGAAGTTGAATGTGAACTTCGATGAAGAGCTAGCAATTGACATTATCCTTCACTCATTGCCTTCCTGCTATAGCCAGTTCCACATGACCTACCATATAAATAAGGAAGAGGTCTCCTTGAGCAAGCTTTAGGGCTTGTTGAGGACTGCTGAGAGCAACCTCAAGGATAAATCTATTGCATCACCTCCCACTCCAGCTGCTGCCCCTGTCTTGGCAATAGGGCAATGGAAGGGTAAGAAGAGGAAGGCCTCCTTAAGGGGCCACCACAAGGGAAATTCTCAAGATGGCACCTCTTCTAGTGGAACCAAAGTTGGTTCTGCCAAACCCAACTCAAACCCCAAGGAGGCAGAGTGCCACCATTGCCACAAGATAGGGCATTGGAAGAGAAGTTGCCCAGAATATCTGCAGACCATCAAGGATGGGAAGATCAAGCCATCTTTCGCAGGTATTTATACAATTAAATCTAATAGTTTGTCACATGCTACTTCTTGGATTCTTGATACAGGATGTGGTTTTCACATATGTTCTTATTTGCAGGGACTAAAAGAAAATAGGGATGTGGAGCGTGGAAGGATGAATCTGATCATGGGAAACAGAAGATCGTCGCCTGTGACCAAGATTGGACTTTATTCCTTAGTGCTTAGTAATGGTTTAGATTTAAATTTGAATAATTGTTTCTATTCGCCAGATATGGCTAGAAACATCATTTCATTTCATGGTTTGTATAAACAAGGCTTTAGATATTCATTTGATAATGAAAAGGGTTCTATTTATGCTTATTTTAATAATGTTTTATATTTTGAAGCATTCCCTTGTAATGGAATATATGAAACTGTGATGGTTGTAGACAACTTAGGAAATGATGTATTGTGTGTGGATTCTTCCAACAGTATGGATAGAGCATGATTGTGGCATTGTCGCCTTGGACATGTTAACAAGAAACGCATAGCCCAACTCCAAAAGGATGGAGTGTTGGAGTCATTCGACCTTAGGCACGATGACGTGTGCGAGTCTTGTTTACTTGGAAAGATGACCAAGTCACCCTTCACTAGCACTTGTGCGAGGGGTGAGGGTTTATTGGATCTCATACATACAGATGTATGTGGACCCTTTAGATCCACCACAAGGGACACGAATCGCTTCTATGTGACTTTCACAGATGATTATAGCAGATATGGGTATATCTACTTGATCAAGCACAAGTCAGAAACCTTTGAAAAGTTCAAAGAGTTTAAACAAGAAGTGGAGAATCAATTGGGCAGGAAAATCAAGATGCTTCGATCTGATCGAGGTGGAGAGTACCTAAGTCTTGAATTCCACGACTACCTCAAGGAATGTGGAATAGTTTCACAATTGACGCCACCAAGGACACCACAATTGAATGGTGTAGCTGAGAGGCGTAATCGAACCTTGCTAGACATGGTTCGTTCCATGATGAGTCGTGCTTCACTACCTATCTCATTCTGGGGGTATGCCTTAGAGACTGCCGCCCATATCCTTAACTTAGTACCTACGAAGAAGGTTGCCAAAACACCTCACGAAATGTGGACCGGGAAAGCTCCCTCGTTGGCACATATCAAGGTTTGGGGTTGCGAGGCTTTCGTAAGACGAGATACTCACGACAAGCTCGAACCTCGTAGTGAGCGATGTATTTTCATCGGCTACCCACAAAAATCCTTTGGATATCTCTTCGACAGACCCAGTGACAATGTAGTCTTCGTTGCGAGGAGAGGGGTTTTCCTAGAGTGAGAACTCATAAGCCAAGGAGACAGTGGGAGGCAGATCGATCTTGAAGAGCTTCAAGAGTCGAGCAATGAAGGAACCTTTAACACTGGCACTCAACCCGAGGAGGAAACTCCGGTTGAACCGATTGACGAGTCCTTACCTCTTAGACGTTCCAAAAGAGTTAGTGTTCCACCCCAGTTTTACGGTTTTCATATTACTATGGAAGGGGATACGTTCATTAGTGATAGTACACTAGTGAATATGGACGAGCCTAACAGCTATAAGGAAGCCATAGCAGGCCCAGAGTCTGCGAAGTGGAAAGAGGCTATGGATAGCGAGATCCAATCCATGTATGACAACCAAGTTTGGAATTTGGTTGACAATGTACCAGGTCGTAAGACGGTCGGGTGCAAGTGGATCTTCAAGAAGAAGACTGACGTGGATGGAAACGTGCACACTTATAAAGCGCGATTGGTTGCGAAGGGTTTCACTCAAACTCCTGGAGTTGAGTACGACGAAACCTTCTCACCGGTTGCGAAGATAAAGTCTATCAGGGTAATGCTGGCCATTGCTGCATTTCATGAGTATGAAATATGGCAAATGGATGTCAAAACCGCTTTCCTTAATGGGAAGTTGGCTGAGGATGTTTACATGGCTCAGCCAGAGGGTTTTGTCAATGCAAAGCATCCCAATAGAGTGTGTAAGCTTGAGAAGTCCATTTATGGACTTAAGCAAGCGTCTCGCAGATGGAATCTTTGTTTTGACGAGAAGGTCACAGAGTTTGGTTTTCTGCGAAGCGAAGATGAATCGTGTGTATATGTCAAAGCCAGTGGGAGTGTAGTAAGCTTCCTCGTATTGTATGTCGATGACATACTACTCATAGGAAACGACATCCCGACACTGCAGGAGGTTAAGTCCTGCCTCGGGAAGTGCTTCGCTATGAAGGACCTCGGAGAGGCTTCCTATATTCTGGGAATAAGGATAGTGAGAGACAGAAGTAAGAAATTAATAGGACTTAGTCAGAATACTTACTTGGACAAGGTACTAAAACGTTTTAGTATGGAGAATTCAAAGAAAGGGGAGTTACCAATCCAGAGTAATGCCAAGTTGAGTAAGACTCAGAGTCCGAGTACTGAAGTCGAGATAGCAAAGATGAGCCGAATACCATACGCTTCCGCAGTTGGCTCAATCATGTATGCTATGACTTGTACTCGCCCTGATGTGGCCTTCGCTTTGAGCATGGTCAGCAGACCTTGGAGTTGTGCCAGCCATAAAGGAGCCCATGGAGATTTTCTGTGATAATGAAGGAGCGGTTGCCTTGACCAAGGAACCAAGAGATCATGGTAGATCTCGACATATCGACAGAAAATATCATTTTATTCGACATCGGGTGGAAGAGGGACTTCTCGTAGTAAAGAGGGTATCGTCAGAAGATAACCCAACAGATCCGCTTACGAAGGGACTGAGCAGGGTTAAGCATTTGCAGCACGCTAGGAGTATTGGGCTGAAGGACGATATTAGTTTAGATTAGATAGTTTGGAAACATGTAAGAGATAAGTTGTTATTAACATTTGATGATTAAATAAAGGAGTATTATTTATTAGTAGTGTTACTGTCTTATGTTAATCTTTTACCTATTGTTTCATTTTGCATGTTTTGACTTCCTGAGTAATTGAATTATTTGATAATAATCAAATTATTCGAACGGTCCACAGTCGTTCATATGTTGGAAGTAGATATGAATGAAGACTGTCATGAATTGCTGTGTAGATTGTCTAAAGTGTATTAGGCATAGCAAAGGTTTGCTACAACGTTCATGAGTGCTTATGAACCTGATTTGAGCATTGAAATAAACCCACACTTGCTGGAATCACTTCATGGAATTTATCACGAGTGATCGCAAGATGGTAATATCATTTGGTCTTAAAACCTAGATATATGGTTTATTGTTTGCTAATTGGTTATGCATTGATAATGCGCAAACGCATCAGTAACTTGATGTTATAAAACGCATTGTTGTGTATGATTTGATTAATGGATAGTAAATGCATATAAGTCAAAGTTTATATGTTCCTTTTATCCTAAGAGGGTAAAAGCGATATCAGAGCCCCTCGATGATTTGATTTGACTTATGTGCCGGGCCCGGTCAGGACTGAATTGATGTGTTCAATTAAGTTCTACGTCAAATGAATCTGAGATCGAGAAACCAATTGTTGGACAATAAGTATGACCATGTTCCATGTAATTGTCCGCACGATATCTAGAACAGAGGATTATACGATCCCTTATCTGAAGGACAGGATACTGATAAGATCAGAGTTTGACAGCGTCTTTGAGAGCTACGATTGCTAATCGGATTAGACTTGCATTTATAGTTACTAGACTTATCCAAGTGGGAGATTGTTGGATTAGTGTCTAAGCCCGTAACTATGTTTGGTGAGTACTTGACCCGGTTGTGCATGGTCCTTTTGGGTTGCCTTCACCATAGCAACTTGACAGGGTGATTTATAAAGAGAGAAGAGATATTGTTATATTAATACATTATGAGAATAATATATTAAAGGAATAATAATATTATTTGATTAATGTTAGTCATAAATTAATTAGGAATTAATTTGGTGACTAAAAGAGGTTAATTGAATAAAGGGGCTTAAACGGTCAAATGTATGATAGTTGTGTTTTTGGGCTATGAATCCTTATGGATATTAGGTTGGCCGAATTTTAGGGTTAGGATATCTTAAATTCGCCCAAGCCTCATATCTAGAAGGATCATTGGATTGCTTAGGGCCTAAGTTATTCAATTAGGGTTAAGGATGTAACCATGGTGGCTCATAGTATAAATAGACCCTATGGGTGAGGGAAATCGGCCACCTTGTTGCATTGGTAACCCTAGAGCCGATTTTCTCATCTCTCCTCTCTCTCCAAATCATCCTCTTGCTAGTTGGTGTTTCTAAGCCGTTAGAGGAGTGACAATTGTGACTCTAAGCTCCAAGAACAAGAAGATTCAAGCAAGCAACTTAAGGTATTCTTCTAGATTTGATTTCATATGTTATGATTCAATTGTTTACACTAGATCTAGCATTATAAGCCTTGGAAACATTGCATGTTCAATTAGAGAAACCGAGATCCAAGCATTAGGGTTTGCATGTGCACATAGGAAAGTTCTTATGGCTCAAACCCATCAGTATAAGCACCATACAAATAAGATTTGATGCAGATGCGGTGTGAGAGAGGGTGGAAGCGGTTTTCGGTGGTGGTGGAGTTCATCAACATCAGGTCTGACGGTGGGAGATGGAGGACACAACATAGACGAAGCAGATATGGAGGTGGCCATAGATCTGGAGGCAGAAGAAAGTTTCGTCAAATTAATGGTCGCAAGTTTTATGTACTCCAATATATCTAGACATCAAAGACATGGAGATGAAATAGATATGTGCATTGGAGAAGACTAATGGTGTGGTTGTTCATAGTGGAGTTAGAGTTTCAGTCGGAGAAGTCATCTACGACTAGTGAAAACTCATCAGAGGGAGACGACGTTGAAGGTAGGTAGCAGATGTAACATCCAAATTCAGATCTGAGAGATTGGAGTCAGTGGTGGTGAGTTTGGCTGACAGTCTGAGGTGGTGATAGCGTCGCCAAAACTGGATTTGAAGGCGACGATGATGATGGATTTCATCTTTGACAAAGGTGTTGATAAACTCATATTCACTCAGAACTGAACTATAAATGAAAGATCTTATATGCCCAATAGTCATTATAGAATGCTATTGCTAATAATATATGATATTATAGGGTCACACCATATAGCAAGTTACCGTCGGTTGATTATTTATTAGTACAATTTGATTATTAATAAATATATCAACACTTGTATTTAATTGGAAAATTATTATTTCATGGAAATAATATTTTACTAATTGGAAATTTATTATTTGTGGAAATAATATTTATTGGAGAAATAACAACTTATGAAATATATCATAAAGTATGATTATTTATAAGTTATATTTATATCTTAATAAACTAGTTCAATTTATATAAAATATAGTTTTATATAAAATAAGCTAGTTACAATTTATATAAAAGATAGTTTTATATAAAATAAGATATTTATATATGACTACTTATATAAATATATATGTTGGGAATTCTTTATAAAAATGATTGATTTTTTATAAAAATAGCATGCATGTGTATATAAACTAACCATGAGACAATTTTTGTTTTCTTTTGTGCATGCTTTTTCGAAAATTGTAAGGAGACCAAGCATGATATTCTTTTGCCATGCTTGGGACAATGTTATCCCTCCTTTCACTTTATTGTCTCCCTTACACTTTTTTGGCCATTATATAAGGAAGGGATTGGAAGGCTTTTGAGATAAGTTCTTGCATCTTCTTCTTCTTCCTTTTGGCTATGAAACTGTGGGCATGAGGAGCTCTAAGAGGGCTGCCAATTTCGAGCTTTACAAGCTCTTCTTCTCCTCCATTCTCTTGTATTTTGATGCTAGACAAAGTCCTTTTGTTGCTTCACCTTTAAACATATATTTGATATATATTTCAAAGGCTTATGAACAACAAATTACAAGTGAATACTAGCATGTTTTGATGGTTCTGCTTTTGCTTGGTGGATACTTATAGAGAACTCTTGCTTTAGAGTTTCATGCCACACTTCATCAACTTCCAACCTCCCATGAGGATCAAAGTCTTAAAAGGTTGTTATGCTTTCCCTTTTATGGTTGTTTTAATCTTTCTAATTCTTGCAAAATGATCATTGGTGGGTAAAATAGTTTTAGTTTTATTCAACTTTTTAAAGCTTCCGTTGTCAATTTTACCGGTTGTGAAACCGGATTTTTGAATAAAAATCCAACAATAAATGTCATTGGAGACAATAAAAATCCATCTGAATCACTTAGATCTAACCAAATTTGTGTAAGAAGCACAAAAAGTCGTCAAGTGAAAACTCATCAGGGGGAGACGATGACAGTGGTAGGTAGCAGATGTAATGTCCGACTTCAAATCTGAGAGACCGGAGTCGGTGGTGGTGAGTTTGGACGGATGTCTGAGGTGGCTCTACCGTCACCAGATCTTGATTTAAGGGCGACGGTGATGATGGCTTTCGTGTTTGACATAAGTGTTAACAAACTCATATTCACTCAAATCTGGACTAGAGATGCCACCAGAAACAATAAAAATCCATCGGAATCACTCAAATCCAATCAGATCTGAGTAAGAAGCACAAAAAATGTCTTCGGAATCACGAAGCCGCCGACAGACAACCAGAAAGGATGATTGTATATAGATTTCGAGGTGGTAGAGAGTAGCAACGGTGGCAGCAGACGGCAGTTGTAACAATTGCGGAATTTTTTACCGATCGTTAATCGCCAAAGGTAACAAGCGTCAAGTATAATAGAGTTAATACGTAATATTTATCAAACTATGACAAAATACAAGTTTCGTATAGGAAAAATCAACTGAATCATTCGTAAATCGTAAAAATTAGTGCGCCGAAACATATATATATATATATATATATATATATATATATATATATATATATATATATATATATATTTTGAAAGTACACGTCAACGTGATACCGAAAATATAAATTTCGTAGAAATCCGACATCGTATGAATTAATTATGAATGTTAGAAGATATAAAAATCAACCGTACACACAAAATTTCAACGTAAAAAAACTACAATGAGAATGAGTGACGTTTAGCTAAAGTCACCAAAAACATAATCTTACTACTCCTCAAGATATGAATTTTGAGAAAAAAGAACGTCAAAATCGGAGTCCGTATGAGAGATATGATTTTCGCAAAATCATTTAAATCGTATAAAAATAAGGGTTAAAAATAAATTCAGAACTAGACAATATAACCTAAAGGAAAGTTATAGTAATGATAAGGCATTTTTTTTAGGTTGTCCTAAACCTTTAAAAATATTTAATTCCTCGGGACGAGCCCTATATACACGATTTTAGTTTTAATTGATCCAAGATACTATTGAAATAATAAGAAGTTTATATTATCGTTTTCAAAAAGCAATTGATATTTAAACTTGGTTTAAACTTTAAAGGATGGTGTTCACGTGGAAATGACCCTACGAGCATCCGAACTAAATATTAGTGGAGTTCAGTAGTTATCCAATTAAGGATGGAATCTACTTAAAATTAACCATAGGAAGTGAAAGTCATTCATTTTTCAAGTTCAAAAATCAAGATAATAACCATAGGAAGTGAAAGTCATTCATTTTTCAAGTTCAAAAATCAAGATAAATATAGAAGGATTCAATTGAGAAAATAAAGTTGAAGATGATGAAATCAATCTTAGGTATATATTTATTTTATCACAAAATATTTGGGCGTACCGGCAAAACTGGACAAACCAAAATGTTTTCTTAAATTATGCTAATCATTACGTTCATATATACAAAAATATAATTTTTTTGTTTTTTTTATAATTTTTAAGGAACTATTTTTATCGATTTTTTTTAAATGCATCAAAATTCATAATTTTTTATTTTTTATAAATAGACATTCATATTGATATAGTTTTAAGATAAAATAAAATTCTATTTTTTTTATAGTTTCGGCTCTCGTTATTCATAAGTGAATAAAAATACATAAGAATTTTATTATAATACATTCATTATTCACTCATGAATAAAACGTATGCATAATTTTTTTTTTTACAGTTTAGGTATCATGCATATCTGAATATAACACGTAATAAAGTTTTCTTACCAAAAATATTTTTTTTACATCATAATTCGTCACATGTTATATTCATATATAAATAAAACGTGTATTAGTTATCGTTATATGTTATATTCATATATGAATAAAACATTTGTCAGATTTTTGTCACAGTTTATTTGTTATTCATATATGAATAAGTAGTATGTTAATACAAGACGAAGTGTTTTGAAAATTCGAACACCTTATTTATATATGAATAACAAATGAATTATAACAAAATTCTGATAAATGTGTTATACATATATGAATATAACTTGTGAGAAGAGCTAATACATGTTTTATTCATATGTAAATATAACATGTGACGAAAGCGAATGTAAACTGTAAAAAGTTTATTACATGTTATATTCATATATAAATGATATTTGAACTGTGAAAAAATTAACCATACTTTTTATTCATAAGCGATTAACGAATGTACTGTAAAAAAATGCATTTTTATTCGGTTATCAATAATGAGAGCTGAAACTATATAAAAAAATATTTTATCTTAAAACTATATCAATATGGATGTCTATTTATAGAGAATAAAAAATTATGAATTTTGATATATTAAAAATAGTTTTTCGATAAAAATAGGGATAATGTCACTGTAGCACAATGAACTTTTGTGATTTGTCCGACTTGACCAATTATGTTTTTTTTTGTGCATTAGGTCATCTAATTTTTATTGTACATGTCAATTAGGTCATTATCGCTAATTTTTAACCATTCATCTGTTAAATAGTTATCTAAATGACACGAATGGCCCCTATGGTTTAATTTTTTTTTTCATAATTGGTCGTTATTAGCCATGTTTTAAATCACATGACTAAAACTACCACAATTATTAAACCCTAGGGACCAAAGTGTAACATTGACATTATTCTCCCCATTAAATCTGGTTGAAAGGGCTTTTCGTGCTCGTGAAATCACGCATCTGAGACGATTTAGATCCTCACAGCCTCCATTTGTCTTCTTTTTCCATTCTCGTTTCCTTCCATTTTTCTGATCAACTCTTTTGGCGTGTTCATAGTTTGATTCCACTTCTAATTGCAATTCTTTTTCTTATTTGGAATCGAGTGGAATAATTTTTGAGGTTCAGTAAGTTTAACTGTCTGACATTGATGGAAAAGATGAAGAACTTGTTAAGTATTATTGTAGAACTCGAGTTTCATGTTTTTTGGCGGGGGGTTCTTGATGAGCCTTTGCTTTTGCTTTTGTTTAATCCTCTTGATCGTGTAAATTTGGCTGAAGAAACACATGTATGTGTGTTTAACGGCTATATTTGTTCAGAAATTAATGTTTACGTACCTAGGGTTCTAATTGGAAGGAGTGTGTGTGTGTGTGAAGATTTCGGAAAATAATCGATTGTTGTTATTAGAAGAAAATGGCTTTGAATCATTCATCATTAGAAATGCTGCAAGAACCGAGCATCGACACCGATAAACTCAGTTACGAGATCTTTTTGATCCTCGAGAGCAAGCTTTTATTCGGTTATGACGATCAGGAGCTTTGGTAGCCTAAACAGGTTTCTCCGGAAGTTTCTCTTGTGGCAGCTAACTACGAAGGTGTTCAATCGATTAAAAACCAGAGAGGCAAAATTTGTGTTCTATCGATTGACGGTGGAGGAATAAGGAGTATCTTAGCAGGTAAAGCCCTAGCATATATGGAAAACGCTTTGAAGGAAAAGTCTGGCAAAAGAAGACAAATGGAAAAAGACAATTCAACCCTTCAATTGGTTATCTTCATGTCATAGAGATTCAACATGTTTAAGCATAGATAGTTTATAGCAGATGTTGGTTACCCTGGAGCTGTTCTTTTAGGGGATTTAGTTTGTGGAATTGCAGTTGCATATATAACTCCAAATGACATTATGTTTTGCTTTCAATCAAACACTGCGAAAGAGTTGAAATGGAGTGGAGCTAAACATCACCCAGAAGATAAAGACGATGGTCAAAGAATGAATCCACGTTCTTCATTCAATGCGTTTTTAGAAGTCGTTAAATGTTACACTTTGGTCCCTAGAGTTTAATAATTGTGGTAGTTTTAGTCGTGTGATTTAAAACATGGCTGATAACGACCAATTACGAAAAAAAATTAAACCACAGGGGCCATTCATGTCATTTAGATAACTAGTTAACGGATAAATGATTAAAAACTAACGATAATGACCTAATTGACATGTACAGTAAAAGTTAGTTGACCTAATGCGCAAAAAAAAACATAATTTGTCAAGTCGGACAAATCACAAAAGTTCATTGAGCTACAGTGACATTATCCCATAAAATAGCTCTTTACAAATTAAAAAAAAACAAAAAAAAATATTATGTTTTTGTATATATTAAGGTAATAATTAACATAGTTTAAGGAAACATGTTTTGTTGGAAAACACATGCGTATTCATTTTCCTTTCCATTTGTACGATGGAGGGTTTTGCGACAAAAATAAATGATTGACTGAGAATGATTCTTCCATTCTCTACCTCTTTTATTTTCTTAATTGAACATACCTCGAGAAATATATATATATATATATATATATATATATATATATATATATATATATATATATAGAGAGAGAGAGAGAGAGAGCGAGGTTCAAATGTGGATTGACATCTATTGTGCGGACGTGTGGACAATGTTATTCTATGAGAATGACAAAAAAATATGTTTTGATAATATGAATACGTTCAATCTTAAATAACCATTGTCGTTATCACACATTCTCACTAATTAAATCGTCTATAAGGTTATTATAGACTTTTTTTTTATTATTCAGATTCTGTCAGAATGTTTATTGAGTTGTATTTTGTCAGAATGAAAATAAGTGAAAAACGATGTGTGGGAACAAAAATAAATAAGAATTAGTGAGAATGCATGAAAATGACGATATTTTTGTAAGGTTGAACGTACTCGCATTACTAAACAGCTTATTCTCTTAGTAATTCTCATAGAATAGTATTGTCCACACGTCCGCACAATAATTGTCCATTCACATTATATATATATATATATATATATATATATATATATATATATATATATATATATATATATATGGAAAAGTGAATATATATATAGGATTAGGAACCTAATACTTAAAACTACGTAGTTTTGATTAGTGGTTTAATTTTTAACTAAAAAAAATATCCCAAAATGTATCGGTTCGTTTTCTTTTATTCCTTCATCCAAACGTAAAGATGTTATTCAATCCACTATCAATTACTTTGGCTTCTAATTCATGTTCAAATATTTTTTTTATAACTTCATGGTGTTTGTGATTGGAGGAAAAAAAATTGATTAAATGTCTATAGCCACGCGTAAGGTTTCATGTTAATGTATATGTGTTGGATTCATAAAATTAGTAATATTCGCATAAACTAAACGAAAATCCAAATTCAATCTTGAAAAAGTGATTAAATGACTACATCCACACCCACTAGGATTCAAGTTTTTCGTTTGTGTTTTGGATTCATTAAATTAATAATACGAGCATAAAATAAACAAAAACTCCAGTTCAATCAATTTTGTGTATGTGTTTCAACCGATGAATAGCGTCACAAAAAATAAATTTGTTGTAGAAGAAGATCGATTGACCTTATTCATAAATTGGGCCGACTTATATTGAATTGTGATTTTCATGAATCATTCGAAAATCAAGGATACATTGTGTTCGATGTTGTCACTCAATGTGAATAAGGAAACGTAATATATATATATATATATATATATATATATATATATATATATATATATATATATATATATATATATATATATATATTTTCTTCAGAAAATAAAACCACTAATTAAAACTACGTAGTTTTAAATATTGGGTTCCTAATCTTATATACCCTTAAAGATATATTAACTTTTCCCATATATATTTTTTCTTCAGAAAATAAAACCACTAATTAAAACTACGTAGTTTTAAATATTAGGTTCCTAATCTTATATACCCTTAAAGATATATTCACTTTTCCCATATATAGTGATACAGACCCATTCCATACTAGGCCCGCATCATGCCATAAGCTCAAGTGTAGAACTCATTCCCAAAAGCCAGCTTGTAGGAGGAAGTGACACCTAGATTTATAAGCCACCAACTTATAGTACTTTCGGCCGATGCGGGATCATAACATATATATATATATATATATATATATATATATATATATATATATATATATATATATATATATATATATATATATATATAATTGCTTAATTAAATAGAGAAAGATGTTAATTTGGAGGGGTAGAGTGTTCCCTATCTGAGCTAATCTCATATCTTTGTTCATGCATCTCAATCAGTAACCGATTGCAAAAAAACTTTTATAAATTTCAGTGCAAAATCAAATTTTAATCAACTTAAACAAGTTAAATTGATTTTTCTTTCTCACAAAACATTATTCAAAAAATTTTAGATACGTTGTTATTAATCAGATGAGATTATATAAATAGGTTTATTTTATTTATATAACCTAAAAGCCACGCGTAATTATATCTAATTGTTATGGATATAAATACGATTATAGAAACTAATATAGATTGGACATTCTTTCTAATTTGATAGACAACTCTTTGTTCTATATCTGTCTCATTTTATAAACTATAGTGGAATACAAAAAAGAAAAAAGGACACCTGCTATACTTTTGTATCGATAGTCTATAATCACTTTTAGACTTTGTTTGACATACATAATGTTGTTTATTTTTAGTTTTTCATATTAGCCTAATAAAATTTTGGATTTTATTTTGTATTGGATATTATGTTGACCTATTAGTTAGGACTACTTAGCTAGTATATAAATTATATCCTTCCTTTTTATTGTAGTAGCACTTCTCATTTTGATAATAATACGGAACCCTAACCGTTCTATGTATTGTACTTGTTTGTTCACATGGTATCAGAGCTATATTTTATCATTTATTCATGATAATTGGAGCAAGTTATATATAACACACTGAAAATTCGCGGATCGAACTTTTGAAAATTTTCGCAATTTTGGGTATCGTTTATATATAACGCGCCCCGTTTTTGAAAATTTTCGCAATTTCGAGTATGGTTGTCTTGTTCGTTTCTGTATTCCGTTTGATTTGATTTGTTCATTTTCGTTGATTTCGAGGGTTTCGTTTCGTCTGTTGGTTTTGGTGATTATTGTTGGAGTTTTGCTTTGCTGCTGTTTTGGTTTCGTTTTTTGTCTGTTGGTTTTGGTTTACTGCATTTGGCAATATGGCACGAGATGATTCCCTTCATTCAATTAGTACACAACTTGAAGGCAAGAACTATGTCTACTGGAGTTATGTTATGAAGAATTTTTTGCGAGGGAAGAATATATGGGGTATTGTGACAGGTACCAAGGGCAAACCAACAGATTACAAGGTTAAAAATTATGCAACCTTACTGGATTCATGGGAGACTGATAACTCTAACATCATTACTTGGATTAATAGTTATGTTATCCAGTCTATTGGTACTTAGTTAGCGAAGTATGACACATCAAAAGAGGTTTGGGATCACTTGGATAGGTTGTATACTCAGTCTAATTTTGCAAAGCAGTACCAATTAGAGTTTGATATTAAAGCCCCCCAACAAAACAATATCAGTATTTAGGAATTCTATGCAGCTATGTCGATTTGTGGGATTAGTTGGATCTTATAGAACCTGCTAAGTTAAAGGCCTTTAAGCCTTATATTAATAAAAGGGAAAATCAACGTTTGGTTCAATTCTTGATGGCATTACGTTTAGATTTTGAAGGCTTGCGTGGATCAATCTTGCATCACACACCTCTTCCAACTATTGATTCAGTTGTTCACGAGCTGATTGCTGAAGAAAATCGTATCAAGTCTCATGCTGGCAAAGGTCCAAAGACAGCCACTCTTTCTGTCTTTGTTGTTCCAAAATGACCTCAGTCTTCAAACCAAAATCGTCCCACAGTTGCATTTAATGAGTGTTCTTTCTGTAAGAAGAAGAACCATTGGAAGACAAATTGTCCTTTGTTGTTAAGCAAAGGAAATCAGAAGCAACAACAAACCAGATCACCTGCATAGTCTTAGGCTTCAAAGCAGAATAAGTCTTTTGGACAGTCTCATTCATGTCCATTGTTTCCACCTTTTAGGGCACCACAGTACATTGTTGTTGTACCTTCAGTTGAGAATAAGACAGATTTTACACCACCATTAGCCTTAGATCCCCAAATTGTTGAGCAGTTCAGACAGTTCATTGTTGCCAATCCAACTGCTATGTCAGCTTCCATGTCTTATTCATGTATGTCTTCATCCAACACTTCATGTATTCATTCACCTTTGTGGATATTGGATTCTGGTGCATCTCATCACATGTCACCACATTTGTCATCTTTTTCTTCATTATCACCTCGTTCACATGTCTCTGTTATGTATGCTAAAGCTACACCTATGTCAGTAGAGAGTTTTGGTTTTATTATCACTCCTTATATATCTTTAATAGATGTCTATTATTTTCCCACACTTGCGTTGAATCTTGCTTTGGCCAGTCAGTTGTGTAAGTCTGGTTGTTGGTCTTCTTTTCTGATTTGTTCTGCTATGTACAAGATATTCGGTCTCGAAGGATGATTGGGATAGGCCGAAGACTTGGGGAGCTTTATGTTATGGAGCAGCTACATGATGTTGATGTTGTTGCCTCTAATATCGATTTGTCATCTTTTGCTTTAAGTCATTCGTTGTCTGTTTTTTTTATCTTTGGCGTTCTTGTTTGGGACATGTGTCAGTGTCACATTGAAAGTTTTTGGTTTCCACGGGTGTGTTAGGTTTTTTGGAAACTAATGATATTTCTGATTGTTGTGGTTGTAAACTGGGAAATTTGTTTGCTTTATCGTTTAATAAAAGTGTCACTTGTTATGTTGCTCCCTTTGATATTATGCATTATGATGTGTGGGGTCCATCCCCGATCACCTCTAAATCGACATCTAACTATTATGTTTCATTCATTGATGATTACACTCGTTATACATGGTTTTATTTTATGAAGCACAACTATGACTTTTTCACCATATATAGTGACTTCAGATCCCTTATCATGACTCAACACTCTATTGTCATAAAATGTTTGTAGTGTGATTTGGGAGGGGAAGTTACCTCCAATGATTTAAAACATGTATTGGCATCTGATGGCACTATGCATCAGTCGTCATGTACAGACACCTCTCAGCAGAATGGTGTTGCAGAAAGAAAACATCGACATCTCCTAGAAACTGCAAGATCCTTGCTACTCTCTGCTCAAGTTCCAAATATGTTTTGGGGAAAAGCTGTTATTACTGCCAATTACATTATGAATCACATTCCTACTGCGCACACTTATGGGAAGTCTCCTTATGAAATGTTGTTTGGGAAACTTCCAGATTATTCTTCATTATGAGTGTTTGGGTGTATCTGTTTTGTCTTGAAGCCTCATGTAGAGAGATAAGTTGTCTTCAAAATCAGCATGTTAGGATCAAAGTATGATGCTTGTCAAGATTCAGAACAAATATGATGCCACTTGCCTATATCTGATGACCCTTGTTAGGAAGTAATGCAGATAACACATGAAACCAAAAGCACATAAAGACACATTATTTACATGGTTCGGTCAAGGTGACCTATGTCCATGGGAGGGAGGGGAGTATTCTTTATTCACAAAGTTCTCAAACAGAGATTACAAGTACAACCAACAAGATTCGTCCTACTCACTAAGGATACAAAATACAAGACACTACAAATGACATAGCATGCATCCCTATTTATACTTCAGGGTTCGTACCTAAAAGCCTAATGGACCAAGCCCATTGGCCCATAGACCCACGAATGGTGCAACAAATCACAATCCGCCACACATCATCTTCTGGAACATTCATCCATGCCATACAATCCATGAGCATCAACAACACACATGATGGAGCATCATGAGCCATAGTGGCGCATCATGATTAACATGTGGCACATCATGAACACTAATGGCGCTTCATCCATCATGGTGGTACATCAAGGTGTATTCCTTGAGCATCTTCGACTTCATGGACACCTTGGACAATATTAAGCATCATAGAGGACTTCATATCATACGACTCATCAAGGAACACAAGTGGCACATCCTTGCAACATGATAACGCAACAACATGAGAACGACGCTTCATGTGCAAGGAATGACACTTCTTCTCCAGGGATGACGCTTCCTCCTTATGAATGGCGCTTCTTCCTTCAAAGTGGTGCTTGGTTGGATTAAGGTCTCTAAGCTCATAACTAAATTGGTATGAATTGTAATTAGAAACAAAATCTTTTTTGGGTTGCCCTCACAACTAGTAACTGAATAGAATGACATTTAGAGAGAGAGAGGTTGATTTATTAATTTATTATATGATTAATAAATTGTAATAAATGATTTGTTAATATATTATGTGATTAATATATTAATTAGAATTATTATTACTTAATTAAGAATTAATCATAAATTAAATTGGAATTAATTTTGGGATTAATTAGATTAGTTAAAGGTGCAAGGACCTTAGCTGCAATTGTTCAAAAGTTGAACAAAAGAAGGATTTCAGAACCCTCTTGAAATGGACGGTTTTGGCAGATCAATTTAGGGTTTCTGGGAATGTTCCTTTTATATAATTACCTAATTTGAGATATTATTATTATTATATTTAAATTAGGGTTTTCTAAGGATCCTTAAGCAGCTATAGATAGGACACTTAGGCTACATATTTTCGTCCACTTGATACCCCAAAGGAAGAGCTGAAATTTTGCCTCTCCTATCCTATCTCTACTTTTCTTCTAGTTGTTAGGGTTTGGGTACAAACCATTACAGGCACTAAACTTTTGGTGCTAGCTTCTTAAGCTCTATAAGGAAGAATCCAGGTAACTTGTTTGCTATAACAAGTTTGAGGTATGTATCCCTAACTTCTTAATTTCGAGTTAACTAGGGTTTATGCTAGATTTTGTTATTCAAAGTATGTTGCCTTCAAAGTGTAAGACAAATACTTTTAGGTTGCATGTGCCATTTCTTAATTTTTAAGTGATTTTCCGCATTGAGCATTTTGTTGTAACCTAATAAACCGATTAGTGGTATCAGAGCTACTTCGTGTGTCTAAAATTGAAAGCACATTTGTGAATCGAACAAATTTTTTTTCGTAAAAACTGACTTCACGACGTGACAGTGTATCTGTTACGACGTGAACCCAAATCAGATCCAAAATTTTGAGATTTTCTGCAAAAAATCCGATTTTGTTTGCCTAAGATGATTAAAATAAAAACCCTAAATATTATGAGATAATCTTAGAAAAGATAATGATTAATTATAAGATTAATTATTAATATCGTAATGGATCTAATAATTAATTTAATTATAAGACTAATTACAGGATAATTATAAAATCCATGATAGGTTTAAATTGATTAATTAATTAAATGTTTAATTCGGACAATTAATATTTAAACATTGTATTTTGAAAAGTTTTAAAATACACCTTATATATATATATATATATATATATATATATATATATATATATATATATATATATATATATATATATATATATATATATAAAGTTAATTACTATATGTATAAGATAAAGTAAGCTAAATCGCTAGTAAGCTTCATTCACGAAGCCATGCTATAAAGAAGGTATAAGGAAACAACTTATAAAATAACCGTTGAATGGATGTCCTTTTCACCCACCGCTCTCCTGTATGGTGGAGGGTCGCTAGTTGACAGCTTCAATAGGAAATAATCAAATTAAAAGTATAATCTATAAAGTACTAGAATCTTCTTTTAAAATCCCACTCAAGTTACTTTAGGAAAAATATGAAATGTATGCTAATCCATGATAACTCACATGATTCTTGATGAGTCGTTAGTGGAGCATGCGTGGTTAACCATCACGCTAATTTGGGACTATAAAGTTGACATGATGGCACAACTCGAAAATTATCATTATTAATGGAGTGTGTGTGGCTTACCGACACATTAATTTGAGATGATAAATGACATCGAGGTTGTCTAGCGGGTTTGCATGGTTATTCACATATTGTTTGTGATCCTCGGTATCTCAATCATATATTGAAGAGCATAATCCAAGATTAAACATGTCATTGATATGATTCAAGGAATCTCAAATGATCTAGGAATTTTATAAGATTGAAATTGGCAAATTGTTTTACCTACCTTGATAAATTTACAATTATATTACGACATCCCTCTTCTTAATTGTGAATTGTATTTTGGATCCTAGCCTTAAATATTAATTTGCGTTAAAACATTAAGGATTTTTATCAACTAACTAAAACTATCTCTCTTGTAATCGATGTCTGAAAACGGTGATGCTCATGCTGCTCAAACCTCCACTCAAAATGCTAACTTCATTCTCTTGTCTATTTTGTCAGAAGAGAAGCTCATTGGTCCAAACTATATGGATTGGATGAGAAATCTGAAGATGACTATTCGATACAAGAAAAAAGATTATGTTCTCGAGAAGTCTCTTATTAAAATCGATGAATCAACTTCCACTATTGAAGAAATTTTTGCGTTCAACAAACAACATGATGATGCCACTAAGGTTGCGTGCATCATGGTTGCTACCATGGAACCTGAGCTCCAGAAGTTCTACGAGGACCACTGGACATGTGAAATGTGCCTTGATCTTTTTTTAAAAGTTTCACAAAAAAGCGAGACAAGAACACTATAAAGTGGTCAAGTCTCTCATGGCATGCAAGTTGAAGGAAGGTGACTTTGTTTGCACTCATGTGCAAAGAATGTAAAGATATGTGGAGCGGTTGGAAAAGCTCAATGTGTCTTTTTACCAAGATTTGTCCATTGACATGGTCCTTAACTCTTTTTCTTCTAGTTATGATCAGTTCTTATTGACTTATCATGTGAACAACACGAAGACAACATTGACCCAACTTCACAACTTGTTACAAACTGTTGGATCAGGGATAAAGAAAAATCATGCTCCTTCTGCGACAAGTGCTCTTGTCCTAGCCATTTGTCACAATAGAGGAAAGAAGAGGAAGGCTGTTGGATTAGGTGTTTAAAACCATAACTATAATTGGTATAAACTTGAATTGATATTAGCACAGTCCTTTTGGGTTGCCCTCAAACCTAACAATTGAATATCATAGCCTTTAGAGAGAGAGAGAGAGACTGGTTTATTAATTTATTATATGATTAATAAATTAATTAGAAATCAAAATAAATAGTTTGTTAATATATTATGAGAATAATATATTAATTGGAAATAGTATTATTTAATCAATAGTTAATAAGAAATTAATTGGAATTAATTTTGGGATTAATTGGAATAATTAAAAGTGCAGGGTCTATTTGGTTATTTATTGAAAGTTGAGGAAAGGAAAAATGAACCTCATTGGATGAGGTGGACGAAAATCACATGGGAAAGCCCAAGGAATTTCATCCAAGCCCCTTGAAAGAGGGGAATGGGCTGTGTAACGCCCGGGTTTCGGGGCTAAGCATTTTAGACGATGTAATAGTCTAGGTCAACTATTGTAACTCTTTTGATGTAATAAAGATGAAATATTTGATTATTTTGTGAATTATGTGAATTTATATGCTTATTGTTTAATTATAAATGTATAATTAATAAAGAATAAAAATAAGCGTCAAAATTAAAGTATGAGATAAGCCCGATATCTTTACATAACATTGTAGTGGTCGAAACAAGGATTCCGGAGATATAAAGAACACCGAAATCCGAGTTATAACGAAGAAGTTATGACCCGTCGAAGTTTCGTGATGGAACGGGCACAATACCGGGAAGCGTAAATAGTGAATTTATGATAGAGCGAGTTTTAGCCTTAGAGATCTAAACGAAAGTCATAGAAAATGTTAAACCGAGAGCGTCCATAAAAAGAACGCCCAAATCTAACTTCGTATGAGGAAGTTATGATTTTTCGAAGTTTCGGCTTAGCAGTGTACAGCCCGAAGTTCGAATATTAGATCGAGCGGTTTTTAGCCGACACAACCTAAACGAGAATCGAAGATCTCGTTAATAGTAGCGTAACGATAAAAAGACAAACGAAAACGGACGTCGGATTAAGAAGTTATGAATTTTTAACGGACAAATCCTGTCCCGGCCTGTTAAAAATATAACTTTTAAAATAAAGTCAAAATTAGCCGACGGAGTCTAAACGAAAGTTATAGAGTATGTTCCCGCCTACGCGTGGATATAAAGAACGTCGAAAACGGAGCTCGTATGCGAAAGTTATGATTTTTAGAAGTTAAGTGTGCAATTTGCGAAACTGTGATGACGTGGCAAGATCCTAGTCGTTGCTTGCTCCCCACGGCCTCGCACCGGATGAAGACACGTCGCCTCGCCTTCGCTCTACGCCCCGCGTCCAAGGATGGTACGCCCAGCGTACCTTCGGACCTGATCCTCTTGCGAGTGCGAGCCAGCTGGATCCGAGCTGGTGACCTTATCCGAAGTTACGCCTCGCGTAACTTGCTGAACGCCCCGCGTAGATCCGAAGTTCGGCCCCTATAAATACCCTGCGAGGGCTGCCGAGGAAATCACACCAAAACTCATTCTTTCTCTCACTACTTTCTCTCTCTAACCCATTTTAACCCCCTAAACCCTAGGAAAAATCCGTAGCACCCTAAGGAAGCCCCGAGGCTCCCGGAATCCCGAGAAAAAGGGTCTTTCGGTTCGGAAACGCTGCTCCGAGCAAAGCCCATTTTTCTTTAAAATCCGCTATAAGTGAGCTACGCCTACGCAATTTTTAATATAACTTTTAAATAATTATAGTAATGTTATTAGGTCCTTAAAATAATTATTTGGGCTATTATTATGAGTTATATTGAGTGTTATTTAACGCTTATATAATAATAATAATAGCTAGACTATTAATTAGTCGCGGTTTACGTTAAAACTAAACTCTAGTGGTATTAATACTAGGTTTTGGTCAAGGAAAAATTGTTTTGAGATAACGAAGTGTTGTTCGAGTACCGAGTCACCACCTAATCAGGTGAGTGCATAGTTACTTTCATCTTACACATAGATATGAAGTATTTTATATAAATTACGTGCTATGTGTGCATATTATCTGAATACTTGCTGTCTATGTTGGATGAATGATTTTTATACACGTTTTTATGATTTAAACTGTATATGTATTTTATATCTACAAAAATGTTGGGGTAAAACATGGGTATATATAATAAGACGACGTGTGATAAAATGATGAGAGGCCTCGATGTTGTTGGTGATCCAGTCATCTAGCGGAGTATAGATGACGACCACAGACTCTTCTAGACAGTCGAGTGGAACGCTAGCAGGCTCGCAACCTGTAGGTTTTTGTGAACGATGTGTTCACCGGTGTACTCCATCCCCCTCATGGTTGCCTTTAGGACATTTATTGCTGAGGAACCCCCTTAGCAGTAGTGTCCATCCCGATGATGATCCTTAGGCTAGGTCCCTTATGACAGGTGTTTAGGGACGTAAAGTGAGGATAACGGGAACGGGTAATCGGGTTATTGTTGATTGGTGAAATTAATAAAATTATTTATTGTGGGTTGAAAACCCTATGTGCTCACCAGGCTCCCAAGCCTGACCCACTCAGTTTCATGTATTACAGGTAGTGGCGCTCGAGCATAGATGTGATGTTTTGGATGAGGGATTACGGATATATGCCTGTAGATACGAAATAATGTAGTAAGGCTTATATTGTACTGTTTATGCTTTTGATCTGTATCGAACATGACATCCCAAGTCTTTTAATGAAATACATTTCCTTGGAAATGATTTTGATAAATCTTTATCATATTTTCTTTTGGAACAAATTCCGCAACACTTTTATTTAAAATGTTACTCTGATTTTCAAACAAGCATAAACAAAAATCGGTCTTTTCTGGCCGTGAAAATGGGGATGTCACAGGTTGCTTGGTCACCAAGCAAAGGGATTAAGGTTTCCTCCTTTAAGCCTAGTTTTGGCTCCAAGCTAGCTTAGATATAAAAGGACCCTTAGCCTTAGAATTTCGGCCATGACATTCCTGTATAGGCTTAGGGCTGAAATTATTACCTCTCTCGTCTCTCTCTTCAAGCTCCTTGGTTGCTAGGGTTTGGGTGTAAACCATTAGAGGCACGCCACTTGTGGTGCTTGCTTCCAAGAGTTTTTCAAGAAGGAATTCAAGATTGTTTGCAATAACAATCTTCAAGGTAAGTTTCTTGTTCTTAAGAATTAGTTATTCACATAAAAGTTTTGTAGGATACAATTCATAGTATGTTGCCTATATGTGAAAGACATAGATCCTATTAGGTTGCATCTGCCTTCATCATTTGAATTGTTTAAATGTTTTCCGCTTAAAGCATTGTAGTTGTAATCCTAATAACCCATCAATGGTATCAGAGCCTAGGCATTTCTTTCATGTATTTGCACATTGGTGAATCGATTAAAAGAAACCTGTTTTTCGGTTTGTCGCAGCTCACGACGTGAGTTCAGTCCAGATCCGAAAAATTGGGAATTTTCTGCCTAATCTGCTTTTGTTTGATAATTATTTGCTAAACATATCCTCCAAATCCGATTTTGGTGTATCTATGATGATTAAATACAAGCCTAGAAGTTAGGTAATAATTATTTGACTTGATTAGTTGTTTTGTGATTAATATGATTGATTCTTTAAATGTTTAAATAATAAATCTAGATATTAATTGAACTTAATAATTAATGTCAAATAATATTTGATATTTTGAAAAGTTTAAAATACATCCTTATGGATCTTATTATTGATTTAATTAAATGATTAATTAAAAGATAATTAATAAATCCATAAAAGGTTTGAATTTAATTAAATTAAAAGATTAAACCCTTGCAATTTTAAAATCTTTTAAAATACATTTTATACTATGTAATATCATTAAAGGTTTAATATATATTATAAGTATTAGAAAACTGAGTCGAACCGCTAGTACACCTCATTCACGAAACCATACTATAAGGGGAGTTTAAGGAAGCGGCCTATAAAATGACCGTCATTGAGTATCCATTCTTACCCACCGCTCTCTTGTATGGTGGATGGTCGTTAGCCGAACGGGTTTGATAGGACAATTAATTCTCATTAATAAGTATAATGTGATTAAAAAGTAACTAAACTAATTTAAAAAATCTCACTCTTAGTTACTTTAGGAAAAATGTGAAATTGTATGCTAATCCATGAAATTGCACATTACACTTTATAAGTCTTTAGTGAAGCGTGTGTGGATAACTAGCACACTAATGGGAGACTAATAAAGGGTGGTAGTGGATGTCTCGAAAATTATCGATGATTAATGGAGTGTGTGTAGCTAACCAGCATATCAAAACGAGATGATAAATGACATCGAGAGTACCAAGCTAATTTGCATGGTTATTCACATCTTGTTTGTGATCCTCGGCATCCTAGTTAGAAAAGTGAGAGCATAATCGAGATTAAACATGTTATTGATTAGATTCAATGAACCTTAAAAGATCTAGGAGTTTCATAAGATTGAAATTGGTAAAACCCTTACCTACCTAAAATAGAATCGATTTTGATTACGACATCCCTCTTCAAAGTTCGAATCGAAAATATGGATCCTAGCCTTAATTTAAATTTATGGGTTAATAATTAAGGATTAAAATCAACTAACTTGAATTCTCTTTTCTCCATTTATAGATGTTAAGTCAAAACAACAATGGTCTTCCTAATTCTTTTGGAAATGGTTTTCCTCTACCATCTGAAGATGATCTTCCACATTTTGATCAAGGTGAAAGTATGTTCCTTTCTTCGAGCAATGGTGGAAATGGATATCATTCTTCTCCAACTCTTCCTCCTCCTCCTCCAGCGACTCTCCCAATGTCACGAGTTGAAAGATACGGAACTACTCAAGCCCTATTAGCATGAAAGCATCGAGATGGAAATTATATCATTCTGTGTGTACGCATGTTCTGGAAATGAAATCGTACATTAACAAATTGGTTAGGTTGGATGTCATTTTCCCAAGGGAGCAATCCACTGATTTGGTTCTACTTTCGCTTCCTAAGTCATAGATTCAGTTCATTGAGAATTTTTATATGATCAACCACGACGTGACCCTAATTGATCTGACACATATGTTGATTGTTGCTGAAGCAGAACTGCTTAAGAGCACAAATGAAGCAAAAGTGTTTGAATGATCAAATTCCAAAGTTTCCATGAACATTGACAATGGTGACAATGGTGGTCTAGAAAAGATTTCTCTTCCCAGTGGAAAGGGATCGGCCAAGGTCAAACCATTTGATCGTATGGTAAAGAGAAAGGCTGGTTCTTAGATAGTTCCATGTGCTAACCCTAAAGAGTCCATATGTTTCTATTGCCAATTGAAGGGACATTGGTTGCAAAGCTGCCCAAACTACCTGAAAGATCTTAGAGATGGTAAAGTCACGTTGTGTGACTCTACTTCAGGTACATCCATTACTTTATTATCTTAACAAGTTCCTATTCATAGACTCTTAATGCATAATGTGATGATCACATTTTGATGGTATTGCAGGATCTAAGAGAAAGAAGGAAGCTTAAGAAGAGTGTGCTAACTTTGATCATAAGAGATGGATTTCGGTCACATGGTTCGATGAACATAATTTGGAAGCTATTGCTTAGGAGTTATGATAATTTAATAGATTGCTTAGGATATTTCTAGAAACATAGTTTTCATTTCTATGCATTGTAATGACAAGTTCCAAAATTTTCATTTATTATCATTAAAATTGAAATTTTGGTTTATCTAGTTGGTTTACTTTATATTTCCTTACAATGGCATTTATGAAAGTGTTGGTTACACTTCTGTTATCAGCAATGTTAAATGTGGATTTGATTCTTGTTATATTACTTGTGGTAATGTTATAATTGACTAAGTGACAAAGAATTCTTATCACCCAAGTTTCAATTAGATAGAAACCTGGAGTCATGTAATTTGAATTGCGTGATGTATGGGAATCTTAATTGTTGGAATATTATGACTAATTCATTGATCACATGTTTATGTGAGTTAAAGTGAAGGACTGATGGGTCTAGTACATGTTGATATGGACTATTCAGATCCACCAAAAAGGACAATAATTCTATTTGTCATAATTTACTGATGTTTCGGTAAGTGTGACTGTGTTTATAAGATTAAACATAATTCTGATACTTTGAAAAAGTTTCAAAGAGTAGCAGAACGAATATGAAGAATCTATTAGGCAGAAAGATAAAAGTTTCTCTAATCTAAAAGGAAAGGAGAGTACTTTAATATCGTGTTTTGTGATCATCTTAATGATTGTTGAATTATATCCCAATTGATCCCCGAAGAACATCTTAGTGCAATTGTTTGACAAAGAAGAGGAATTGAATATTGTTGAAATGGTTAAATCGAGAGATGAGTCATACTTCGTTTCTAATCAAGTTTTAGAGCTATGATCTAGTTACTACACATCGTATCTTGAAACTTATTTTATACTAAGTAGGTTTATAACACCTCATGAAATATAGAGTAATAATGTTTTCTTGCTCTAGCACATTTGGAATTAGAAGTTGTGATGTTTTTGGTTAAAACAAAGGATAAACTAAGACCAATTCCATGAAGTGTTTTTCTTGACAAAAATCCACACTAACTTTTAAATATTTGTTTTATTTCGTCAATGAATGTTCCTTGAGAGAAACTTATATGTCAAGAAGTCAGTGGGAGTCTTATTGATCTTGAGAGTTTTAAGAGTCAATCGAGAATAAACCCTTTAGTTATCACTAGCACACGACCTGAGGTTGATAACCTATCCTGTTAACTTGACAGATTCTTGTTTATGTGCCCCTTCTAGTTGCGTTGGCAATGCTTATGAGTTCTATGGTTCTCATTTGACTGCAAAAGAAAAGCACATTGGTCAGTGAAAGTACATTGATCAATATGGGTGAGCTGCTTAATAACATGGAAGCATTGGTAGGCCCTTGTGCTACAACAGGGCAAGAAATTCAGAATAAGTGAAGTTCAGTCCATGAAAGGGAAGCTGAATTTGAATTTGGTTTTGTCCCTAACCTTATCTTATGATTGTAGTTTGGAAATGATGGATTCACATGGATGGGAACATATACACCATAAAATTTACGTGCAAAACTTTTCACCATAATTCATGAAAAATAATTATGAGGAAACACTTTTGCTAGTAGATTTTAAAGATCTAATAAATATCATTATGGTTAGTATTTGTGATAATTGCATTCTCAAATTCGTAATATGATTACGACATTCCTTTTCATAGTTCGAATTGTGATAGATGGCAAGGAATTGTTTGAACTTTCAGGACATATGGTTATAAGTTTTGAAAGGGCTGAACACACACACATATGATATCAAATGAAGGTATATTAGCTTAAGAAGTCTAGTTGAAGACTTATCAAAGCATCACATATTATAAATATGCACTTTAGTAAGAAAGTCAAGAGTATTGATTTCTAGAAGTCCAGTTTATTTCTGAGTAGATGTCAAAGCCAGTGGGAACATAATTGTTGTGCTATTAGGAGCATAATTGTTATGCTAATAGGAGCGTAATTGTTATGATAAGTTTTGCAAGTTGGCAATACTATTTGTAGGAAAAAAATTTTACAAATTTGCATGTTGCAAAGTTTGGAAATTGTTTCGCTATATTAAGACGTAAGGGAGAGGGCACTCGTAATTCGTTTCAAATCTAAAAGTTTAGATTGAAGGGTTTATTAGAACTTAGTCTTGGACATATATGAATATCATGTTGAAATGATTCAACATAGGAACTTCGATATATGGAAATATTATAGCAAGAGATACAAGTTCTTTATCTGAGACATAATGAATCGAGTCCCATATGCTTCGGATATAGGATCGATTACATATGCTATAATATTTGTTTGTTCTGATTTTTCCAAATGCATTGGGCATTGAGAGGGAAAAAGGACTAGAACTTACTATGACTAAAGTTAAACAACTGTTAAGAACATTCTGAGGTTATACCAAAGGATTGGTTACTTGTAGACAGTTGGAAGTATGATATTGTTTGGAAGGACTATAGTGACATGTTTTAGATTGAGATGATTCTTGATCAGAATTGATGGTCATATGATAATATGGAAATGTTTCCATAGTAGGAGTTGATTATTAAATCTACATGTGAGATGGAAACTTTAATGCAAGGGAGGTGTTCAAGGAGTGTACCTTGCATTTGAGACTTCATTACCATGGAATTGTTTTTAGTAACAAAGTTCCAATGGAAAATTGTGTAATATCGTTGGCTAAATTTCTGTGACTTTGAAGCTTCGACATCATAGAAGGACGATGCATGTAAGGTTGGAATTCTAACACATTTTAGTAGTAACAAGAATTAGGAATTGTGAAATGAGCATCAATGGAATAGTGTTCGGTTGATCTGTTCACAAAGGAAAGACCATAGAGAGACATAGTATGCATGTTTATAACATGGAATGATTGATGTTTAATTCAAGTGGTTAGTAGATTACTCGAAACATTATACAATGAATAAATTTTTAATTAATATGGTGATTAAATAACAAGAGTTTTATTTATATTCAATAGTTTTAAGGCCATGGTTAATTAGGTTATTATTGTATTTCACTTACATGTTTTACTTCCTGAATAATTTGATTATTCGAAATTCCACAGTCGCTCGTACTTTTGGAAGTAAGTAGTGAATTAATATTGTCATGAATTGAATTGTAGATTGTCTATGGAGATTAGACATAGAAATAGTTTTGCTACAATGTTCATGGGTACTTAGAAAATGGGGATTTTGAGTATTGGATAAACCCACGCTCAGAGAATTACTTCATAGATTTTATCACGAGTCATTTTGAGACAATAGTATCTTTTATTCTTAAAACGGAGATATATGAGTTGTGGTTTACAAGTCAGTTGTGCATTGATAATATATAAACACATCAGTAACTTGATGTTATAAAATGTATTGTTATGCATGATTTTATGAGTAAATAGTGCAAGCATATAAGTCAAAGTTTATTCGTTCCTTTTGCCTTAACGGGAAAAAGCGATATCTTTAGGCCCCTCGATGATTTGATGTCGACATCTGAAGTGCTTGGCCAAGTTTGGACTGAATTGATGTGTTCAATTGGTAGTCTGATTTCATTCGTCATAAATCAGAAATCGGGAAGCAAAACTTGGACAATGAGATTGATTATAATCCATGTCTCGTGTCTGTACGATATCTTGTAAAACGGAGGAATATTTGATCACTTATCTTAGGACACGTAACTGACTGGGTCATATTTCGACATCGGCTTTTGGAAGCTACAATTTGCTAACCAGTTTGGAAGTTATATTGGCAATTATAGTTATTAGACTTATCCAAGTGGGATATTGTTGGATTAGGTGTCTAAGCCCATAACTATAATTGGTATAAAATTGAATTGATAGTAGCACATTCCTTTTGGGTTGCCCTCAAACCTAGCAATTGAATAGGATAGTTTTTAGAGAGAGAGAGAGAGACTGAATTATTAATTTATTATATGAATAAGTTAATTGGAAATCAAAATAAATAGTTTTTTAATATATTATGAGAACAATATATTAATTGGAAATAGTATTATTTAATTAATAATTAATCATAAATTAATTGGAATTAATTTCGGGATTAATTGGATTAGTTAAAAGTGCAGGGTTTATTTGGTTATTTATTGAAAGTTGAGGAAAGGAGCCCATGGAACTTATTAGACGAGGTCGATGAAAATCACTTGGGCAAGCTCAAGGAATTTCTTCCAAGCCCCTCGAAAGAGGGGAATGGGCTGCTTGGTCACCAAGCAAAGGGATTAGGGTTTCCTCCTTTAACCCTAGCTTTGACACCAAGCTACCTTAGCTATAAAAGGACCCTTAGCCTTATAATTTCGGCAATGACATTCCTTTAGAGGCTTAGGGAAAAAATTCTTACCTCTCTCCTACATCTCTTCAAGGTCCTTGGTTGCTAGGGTTTGGGTGTGAACCATTAGAGGCACAAAACTTGTGGTGATTGCTTCTAAGAGTTTTTCAAGAAGGAATTCAATATTGTTTGAAATAACAATATTCAAGGTAAGTTTCTGGTTCTTAAGAATTAGTTATTCACATAAAAGTTTTTTAGGATAACAATTCATAGTATGTTGCCTATTTGTCAAAGACATAGATCCTATTTGGTTGCATGCTCCCCAATCATTTGAATTGTTTAAATGTTTTCCGCAAAGAGCATTTTAGTTGTAACCATAACAACCCATCAAAGGCTTCCTAACAATCGAACTGGAAGTGAAAAGCCCATGCTAGAGCATCTAGCAGTGGGTCAAAGGCAAATCACAACTTCGATGTTCCTGCTGTTAGTGATCCAAAGGAGGCTACTTACTTTCATTACGACAACAAAGGGCATTGGATAAGAAGCTTCCCAAAGTACCATTAAGAGTTGAAAGAGGGTAAGTTCAAGCCATTTGGCTCCTCATTAGGTACATAAACTATTCATATCAATAACACACAACTTTCTCATTATGGGGTCCTTGATACGGGATGTGGTTTTTACATTTGCTCTAATATGTAGGGTCTAAGCAAAAGTGAGGAAGTGGAGCATGGAAAACTAAACATGGTCATGGGTAATAGGTGCTCTTCACCTGTTACTAAGATTGGGACGTATGGGCTTATGCTTGATAGCGATGTTAGGATAGATTTGATTAATTGTTGTTATTCGCCAGAAATGACAAGAAACATTATTTCATTTGATGCATTGTTCAAGACAAGGTTTTAGATATTCATTTGATAATGATGATGGTTCAGGTTTGGTTTATAAAAATGGTATTTTTATATTCAAAGCTTTACCTTGTAATGGTGTGCATGAAAATGTGACATTTGTTGATAACTTAGGCAATAGTGTATTTCATATTGATTTGTCTAATGGTGTAGACAAAGCATGCTTATGAAATTTTCGTCTTGGGCACATTAACAAGAAACACATCGACTGAATCCAAAGGGATGGAGTGTTGGAATCATTTGACTTAAGGTCAGATGATGAATGCGAGTCTTGTCTTTTGGGCAAGATGACAAAATCACCTTTCACTGGAACATGTGAAAGAGGTGATGGATTGTTGGAAATTATCCATACTAATGCATGTGGGCCCTTTAGATATGTAATAAGGGATGCAAATCGATACTACATGACATTTACGGATAATTATAGAAGATATGGGTATATCTACTTAATCAAACATTAATAAAAAACTTTTGAAAGGTTCAAAGAGTTTTAGCATGAGGTCGAGAATCGGTTGTGTAAGAAGATAAAGATATTTCGATCTGATAGAGGTGGAGAGTATCTTAGTATCGAGTTCCACAACTATCTCAAGAAATGTGGAAGTGATTCAGAATTGACTCCTCCCAGAACACCACAACTTAATGGTTTGGTTGAGAGGTGTAATCGAACCCTACTTGATATGGTTTGTTCCATGGTGAGTCGAGCTTCTCTTCCAATATATTTCTATGGGTATGCCTTAGAAACAGTTGCTCATATCATAAATCTTGTTCCTACTAAGAAGGTTTCCAAAACACGTCATGAGATGTGGACATGGAAAGTACCTTCTCTCACACATATCAAGGTTTGGGGTTGTGAAGCTATCGTAAGAAGAGAGACTCACGAAAAACTTAAGCCCAGAGCCGAGCAGTGTATTTTTATTGGCTACCCACAACATTCCTTTGGATACTTGTTCTACAGACCTAGTGAGAGTGTGGTTTTTGTAGCTCAAATAGGAGTCTTTTGCGAGAGAGCTCATATTCAAAGAGTACAGTGGGAGTGCTATTGATCTGGAAGAAATTCTAGAGTCATCCAATAAAGGAACCTTAAATGACACTATCTCTCAACTAGAAGATGAGATGCATGTTGAGCCCATTGACGATTCATTAACTCTTGTTCGATTCAATAGAGTTAGAATGACCCTTGATTTTTATGGTTTCCATATTATTATGGAAGATGACACGTTTATTAGTGATAGAACACTGGTAAATTTGGAAAAACTTATTAACTACAATGAAGAAATGGCAGGTCCTAAGGCTGCAAACTAGAAAGAGGTAATGGATAGCGAGATCCGTTCCATGTATGACAACCAAGTGTGGAACTTGGTTGATCAAGAACCTGGTCGAAAGACGGTAGGTTGCAAATGGATCTTCAAGAAGAAGATCGATATAGATGGAAAGGTACACACATTCAAGGATCGATTGGTTGTGAAGGGCTTTACTCAAACCTTAGGGGTTGACTATGATGAGACCCTCTCACCAGTGGCTAAGATCAAGTCAATCAGGATATGCTTGTCATAGCCGCCTTTTTTTATTATGAGGTATAGCAAATGGATGCTAAAACCACTTTCCTAAATGGGAAGTTAACTGGGGACGTCTACATGAGTCAGCCAGAAGGTTTTGTACATGACAAGTATCCCGATAGAGTGTGTAAGCTTGAGAAACTCATTTATGGATTAAAACAAGCATCTCACAGCTGGAATATTTGCATTCACGAGAAAGTCAAAGAGTTTGGATTCTCTAGAAGTAAGGATGAGTCATGTGTGTATGTCAAAGCTAGTGGGAGTATAGTAACTTTCCTAGTATTGTATGTTGATGACACACTCCTTATAGGAAACGACATTCCGACATTGCAAGAAGTGAAGTCTTTGCTTGGGAAGTGTTTCACTATAAAGGATCTAGGGGAAGCAGCCTATATTCTTGGGATAAGAATTTTGAGGGATAGAAAGAAATGTATTAGTGGTATTAGCCAGAGTACATACTTGGACAAAATATTGAAGTGTTTCAATATGGAGAACTCCAAGAAAGGGGAATTGCCCATGTACTGTACTTTCAAATTGAGTAAAACTCAAAGTCCCAGTACTGAGGAAGCGATAGATGACATGAGTCGACTCCTATATGCCTCGGTTATATGATCAATCATGTATGCTATGACATTTACTCGCCCTAATGTGGCTTATGCTTTGAGCATGGTTAGTCGATTTCAGGATAAACCTTGGTAGAGCCCATTGGACAACAGTCAAAAATATTCTCAAGTATTTGTGAGGAACGAAAGACATGTTTCTAGTTCTTAGCAACAATGATACGTTAAGAGTGAGTGGATATAGTGACACCAACTTTCGAACAGATCATGATAACTTTTGTTCTCAATCTGGTTGGGTATTATTATTGAATAGTAGAGTGGTGACTTGAAAAAGGTTCCAAGCAGTCAACGGTGGTTGATTCTACTTGTGAGTCAGAGTACATCGTATTGAGTGAGGCATCAAAGGAAGTGACTTGGTTGAAGAATTTCATCGGTGATCTCATAGTAGTCCCGACCATTCAAGAGCTAATGGAATTGTTCTGTGATAATGAAAACATTGGTTCTTTGACTAAAGAGACAAAAGATCACGGGAGATCTAAGCATATCGATAGAAAGTATCACTACATCAAACATAGTGTTGAAGAATGAAATCTCCTGGTGAAGTGGGTATTATGAGAAGATAATCATGCAGATCCTTTGACAAAAGATCTGAGCAGGGTCAAGCACAACCAACATGCTAGGAGCATTCGCCTAAGAGATGATATTAGTTTTAGTAGTTAGTTGATAGTTTTGAAACTTTGTAACAAAATAAATGTAATTAATTTTGGTGAATGAATAATAGAGTTATTTATGAGTATTGGTACTACCTTTTTCAATTATTTGTTTTGTGTTTCGCTTTGCATGTTTTACTTCCTGAGTAATTTATTTATGCAAAATTCCACGGTCGCTCATACCATTAGAAGTAAATAGTGATTCAAGACTGTCATGAATTGATTGTAGATTATCTATAGAGATTAGACATTGCATGGGTTTGCTGCAATATTCATGCGTACTTTGAAAATAGAGATTTTAAGTATTGGATAAACCCACGCTTAGAGATTACTTCATGGATTCAGTCACGAGTAATTCTAAGACAATAATATCTTCTATTCTTTCAAATGGAGATACATAAGTTATGATTTACAAGTTAGTGGTACATTGGTGTAGTGAAAACACATTAGTAACATGATGTTATAAAACGTAGTATCATGTATGATTTGGTGAGTAAAGGTCACAGTATGTAGACGATGTTTATTCTTTCCCTTTTCCCTAACAGGAAAAATGATATCTTTGGGCCCCTCGGTGATTTAGTGTTGACATTATAGTGTTGGGCCTAGCCAAGACTGAATTGATGTGTTCAATTTTTAGTCTAATGGCATCATCACAAATCGGGAAATTAGCAAATATAATCTTGGATAATGAGATTGATTGGATTCCATGCCTCATATCCATACGATATCATGAAGAACGAATGAATAATTGATCACTTATCTTAGGGCCAACATTTAATTTGAATCACAGTTCGGTAGTGGTTTCGGAAGCACATTTTGCTGTTTAGTTCAAGGTTATACTTGTAATTGTAGTTATAGACTTATCCAAGTGGGAGACTGTTGGATTAAGGTCTCTAAGCTTAAAAGTAAATTGGTATGACTTGTAATTAGAAGCAAAATCCTTTTTGGGTTGCCCTCGTAATTAGTAACTGAATAAACTGACATTTGGAGAGAGAGGTTGATTTATTATTTTATTATATGATTACTAAATTGTAATAAATGTTTTGTTAATATATTATGTGGTTAATATATTAATTAGAAATATTATTAATTACTTGAGAATTAATCAATAATTAATTAAAATTAATTAGATTAATTAAAGATGTAAGGTCCTAAGCTGTAATTGTTCAAAAGTTGAACAAAAAAGGATTCTAGAACCCTCTTAAGATGGACGGTTTCGGCATGCCCATTTAGGGTTTATGGAGTATTCCTTTTAGATAATTAAGGGATTAGATAATTACCTAATTTGATATATTATTATTATATTTCAATTAGGGTTTTCTAGATATCCTTAAGTTGCTATAAATAGGACCATTAGGCTCTATATTTTTGTCCACTTGATACCCCAAAGGAAGAGCTGAAATTTTGCCTCTCTTCTCCTCTCTATACTTGTCTTCTAGTTGCTAGGGTTTGGGTACAAACCATTAG